>NW_026585987.1:11007675-11030175 GCF_907164565.1 Psammomys obesus | reverse complement strand
AAAAGTTGTATCAAGAACACGGAGATTCACACAGTCTCTACACAAAACACTGTAATATGATCAATTGATATGATCATTTCCATTCATTTCTTGTAGATTACTTGTACTGGAGTGTTATAGGCAGGCTTAGAGCTCCTGAGTTCTTTCATACGCTACTCTTAACTTACTGGTACACAGAAGGAAATCCTAATACAGTGGTTCTCAACTTTCCTAATGTTGCCATCTTTTAATATAGTTCTTCATGTTGTGGTTCCCCCCAACCATAAAATTATTTTTGTTGCTACTTCATAACAGCAATTTTTCTACATATGAGTTATGAGCCATAAAATGATTATTTGATATGCAGATGGTCTTAGGCACCTTCTGTGAAAGGATCGCGTCACCTACAAAGGAGTCATGACCCACAGGTTGAGAACACTGGTCCTAACAGTAGATTGCTCACTGACAGGAGGAATAGTTTGCTATTTTAAGCCTGGCTGCTTTATGAGAGGAAAATGAGGACCACATGAGTCTGGGCAGTCCAGGCATTGGGCATAAATTTAATTTCTTTCTGGCAACAATTCCCCCAAATCCTTCAGTAAACTGAAGACCTCTCCCACTTGCATTTTGAAAATTGAAAAGTTGTTTTGTTTTTGGAGCTCATCATCTTTATCAGCCTATCTTAGTGACCACTATGGATAAAGGAGAAACTTCATAATCACAGAACCCCCTGAATCTAAATTAAAGACTTGTGGGTTGATTTCTATAACAGATCCTAAGATGCCTGGACTTAGAACAGAAGGCTTATTAAAGAATCAGCTGAGTCTTATGGGATATTGAACAAAATAGAATTTAGAGGAAGAAATTGAACTGTGGTGTCATTAGAACAAAGGTCTCAACCAAACGTTCTGGAAACTGGAGCTGCGGTGTGTACTCTGGATTGACCCACCTTGAACCAAGTGCACCTATCCACCCCTTCCAAGGTAATCATTAGATGCCTGTAACCTGTTGGAATGATATATAATCTTCGGCAAAGTGGCTCTCTCTCTCTCTCTCTCTCTCTCTCTCTCTCTCTCTCTCTCTCCCTCTCTGAGGGCAGTTCTTATGCATTAATCCAACTTAGATCTTATAGCTAGTGAGTGTTATAGAAGCTGGGACAAGATCATCCCCTGACAAGCAGCTAGAACCTGAGCAGATACCCCAACTGACCCAACACACTATACACGTAAGTAGCAGAGCAGCTACTCCTAGTCACCTGCCTGAGAGTCACCTCAAATTAGAAAAGTGAGAGCTGACTACATATACATACTCTCCATGTTAACGCTGGTGATGGAGCGCTGTTGCCTTCTTGTTATTTCACTTAATCTTGCAATTCTATCCTAACTTAAGATGCCAGCACTCTGTGTTCATTGTTGCTGCAGTCACTACAGCAAAGTTGCAGGAGACAAAAAGGACTTATCTGTTGATGGATGAGTAGATAAAAAAGAGGCTGTATGTACGCACAATGGGATGTTATTTGGCTATAAAAAGAATGACGGCCTGTCATTTGTGATAAAATAGATAAAAACTTAGGACATTATGCTAAATAAAAATAAATCAAGCACAGAAAGGCAGTGCTACAGGCTTTCCATATTTGAAACAAACAAACAAACAAACAACAACAAAAAAAAACTTGACCTCAAAGTAAAAGCAAGGCTGCAAAGATAGAGAGAAGGTAGCAGAATGGGGCTTGATGATGTTTATGAAAACAAATGGGAGAAATGTGTTCTGGTGTGCTCTAGTGCAGTGAGGGAGCTATCATTTGTCAGTTGTCTATAGTATATTTAAGAAGGATAGAAAAGAATCGAGGACCAGAGACAGCTCTGCAGATAGAGATGCTTGCCTCGTTTCTGTTCATCTACCTATCCTTGGGTTCCATATGGGAGAATGAGAGAACTGCCTCCTTTAAATTGACTGCTGACATCCACACATGCACCATGATATCTACAGGCCTAGCCTCCCTCCTTTCTTCCTCCTCCCTCTTTCTCTTCCTGGTACAAATAAATGAATGTATTTCTTTTTTTAAGGAAAGAAGAACTGAAAGGCTCCAAAAATAAAGAAATGATAAGGTCATGATGTGCTACGTGGATTAAACATCATTTTGTACTTTCAAATAATATGTATGATCATTCTATTTTAATTCAAAAGAAAAAATTACCAAACTGATTAAAAAATCTTACAATAAATATATGCAACAGCTTATTTGAGTCACAAGCCGACAGATGGTGGTTAGATGGTAGCCTTTAACATTGCTACCTCTGCTATTCCTAGGTCTGACTTGGGAACCGCTGAGACTCAAGAAACAAACATGGAGAGACATTGAGAGTTCTTTTTCCCTAGCAAAACTAGAAAGTTAACAACTCTATCACAAGGTCAGCAGCAGCTCTCAGCAAACTGTTCCAAAGAGGAGAGGTGCTAACAGACAGATGCTGTCTTGTGCTCTAAGGTGAATCGTTCCTGTGCTTTGAATGCTCAAATTCCCAGTGCAGTGGCATTGAGTTGGGGGCTGTTAGTACCAAAGAAAAGAGTGTGAAGTGAGAACACTTGATCCCACGCAGACCTGTTCATTATATTGAGATTCAACAATTGAAAGAGAAACTATTGTCTGTCTTCTGGCAATCTAATCTTATTAATATATTGAAGGGTCCCTTTGTTTAGAATTTGTATAGCTTTCTTTCTTGCTTCATTCCCTTGGAAAATTAACTGACAGCATAGTTCTCGCACACCAGGAGGCCCCATCAGAGGCCTGGCTGTGCTAACATTCTGTCTCCTAGCAGAGCTGTGACTCACTCTGAACCGCTGCCTGGGAGCAAGGGATGAGCCTGAGGACACAGTACATTTTCTGAACTCTCATTTTTCTTGTTCTTTATATGATCTTATTTTAATTGAAAATGGATTTTTAAAGTTTTCCTAGCTACAAAAAAAATGGGCTGCTATTATCATCAAGGGAAATAGATGGCATCTCTTGCTTTGCTTTCATTGCTTTCTGTTAAACAAACAACACAAAAACAAAACCAAGCTAACTGCTTTCTGAGAGTGGAAATAAGTGCAGAAATGTCTCATAAGCTTCTGAAGACTTGGAATCAACTCCTCGGAACTCTTAAGCTGCTAGTGCCTGTTGGAGGGGGTTGACGCTTGGCCCAGGGACTGCGCCACCATGCCTCCAGTGCAGCTGCGGCTTTTGTGCCTGTATTCCGCAGTGCTCAGAACATGTCTGCTGTGGCCTATTAGTGTTGAACAACCCTGGACTACATCTAAAGTGCACTATCAAGGACCTCATTCCCTGAGGGTGTGAGTGTGTATGAACCTCAGGGTACTAACATTTCTACTTTTACAACTAAGGTTAATTGGGACGAGGAATACAATTTAAATCTGACCCCCCCCTCTCCCTCTCACCAGTTTGATATGACTGTCTTTCATAGGACAAGGATCAACACTTAGGTCATCAGACTTGGCTACAAGCAATCTTAACTGCTGAGCCACTTACAGACCCTATAAAAGTATTTTCTCTTTTGTTTTCTTGAATGTTTCATGTGCTTACAATGGGAACTTTTAAGTGTGAGGTGATCAATGAACGGGTTGGAAGGAAAGAGACATGATTATGCTATACAATTCTTTCTTAAAGGGAAATAATTTAAATCAGTTATTTTATCAAGGATTAATCAGATATGTTGCTTCTATCCATGCATGTACACATGCACATATGTGTGTGAGAGCCAGAGTATACGGCTTTTATGACTTATGAGATACACCTATTTACCTGAGGCTATTTTAAAGGACTACCATTGTTTAACCTGCAGACCTATGGCCTCTCTGTGGACCACCACATGCTTCTATGAGCAAAGTGCCCGCCTTCAGTCTCAGAGTCTCTTTTAGCGTTATCTTTCTGTTCTTTACATTTAAGACAACATTTTCCAACCTTTAGACATGGCCACATTGACAGGAAGTCACATTTTTAAAAAATCTAAACTTAATTTCAATTAAGAGAAGAACACCTGGGATTGTTTTAAAGCCTGCTGACTGGCAAGGAGCTCTAAGGAGAGGCTGACATAGAGCTGATCAGTACAGTAACAAGACACTGGTGTTTTCAGTGTTTGCAGCAAATCCATATTTCAAATGCATCAAAGATTTCTATAAAAATCAGTGCATTGTTTGGGAAACTTGTCGTTCAGTAAAAGAAACATTGCTAAAAGTGCTTTACATTCAAATAAAATTTAGAAAGACACAATAGCTTCATTCTCCATAATTATTTATTCCTAGCCATAAAATGCGTCAGTTTAGAGAAATAATGGAGGTAGGTACCATGTTAAAAATATAGTTATGAAAGTGCAGCATGCACACATCCTCAAGTATAAATTCAACATGGATTCTTAATACATTCCTAATAAATTGAATTCTAGTTAAATAGAAATACTGATACCTAGTAAGCATAATGAATATGTTAAATAAATTTGATGATTTGATAGGTACAATTAATAAACATTTTTATAGGGAAGGCGATAATTACAGTCTTTATCATCATACAGAATCACATGGCACTTTGTGCAGGTGGAGAAAGGCACTTTAAAGTCGACTAGTCAGGTTGAAAACATGTGTGCAAGACATGCTAAGAAGAAAAACTGTAAAATTTTCCAGTAACTTTTTTTTAAAGACACTTTTATTCTCACAAAAGAACAATGAGTCAGAACTAGTACTTGTGACAGTAGCCAGGAGGGAGCTGAGCAGGGGCTTTATAGGCTGTCTTCTTTCCTTGCTTCCAGGAGTCACACTTTTGTCTCTAAAACTAAAACCTTGTTCACATGTTTATCAAGTACTTACCAACTTCTCAGTTCATGCCAGGCCTTATGCCAAGCACCAGGAGAGTGACTGTGTGAAAACAGTCCCCATGCTCCAAACGCTTGCAGTCTAGTTAAGGTGGCAGACGTTGGTCACTGTTAAAAGTGTTAACACGTTTACTTCTGACTACTGTTTTGAAGAAATATCATTTGCGAGATGAGTGACCTGACTAAGTAATGGGGCAGTGAATGAAAAAAAAATTCTTTGTAACAAAAAAATAAATGTTAAAAATAATGTTAAACAGAAGCCAGAAAGTTCTCTTAAAGAATGAGCCCCCGCCAACCACCAAAACTGCTAGCACCTTGATTTTAGACTTCCAGACCCTAGACTATGACAAATAAATTTCAATTGTTAATGAGGCTTGCCAGGCTTCTTATGACAGCCTTTCACCAGCAAAACCAACCAAGACAGTTCAACTGTTTGTCTCTTATTTCTTCCAGAACAGACTTGTCAGTTCATCCTAATTATATGTGTGGTGCTAAATAAAATTGACTACTTTGAGTACTTGTCATGTAGCTGTACATTATACATTCTCTGTGGCAGTATTGCCTCCAAGGGGCAAAAATCAATCCTTGATGAAGCAAATTAAAACTTTCTTTTACTTTTATTCTCTTATGAGTCATAAATACATAACCAGTATGGGCACAGACATATAAAAAAATAAGCATTCTTCCTATGGTATTAAAATAACACTAAGGAGGAGAGAAAACAGGAAAAGTTAATCAAACAGGACCTAGAGGAGCAATCATAAAAGAAATGCTACTCCAAATAAATGTTTGGTGCTATTTACTAGTTTAATCAAGTATAGCAGGTCTTTTTGTTTAACATAATTCTACTTATGACTGTCTAAATATTTGAGAGTCATTTGGCACATAATTGCTTGTTTTGCCTTTGGTATCATATTGACTGTTAAAAAGTATATATGTATGTTTATCCTATATTATATGCCAAATATCTGTTTATAAGTGTGTATAAGGACCCGAGGGCATATTCTCAATCAAACGAAATAGACATCAGAAGTGGGAGAAAACAGGGGACAGGACAGGAGCTTACCAGAGAGGGCGTCTGAAAGACTCTACCCAGTCGGGTATCAAAGCAGATATTGAGACTCAGCCAAACTTTGGACACGGTGCAGGGAATTTAATGAATCTAATAGAAAGACCTAGAGGGGACTGGAGCTCCACAAGGAGATCAACAGAAGCAAAAAATCTGGGCCCAGGGGTCTTTTCTGCGACTGATACTTCAACCAACAACCATTCATGGAGATAAACTAGAACCCCTGCACAGATGTAGCCCGTGGCAGCACAGTCTCCAAATGGGTTCCCTGATAAGGGGAACAAGGGCTGTCTCTGACATGAACTCAGTGGCTGGCTCTTTGATCATCTCCCTCTGGAGGGTGGGGACAGCCTTACCAGACCAAAGAGGAAGACTCTGAAAGACAGTCCTGTTTTGAGACCTGATAGGCTAGGGTCAGATGGAAGGGGAGGAGGTCCTCCCCAATCAGTGGACTAAGGGAGGGGCATAGCAGGAGAAGAGGGAGGGAGGGTGGGACTGGTAGGAAATGAGGGAGGAAGCTACAGCTGGGATACAAAGTGAATAAATTGTAATAAATAATAAATTAAGTAAAAAGTATGTATGTATACACAGAAAATAGAAAAATGCTCATTGATGAGTAAAATAATATTTTCAATGTACTATTTGTGTTTCTTTGAGGACTACAAACTATTCCAAAACAAATATTCTACCAGTTATCACAGCAATCTATGTTATAACAAAAAAAGAAAGAAGAAAAAGAAAGAAAGAAAGAAAGAAAGAAAGAAAGAAAGAAAGAAAGAAAGAAAGAAAGAAAGAAAGAGAGAAAGAGAGAAAGAAAGGAAAGGTCATGTGTTCTCATGACATCTCTTCATAGGGATAACAATTAGGTCTAAATTCAGAGACCCAGAATTTAAGCTCAGAGTAGTGATGGCATCTGAAGCTATCTGCAACGGTCATGTCACCAAGATTATTTGGGCACTCAGGAGCCTAGGTACCCAGGAGGTTTGGAGAACAGTCTCCTCCATTAAGGTAAGGTGATTAAAAACCAACACTGGCCTTGACATTAGTTACTCACTCTTCCTCTCACCACTTAAGGTGAGATAGATATGCAAAAAACATGTTCTTCCTAAGAAAAGTTCATGACAATATGTATGCCTTCTGTAAATGCAAGGCTGATGCTGTGTTTCTTCTAAAGCAAGAATACTTCATCTGCTTCTGCAAATCCAAAAGAGACAGATGGGGTCCAAACCTGAGTATCTGCACACATACCAATACAGCACTTATCTAATGAGCAAGGATGCTCATGTGTCTTTGGTCTAGAGATCCAGAGTATTCAAGATAGGAATCTTCTGTAATGGTTGCTGCTGTTAGAACCAGTTTGCCCACTTGTCAGTCCATTTTTGAAAGCAGTGAGAGGTTTTTTCAAAATTTTTTAAATTATTATTTATTACAATTTATTCACTTTGTACCCCAGCTGTAGCTCCCTCCTCGTCTCCTCCCAAACCCACCCTAACTCTCTCTTCTCCCCCTATGCCCTCCCCTACTCCACTGATAGGGGAGGTTCTCCTCTGCTTCTATCTTACCCTAGCCTATCAGGTCTTATCAGCCCCTGTTCACCTTACTAGGGTACAAACTTGTATAATGAGTCTGTGGGCTACATCTGAGGCAGATTTTAGGTCCTCTCTTTGCATGGTCCTTGGTTGGGGAATCAAATTCTGCAGAGGCCCCAGAGCCCAGGTTTTTGGCTCTGTTGGTCTGCTTTTGGAACTTCTGTCCCCTCCAGGTCTATTTTCCCCTTCTTTCATAACATTCCATGCCGTCTGCCCAAAGTTTAGCTATGAGTCTCAGCCTCTGCTTTGATACCTCAATCAGTTAAGTCTTTCAAGGGTCCTCTGTGGTAGGCTCCTGTCCTGTTCCCTGTTTTCTCCTCCTTCCAATGTCTATCATGTTTGCCCTTCTGAATAAGGATTGAGCATCTTTCCTACGGTCTTCCTTGTTGTTTAGCTTCTTTAGGACTACAGATTTTAGTATGTTTATCCTATATTATATGTCTAATAACCATTTATGAGTGAGTATATACCATGTGTGTCTTTCTGCTTCTGGATTACCTCACAAGATGATCTTTTCTAGTTCCCACCAGGAATAGTGCTACCTCAAGATCCAGCTATGCTACTCCTAGGCATATATCCAAAATATGCTCAACTATAAAACAAGGAAATTTGCGCAACCACGTTCATAGCAGCTCTATCCGTAATAGCCAGAATATGGAAAAAACCTAGATGTCCCTCAACTGAGAAATAGATACAGAAATTGTGGTAATTTACACAATAGACTACTACTCAGAATACTACTCAGTTATTAAAAATAAGGAAATCCTGAAAGCAGTGAGCCTTTGAGAACCTTTGAGAAGCAACTTGATCTTTCTCAATGGATATCTAAAAGGATAATGCAAATATTTAGGAATATGGATCAGGATTATAAAGATGATTGAAAACTATAGTGCCAGTTGTGGTGGTGATGGCCTCTCCACTTGGGAGGCAGAGGTGTGCAGATCTCTTGAGTTCAAGCCCAACCTAGTCTACAGAGTGAGTTTAAGAATGACCTTCTATGGTAAAAAATAAATAAATAAATAAATTTTTTTCTAAAAAAGTCACGTGCTAGACATAGCTAATGAGGACAAATTTGCTTTTGTGCTGTCTAGTCAGCTAGGTATTCAATAACTTAACACCTACCGCTAATAACTTAAAACTATTTAAATCACTACTTATCACTATGTCAACCCTGAACAAACAGTTTTTTAAAAACAACTTTGACATCGCCTGAAAGCTGCTGACCTTCAAGTGTGTCAGTCTCTTCTTCATCCACACAATTTCAGGTGATCTTATTCACCAAATGGTGCTCTCTCTAGTGTTGGTGCACAGTCCCTGAGCCTTAGTTAACAACCACTTGAGATCCCAACTCATGCATTCTGCCGTCACCTTGGTGTCTGACTCTCAACTTACTACTTGTGACAGAAAGACATCATCCTGATCCTTCTAAGAGAGTGAATCAGCAGAGTGCAGGGAATCATATGAAAGAAGGGGGAGTTAGTATGACCTGGAGAGGACAGGAGCTCCACAAGAACCAAATATATGTGGACACAGGGGTCTTTTCTGAGACTGTTTCTCCAACCAAGGACCATGCATGGATATAACCCCTGCTCGGATGTAGCCCATGGTAGCTCAGTATCCAGTGTGTTTTCCTAGTAAGGGGAACAGAGACTATTTCTGACATTAACTCAATGGCTGGTTCTTTGACCGCCCCCCCCCAGGGGGGAACAGCCTTGCTAGGTCACAGAGGAGGACTTTGCAGACAGTCCTGAAGATACTTGATAAACCAGTATCAGATGAAAGGGGAGGAGTTTCTCCCCTATCAGTGGACTTGGAAAGGGCCAGGGAGGAGATAAGGGAGGGAGGGTGGAATTGGGAGGGAAAGAGGGAGCGGCATACAGCAGGGATACAAAATTAACAAACTGTAAGTAATATTAAAAAAAAAATTAAAAAACTTAAAAAAAAGTCAGAGCTCTATTGATAAAGGTCAAAGCTCTGGAGAGTCAATATAATAGTAGCATAGCAACAGGAGGAAATATTAAGCCTTTATACTTATTTAGGATGCTTTAAATCACCTTAAACCTTGCAACCTTTATAACTTGCATTTACCACTTTAAGACCCTTTCTTAGACCCTCAAACATTTATAACTTGCATTTACCAACCTTAAGACACTTTCTTAGACTCTCAAACAACATTTTTTTTTTTTTTTTTTTTTTTTTGGTCTTTGTATCTAGTTATTTACCATGAGACATAGGTGAGACTGTTAAGAATTTTTATTGTCCTTTAGCTAAAGGGATAGTGAAAAGTTCTATTCAGGCCTGTTTCTTTGATTCTGGCAACAAGGCATATTATGCCTAAGCCTAACAAGAGCAACTCTAGGACTCAGGCTTAAGGCCTGGTCTCCTGCAAATGAAGAGAACTGGGAAGGCATCTGAAGTCTCTGAGACAGAAGTCGGCAACAGGTCCACAGGACCCCACTGTGAGGCCAAAACAGATCTGCAATGTTACCCTGGGTTGGGCAAGGGTGGTGGAGGTTGCTGAATCAAGAAGCCATTTGTCCTCACCAGACCAAGGAGCTGGAAGTCTGGAAGTGTCTATGACTCTTGTGCTGGTTGAGCCTCCATTGCTGGGCATAGAGGACAAACCTGCAAGGAAGAATTTTGACTTCCAGAGGCCAGTCTGCCAGCAGACAGCCAAGGCTTGTTGAGGCAGCAGCGGGACCAGCATCGCCTTTGGCTGTATTTGAAACAATCACCTGGCAAAAATGACTTTTGGTTATACCCCAGCAGGATGAGGCATTGCAAACCTCTTGTTTTTGTGCAGGAATGCCAACAACCTCAGAGCAGCAGCCAGGGTCTGGAGCATAGGTTTTGTTGTAGAAAAGCCTGTTGGGAAGGCTCCTATCTTATTATTTTAACCAACTCCGAAAGGTGACTCAAGGACCATTATCAGATATTTATTAAAGATAGCAGTGAGCCCGTGTTTGCAACTATAGGACTATAAATCTATTTCTGGACATGTTAGAAAAGTTGATCATCTATGAGATGACTGACTGTTAACTTGCATTCATTAACCATCAAATATTAGGAGCCTTAAAAATAATAAATATAATTCATTAAAGTAAGAGCAAAATAGTTTTTTGTATGATTTAGTATATAAAAAGTTCATAGCTGGTTCCTAGGTTGTTTCCTGTTTTCTTCTTCTTCTGATGTCCATCCTCTTTGCCTTTCAGGATGGGGATTGAACATTTTAGTTAGGGTCCTCTCTTTTGCTTAGTTTGTTTAGATGTACAGATTTTAGTGGGTTTATTCTATGTTGTATGTTTATATGCGTGAGTATATACCGTGTGTCTTTTTGCTTCTGGGACAACTCACTCAGGATGATCCTTTCCAGGTCCCACCATTTACCTGCAAATTTCATGATTTCCTTATTTTTCATTGCTGAGTAATACTCCATTGTATAGATGTACCACAATTTCTGCATCCATTCTTCAGTTGAGGGGCATCTGGGCTGTTTCCAGCTTCTGGCTATTACAAATAAAGCTGCTACAAACATAGTTGAGCAAATGTCCTTTTTGTATACTTGAGCCTCTTTTGGATATATGCCTAGGAGTGGTATGGCTGGATCTTGAGGAAGCGCTATTCCTAGTTGTCTGAGAAAGCGCCAGATTGATTTCCAGAGTGGTTGTACAAGTTTACATTCCTACCAGCAGTGGAGAAGGGTTCCCCTTTCTCCACAACCTCTCCAGCATTTGTTGTCACTTGAGTTTTTGATCTTGGCCATTCTGATGGGTGTAAGGTGAAATCTCAGGGTTGTTTTGATTTGCATTTCCCTAAAGGCTAATGAGGTTGAACATTTCTTTAAGTGCTTCTCTGCCATTCGATATTCCTCTGTCGAGAATTCTCTGCTTAGCTCTGTTCCCCATTTTTTAATTGGATTACTTGGTTTGCTGCTTTTCAGCTTGTTTAGTTCTTTATATATACTGAATATGAGTCCTCTGTCAGATAAAGGGTTGGTGATGATTCTTTCCCAATCTGTAGGCAGTTGCTTTGTTTTGATGACAGTGTCCTTTGCTTTACAGAAGCTTTTCAGTTTCATGAGGTCCCATTTATTGATTGTTGTTCTTAGAGCCTGTGCTATTGGTGTTCTGTTCAGGAAGTTTTCTCCTGTACCAGTGAGTTCTAGGGTATTCCCCACTTTTTTTTTTTTCTAGCCGATTTAATGTGTCTGGTTTTATGTTAAGCTCTTTGATCCACTTGGACTTCAGTTTTGTGCAGGGTGATAAGTATGGATTTATTTTCATTTTTCTACATGTAGACATCCAGTTGAACCTGCTACAAAGGGCCTCTGAAAGCCTCTGCCCTGCAGGCTATCAAAACAGACGCTGAGCCTGATGGCCCATTGTGGGCAGAGTGAATGGAATTTTGTGTAAGAAGTGGGAAATAGTTAGAGCTGGAGAGGACAGGAACTCCACAAGGAGAGCAACAGAACAAGAAAATTTGAACACAGGGAACTTCCCAGAGACTCATATTCCAACCAAGGACTATTCATGGAGGTAACCTAGAACCCCTGCACAGATGTAGCCCATGGCAGTTTAGTGTCCAAGTGGGTTACACAGTAATGGGAAGAGGGACTGCCTCTGACATAATCTGATTGACCTGCTCTTTGATCACCTCCCCCTGAGGGGGGAGCAGCCTTACCAGGCCACAAAAGTTGACAATGCAGCCACTTCTAATGAGAACTGATAGACTAACATCAGAAAGAAGGAAAGGAGGATCTCCTCTATCAGTGAACTTAGGGAGGGGCATGCATGCAGAAAGGGGAGGGAGGGTGGGATTGAGAGAGGAGAAGGGAAGGGCTTATGGGGGGATACAAAATGAATAAAATGTAATTAATAAAAGTTAAATAAAAAATTTAAAAAAGTTCATAGCTTATAAAAGTCTAAGGCTATACTATAGATTAATAATAATACCATTTTTAGAAAATAAGACCAAGCATATTTAAACCTTTTTTTAGTAAAGATATAGCATAACAAATTTTAACATAAATAAATGCTTATAAAATTAATAAATATTAATTTGGATTATTGGTAAAATTTGTACATAGTAACCCCTGAGTTATGAGTGTTAAAATCAACAATATCATAGAACAGTATAAAGCAATTTTAAAATTATACTTGAATTTATTATAGCAAACCTATTAGCCAGAAAGCCTAGTGGTGAATCCAGATCATAGGTAGCTCATGGCAGAAGAAACACAATTTATTAATTTAGGAATTGATAAAGACACAGGCAGTTAGATGTACATTTTAAATTAACTTAACTTGAATAGACATTTATAACTTTGAAATTTTATCATTATATAAAATTTATTTTGAATCAGGTTTGACTTGTGAATATATAGACTTATGTGAATATATAGACAATATCTTATTGTCTATATATATTATGTGAATATATATTATGTGAATATATAGACAATATATAGCATGTCATAAAAATAGACTTTAAAAGTTATATAAAAATTCATACCAATTTAAAATGAGACCTGTTGTTTTTAGTCTAAAAGGAGAAAAAATAAAGTTAGTTATGACTAAGGAAGTCCTATAAATGCAAACCCAATGAGAAAATTGTATACATCGTTAGATAAGAATTTAAAGCATTTAAAAATATGTGTGTATATATATATATATATATATATTAAGAGCAGAGTGTACAGAAATCAGGAAGAAAAGATTTTTAAAAGCTTGGACGTAGCACCTTAGAGGTCAGAAGTATTGAGACCCAGGATTTGAACTCGGCTTGGAGTTTTTCAGGAGTGGGGAGGGGCGAGCTCATGGCACGGCTTCTCAACTTAAAAGTCAACATGGCGGCTTGCGATGTGCGGTGCGCAACTGTGGCAGCAAAGGAAGGCCAGGTGCTTGCTCATGGGATGGCTGTCCCGGCCTTGTTTAAAACTCTCCGCATGTGTGTGGCATCCAACTCTGCACAACTGAAAACCCTCCTCTGCAAGCCAGTGGCAGGCAGGCATTCTGTGGGAAATTTAAAATCTAACCAGGGGCTCTGAGCATAGGGCAGGACACCTCTGAGCAGCAGCGAGCACGGGGACAGACGTGCACAGTAAGGGCAGGGAAGTTGAAAGAAAGTAAAGCTTTTAAGTCATAGGTGGTTAGGGATAGATAGGGAAAAAAAAATCTGTTGTAGGCATTATGGTCGGAATAAAGGGGGCCTGACGTGACCAGACCAGGTCCTACCAGGAGAGCCCTTCCCCACCCCAACGCACCAGTGTTAGGACCCATGAAATGATGATGATGCACACAGCAGATTTTATATAAAAAAGGTTTATTATATGAAGGGAGAGAGAGAAGGAAAGAGTGAGATATGATAGGGGGAAGAGGAGTACACCCCAACAGAAAAAGGGGAGAGGGCAAGAGAGGGCAAGAGCCACGAGCCAAGAGAAGGCCAAAGTTGCTGGTTGATTCTTTTAAGGAGCAAGGTAACCATGCCTGACAGGTGTGGCTACCTGCCCTGTGACTCATGATGACATCATAGGTTGCTAGGCAACCTAGAACCTGGCTACCTAAATACTAAGAGGGGGAACCTTCATTTGAAAGAGAGACTGAATTAGCTAAACCACTGAAGGGATTTAGCAACATTTAGAACATTTTTTTTCTAGGTTCAGCTACTAAAGAATATAGAGAACATCACACGTACGGTAGAAGGGCCAGACTACATATTGATCTGGTGGTAGAATTTGCCAGCATCATTCCTAGAGTGCTGATTTTATAAAAATACAAAATGCAAAAAAGTATGGGTGATAATGGATATTTAATATGAGGTTATAGAAAAGCGTCAAATCTTTGTTGTCTCCTATTGATCTATTTTTAAAAGAAATATTTACTCTAGATATTGGAAGAATAAAACTTACTTGTTTCCTTTTTTTTTTTTTTTTTACAATGTGCTCAGCTAAGAGATTGTTTTGAATCCCAGAAGAGACTTTTGGCTTTCAGTGGTATTGATCCTGCCTGTTAAGACTATGGGAATTTTAAAGTTAGATTGAACATGTTTAAAATTATGAAATGTCCATGAGTACATAGAGACAAGGGGTGAAATGCAGTGTTTTAAAGGTGATGTACTTCTTAGTGTAGGGTTGAGGACCTGTGGGCCTTCTTCCATCCACTTTAGCATGGAAATTGTTGTTGTCCTCTTTCAGCTCACATTTAGGTAGTCATGTTGGTGAGACTTTATGGGTGTAACATTTGGCATTCCCAGAAAACCTTATCTCACAGTAACCCCCTGATGTTCCAGCCTTTCCAATCTTTCTGCCCACACTTCCACAATGATCCCTGAGCTTTAGGTCAGAATTGTTTTATAGATGTGTTTATTAGAACTGGGCTCCACAGTTCCACGTATCTATTCATTGTAGTTGGTGTAAGTATATTATAATCTCAAAAAACAAAAATATCTAGCATATCATTTGTTTGTTTGTTTGTTTATTTATTTATTATTACAATTTATTAACTTTGTATCCCAGCTGTGGTCCCCTTCATCATCTTTCCCAATCCCACCCTCCATCTTCTCCCCCCATGTCCCTCCCCCAGTCCACTGATAGGGGAGGTCCTCCTCCCCTTCTATCTGACCCTAGCCAATCAGGTCTCATTAGGACTGGCTGCATTGTCTTCCTCTGTAAAGCTGCTGTATTTAGCTATCAGGTTGGCAAGGCTTGGGTTTGTGATAAATTAGTCCTCACTGTTAATTTGACTGGATTTCAGAACAACCTAGGATTTGGCTTGTCTGGATGAGTTTTTCCAGAGAAGTTTAGCTGAGGAAAAAAGGCCCACTCTAAATTTGTTTCAGGGTATCCAGCAGGGATTTTAAAAAAAAGGAAAAGAAGAAGAAGAAGAAGAAGAAGAAGAAGAAGAAGAAGAAGAAGAAGAAGAAGAAGAAGAAGAAGAAGAAGAAGAAGAAGCAATGAACAGGAAAGCCTGATAGACACCAGCATTTATCTGTCTCTGTTTCCTCCCTGCAGACTCAATGTGGCCAGCCTTCCATATTCCCACTGACAGACCTTCTCCATTATGAAATAAAACTTTAACTTGACTTTACCGTTATTTTCTCACAGTATTAGGACAAGTAGTTGATACACATTCCCTACAGGAACCTCACCATTTTCTCATACTTCTCACTTCATGTTTAACTCTTCTCCTGTTCCTTTTTCCAAGGTTAGTTATGCCACCCCTTTAGGGACCCTCTCAGTAGTTAGGACACTTTTCATATATAGCTATGTGACTAACTCCCTGTTTCAAAACAAACCAACCAACAAACAAAAGACAAAACAAGACAAAAATCCCAAAAGTTTGCACAAATGTCTCTTGATCAGTGAGGTGCAGTAAACTGCCCATTTGAAGCTGTAATCTATCTATACTGCTCTTTCTCAGCTTCATACTTCTATCTTCATTCATTTCTTTATTTGGTTTTACAGCATTTATTCCCCCTTGTTAAACTATGTAATAATTTACCTAAGTTTATCATTTATTGTATGTCTTTATTTATTAGAATGTAAGTTTACACTTTACTATGCGTTCAAGGGATGATATGTAGCCCACAGTGTGCACATCAGAGAACAGCATTCATGAGTCAGCTCCTGCCTTCCTCTTTGTGGGTCCTGAGGGTCAAATTTAGCTCATCAGACTTGGCTACAAGCATCCCTAACTGCTGAGCCAACTAGCTGACTTTATAAGCTAATAGTTTTCTCTTTTGTTCTCTTGAACATTTCAGGTGCTTACAAGGTGAACTTGTAAGTACAAGATGCTTAGTGAGTGGGTTGGAAGGTGATGGAACTTTTTTATTTGCTTACCTGCTTATAACCAAACCATGAACCTTTTGAAGGCAAAGATATTTGCTTTGTGGTTATCTACGTATAACATCTTAATGCATTATCCAAAAGCAATGGGTATATGATAAACACTTGCTAAATACAATTATTCACTGTTCACCTCATTGTCCCACAGCTCTGCCGGGTATGCAATCACAGTTTGCAAAACCAGAGGAGAAATGTGAGATCCATTGTAAACTATAGCAGTATCAGGGAGCTCTAAAACTGAAGAGTCTAATATAGACCAGTAAAATAAAGATCTTTTGTTCACGTTTCATTCACAAGTTAAGAATTTAGCATCAGAAAAATGGCACAACAGGTAAAGGCACTTGCTCTCAAGCACAACAGCCTGAATTTGTTTTTTGTTTTTTTTTTTATTTTTTTTTGTATTTTATTTTTTTCTTATCAGTTACATTTTATTAACTCTGTACCCCAGCCATGTCCAGATCCTTCATTCCCTCCCAGTCCCTCCCTCCCTCCCTCCTCTCCACCATGCCCCTTGCCAAGTCCACTGATAGGGGGGACCTCCTCCCCATTCATCTGATCCTGTTTTATCAGGTAACAGCCTGAATTTGATCCTTGGAATTCACACTGTGGAAGAAGAGAACCAATTCCTCACGTGCACACTGTGGCGTATTCATATGCAACAAACACAATGAATTTTGAAAGACTTAACTCTTCATTGCAATTTACTTGGTCATTTTCTACCACCTGTGCTTGTATTTGAGATATTTGTTTTGGTAAATCAGCCAGCCACAGACCTCAACTGAGGCTGCCGTGCCTCC
Source organism: Psammomys obesus (assembly GCF_907164565.1). Classification (NCBI taxonomy): domain Eukaryota; kingdom Metazoa; phylum Chordata; class Mammalia; order Rodentia; family Muridae; genus Psammomys; species Psammomys obesus. The sequence goes on along the minus strand of NW_026585987.1, from coordinate 11,013,037 downwards.
TTTAACTTCTCTCTCTGCTTCCTTTCTCAGGGCTCTTCCAGCCATGATGCAATGGGTCCGCACCCAGGAGCCAGGAGAGAGCGGCATCAATATTGTCACCGCTGATTTTGTAGAACTTGGAGACTTTATCAGCACTGTCATAAAGCTCAACTATGTCTTTGATGAGGGAGAAGCCAACACTTGATATTACTCTTTGGGGTGTCCATGAGTAAGATAGGAAAGCCTCATTGTATTAGACATATTATCAACAACCCTCTGATTTTCCTATTCCACCGAGTCTCTGAAGGATTTAGGGCTGGAAGTGGGTGGGAAAAGAGGGTAAACCATGTCTTCAGTGATTGTAACCATATTCTGCATTACTCTATAAATATGCCATTCCCATTGGTGAGCAAAATCTACTTCTAGTGTTAGGAATAGAAAAGAACAGTGACTTTTGTTTTTCAGAATTAATGTTTGTGATACGTAACTCATGAGTGTTTACTTGACTGCATTTTCTAATTTCAACCTTGGGCTCCTATATTGTTCATACCCTCTACTCTTTCCACTCCTTCTCTCTTGCTCCCTCTTCCTAATTAGATGCTTTATGGTTCTCCAAACAATTGAATGCCCAACATATTGTGTATTGCACTGTTGTAATGAAATGTGTTTGTTTTGTGACAATTGGTAAAATATTCCATAGTCATCTGTAATTGGGCAATCATAGTTAATTCTTGGCCGTAGAAAATATGCATCAAATCAGTTTCCTTGCATCAGTAATATTGGCAGTTATTAGTGATTTTTGTGTTCTATCAAAACAATGGTGTTTCACAGTATTTCTGTGTGAGGCAGCTATGACTATTATGCAAATGGATTTCTGAAAAGACTGTGAGTGTCAGGTCCATAGTGAAAAAAAGAGGAATGGTACATGCAGAGGCAGATGCTATTTTAATTCAGCAAAGTCTGAAATACTAACGCCCAGCGAATGTCAAGCTACAAGTGTGTGGAAATCAGCAAAAAAATTTAAGTTTTTATAAACTTCTCTTAATAATTATATTTTTTCTAAAATTCAAAATAGAAAGACCATGACCAATTTCCTATAAAATTGAGGTTCTAAATGCAAAATTCTAAAACCTAGATTTTGGAAACAAAACGAAGCTTTATTGATGTTTATGACTTAAAAAGAAGAAAATGACGGAATGTAGAGGGAATTAGAACAATGTTTTTGAGACTATACCTTTACTCTTTGTAGTTCCTTTACAAATTCTTTCAATATGTATGACTTCCACAGACTCATTTACAACCAGCATTCTGGGTTCCATGCTGCTTAAGGTAAGACAAAGGCCAAGGAACTGAAGTCTCATAAAAATTTCTGTGGCATCAGTTTTGATAATCCAAGGAAAACAATGTTAGCATATTCTTTTGAGTGTTTCTCCTTCTTGGTATCTCTGTAGTATTTGCCAACTCTAAGAACAATCTTCAAAGAGCACAATTATTCACAAGAATAATATGAGGGATTATTAAAAATCTGTACAATTGCTGAAGTTCCTAAAATTACACATTATTTTATCTTCACACATAGAAATATTCCAACTTCAGTAGTTTCCTTGAACAATGCATTTCCATGCATATCAGACTCCTAGAAAAATAAAAGCATGACCTTGGCTTTTAATTAATTTAAATGGAGGACATATGACTCAATCTCTTTGGCCTAGACTAAGACTTGATTTCAAGTATACATCTAGGTATTATAAATAACCAAGAGCTGACTTAGATTATAGATATTCTTTATTAGTAAATAGCATTTACTACCAACTACAGAGAATGAATAAAAATTGTCTGTACTTAAGAGTATGTTCGTGAAAAATGAGTTTGGACCAAGTAACTTGCCTATACACACAACAGACTTGATTATAATTCCAGATATGTGTATGTTGTATTTTGTAACACATACTCTGGCACAGACAAATAAATACAGATATACACAAATACATATAGATTATAGTCAAACATAACATAATTTTTTGAACAAAAACACTTATATTAGTTGATAATTTAATTTAAAGAAGAATACCAGAGCCAGGCAGAGGTACATGCCTGTAGCTGTAGAACTTGAGAGGCAGGAGAATCAGTACTTCAGTCTAGCCAGGTCTATATACTGTGAGCTCAAGGCTACCCTAGGTTAAATAATGAGATCCTATATCAGAAATCTAAACAATATCACAAAGATAGCATCCTTCATAAATGTTTAAAAAATGTTACAAAACATTTGAAATTGCAGTAGTTCACCAAATAAAATGTTTTTATGAAATAGTATAGATTGGGACTTCACTATTCACAATGTGTAATACTTTCCATCTTCACTTCTTCGCCATCTGCAAGTCTATTATATGTCTATTTCACTTGATCTTCTTGTGAAGATAAACAATTTTCAATTACTGACATTATGCTTTATACATTTGCTTTCACAGTCAGTTTTCTCTCTGACTATTCAATTTATAGATGCCTCAGGAGCATCTATAGCTAAGCACAGTTGCAGGGACACAATTTCTAACTTACAATATGATAGAAAGAGATTCTTAATCTGTTAACAAAAAAATGAATGCAATGGAGAAGTAACTGGATTCTGTTATCTTGAAAGTGGACGCTTTCTTACAGTGTTTGAGCATAGTCAACTTTGTGGTATTTGTTATGTGGGTGCTGGAAAAAATAGACATAATGAAGCATTAGGTTGAAATTTCCTATCTAGGAAAGAGGATTTTGTTTGTTTGTTTTGTTACTTTTGCCATTATTGATGTCTGCACAGAACCTGTACTTTCCTCTGAACGTATGATTCACACCTGGATATGCAATTAGCTCCTAGGAAGTAGGCACTGAGGTAAATGGACTTGCCTTAACTTCTAAAGATGGACTAAAATAGAAGTAAACTCTGAGAGAATCAACAAAAAAAGAGATTCTTGGGAAAAGGAAATAGAGAGAAGACACGTTTGACTCTCTCCTGGCCACTGATCTGCTGCAGAGCACACTCATGGGGCAATGTGGGCCTCTCATAGAGAAATGATGCTGTGCCATCAGCTCAGACCTTGTCTTTCCTGAGTCCTGGGAGCATAAGGGCTACACATAGATTTCAAGTGTCGGTATGTTTTGGTATAGTTTTTGTTCTGCTGGCAGTTCCAAACACTTTATGTTACAAGTCCTACAGAGAAAAAAAATCAAAACAAAACAAAACAAAACAAAAAAACTGAACTAAAATCCACCCATGGCAGGAAATCTGAAGAGTGAGAGGAACAAGGGAAAGTACTCAAATAAATTCACTTTTACATTTGCTTTCCTGTCAACAACACTGAAGGACCAATATAGCAAATACTTCTGCCATTACCACTATGTCTCCTTCTTACTACACAGTCGTGTGAGCACGGAGAATGGGGAGGCATCCTTTAAAAGCCTTAGGATATTCTATATGGTAACCTCAATGTTCACTTTCAGCCATAATGGGAAAACTCAAATTTCACAGAACACCACCTAACAGAGAATGTATCAGAGCAAAAAATATTTGGCAAGACATACATGTTCATGCATGCCCTCATGCATGTATATGTGAGCACGTGTGCATGCATGCGAGCAAACACACACACACACACACACACACACACACAGTCGAAGTTGCACCCTATCTGCCTAACTAGTTTTATTGCGACTTTAACTCTTGAAATCAATATTTCTTAAGTTATGAAGGATTAAATACAGTCGAATTATTTGAATATTTAAGGGGAGAAAAATAATTGTAAAATAAATGAGAATGAGACTAGAGACCATTGGAATCTAGAACCACAAGGCAGTAATGCTGTATTTACCCTGTCAACTACACCTCAAGGCACATGATCTAACGCAAATGTAAGTGTCTGAACACATACACATCTTCACTGAAGCTGTTTGAGTCCTGTGAAGTTCTGAGGTGTTTTGGACATCACTACCTGTCCAGGTTCCCACCTGTTAGAATTACAGACTGGAGAGCTGAAAGTCTCAGGAAATGCACATTTTTGTTAGTGTTTTTCAGTTCTACCATTTTACAATTATTCACTGGCACGACGGTCTAACTTTGCTGTGGTTGGTCAGCCAAAGAGGAGCAGTATAGGTCAAGTGCTAGCATCCTGAAAAACTAAGAGAAATAATGCACAGTGCCCCTCAGGAGATCATCAACAGGATCTCTAAAGCATTGTATTTTGCTGTATTTTACTCTTTTTCTCTAGTTTTCAGTGACACCGTGGAGTGAATGCTCTATTTGCCATAACTTACTGGTGGCTCCTGTGTAACGCGCAGTTTAACATAATGTTGCAAATTGTTTGTTTTCCCAATGATGATAATAAAATATTCTATAGAATTTATAAAAGGTGTTAATTGAAAATGGTGTGATTTTTTAATTTTACTTGTGATACAATTTTGTAGTTCTTAGTTCTGATCATATATTTGTATGAGTCAAAATTATGTGCTTGTCAGTGGTAAGTGTAATTATATTGTATCTTTTCAAAAATCAAAATTATCCTAAAGAAAAAGGGCACATCATGACTTGCCTTAATGCATTGCCATGTTGCTTTGTTTTGGATTTCTTTTGTTGTTTTTGTTTTTGGCTTGGTTTAGTTGCTGCAATTTGAATTTAAATTTTTAGCAGAAATTATATTTCTTTGAAAGATGCGAAGCTACGCTGTTTGAAAGTATTACAATCACTTAGTTTACTAATGCCCTTGTGTGCTAGAAGACTAGATTCACATTTATTTCTGCCAACTTCAGAACCAGCACCAAAATTCTAACACAGTATTTTGTAATGGCTGGTCATTTCTACTTAATGATAAAGTTTCCATGGACAGCCACTTCTCTAACCCACAGCATATGAAAGTTGTATCATACAAAATAAGATGAACTGCCTTGGATCTATAAGAATCAAAGAAGTTCCACTGATATGAGGTGATTTCAATATGGTTGACTTCTCAGCAAAACCATCAATAACATTTATCTTTTTCTCTTGCCCATGTGTAATAGGAAACTCCCAACCAATCTACCTAGGTGATTGTTTGGAGTCACAACCAGTCACCTAGGTAATCACGTTGGAAGCAAAACTGTAATCTAGTTTAGGCTTAGATTTTGTTTATAAATATTGTTCTCTTATTTCCTCCAGTCTCTGGATTTTTTTTCCTTTTAACATTTACAGTTGCCAGGTAAAATACAGAACAGCAGTAAACTTCAAACCTCAGATAAATAATATGTTACTGAGTTTTCTATATAGTTCATCAGAAATGCTTACATTAATAGTCTTGTTTCCAAAAAGGTTACGTTTTCGATGAACCTGTATTGCTTCTTCTTCTTCTTCTTCTTCTTTTTTTTTTTTTTT
>NW_026585987.1:11002657-11007665 GCF_907164565.1 Psammomys obesus | reverse complement strand
CCCCCCCTTTCTGCATGCATGCCCCTCATCAAGTCCACTGATAGGGGAGTTCCTCCTCTCCTTTCTGATCTTCGTCTATCAGTTCTCATCAGAAGTGGCTGCATTGTCAGGGTTCTAGGTTATCTCCATGAATAGTCCTTGGTTGGAGTATGAGTCTCTGATCAGAAGAAGAAAACAGGAAACAACCTCAGAACCTGCCACAGAGGGCCTCTGAAAGCCTCTGCCCTGCAGACTGTCAAAGCAGATGCTGAGCCTGATGACCAACTGACGGGCAGAGTGAATGGAATTTTATGTAAGAAGTGGGAAATAGTAAGAGCTGGAGAGGAAAGGAACTCCACAAGGAGAGCAACAGAACAAGAAAATTTGAACACAGGGAACAAGCCAGTTTTTAACCTTGACAAGTTATCATGTAAATGCAGGACAAAATATGCTATGCCATAGCCCTAGTAATAAGAACTCAATGGTTAAAGACTACCTCTTTTTCAACTCAACTTTGAAAGTAATTTCCTGAAAGTTCAAAACTGACATCAAGTAACTATAACTCTTAGATATCATCAAGTAACCAATAACTCACATAATAAAAATAATGTAGCTCTAATCAATAGTTATCCTTTACTGATGTCATAGGAATACTGAGGGTTTGGTGTTTTATTTTGTTTTTTGTTTGCTTTTTTGTTTTCTACTATACTTGGTTGTTTTTTTTCTTTTTTCTTTTTTTTCTTCACAATTTATTCATTATATGTCTTGATTGAAGCCCTCTCTCTCAACGCCCCAGAACCACCCTCCCTCCCTCTTCCCTGATCCCCTTCCACTTGTCCATTGAAAGGGTAAGTTCTACACTACTGCCATCTGCCCATAGCTTGTTAAGTCTATTTTTTAATTTATTTTTATTTTTTATTTTTTTACTATGAATTACACTTTATTCATTTTGCATCCCCCCATAAGTCCCTCCCGATCCTACCCTCCTTCCCCCTTCTTCATCCATGCCCATCTCCAAGTCCACTAATAGGGGAGGTCCTCTTCTCCTTCCTTCTGATCTTAGTCTATCAGATCACAACAGGAGTTGTGATTGCATTGTCATCTTCTGTGGCCTGGTAGAGCTGTTCCCCTCTCAGGGGAAGGTGATCAAAGAGCAGGCCAATCAGATTATGTCAGAGCAGTCCCTCTTCCCATTACTGTGTAACCTACTTGGACACTGAACTGCCATGGGCTACACCTGTGCAGGGGTTCCAGGTCATCTCCACGAATAGTCCTTGGTTGGAGTATGAGTCTCTGGGAAGTTCCCTGTGTTCAAATTATCTTGTTCTGTTGCTCTCCTTGTGGAGTTCCCGTCCCCTCCAGCTCTTACTATTTCCCACTTCTTACATAGAATTCCATTCACTCTGCCCATCAGTTGGCCATCAGGCTCAGCATCTGCTTTGACAGTCTATACTGCAGAAGCTTTCAGACTTGGGGAGTGCATGCAGAAAGGGGAAGAAGGGTGGGGTTGGGAGCGGAGGAGGGAGGGGCTTATGGGGGGTACAAAATGAATAATGTGTAATTAATAATAATAATAAAATAAAAAAATATAAGAGGCTTACAGAACAGCAAAAAGATTAGATAAGAAATATCTCCTGCCACATAATAATTAAAACACTAAATGTACGGAACAAAGAAAAATACTACAATAGTAATAAAAACTGCATGGTATTGGCATAGAAACAGAAAGGTGGGTCAATGGAACTGAATAGAAGACCCAAAAATAAACCCACACACCTATGAATACTTACTTTTTGACAAAGAAGCCAAAACCATTCAATGGAAAAAAGACAGCATCTTCAACAAATGGTGCTGGTCTAACTGGATGTCTACATGCAGAAAAATGAAACTAGATCCTTATTTATCACCCTGCACAAAACTAAAGTCCAATTGGATCAAGGACCTCAACATAAAACCAGATACACTAAATCAGTTAGAAGAACAAGTGGGGAAGAGCCTAGAACTCACTGGCACAAGAGACAACTTCCCGAACAGAACACCAACAGCACAAGTTCTAAGAGCAACAATCAATAAACAGGACCTCATGAAACCGAAAAGCTTCTGTAAAGCAAAGGTCACTGTCCTCAGAACAAAACAACAGCCTACAGACTGGGAAAGGATCTTCACCAACCCTATATGTGACAGAGGGCTGATATCCAGAATATATAAAGTTCTAAAAAAGTTGAAAAGCAATAAATCAAGCAACCTAATTAAAAAATGAAGCTAAACAGAGAATTCTCTGTAGAAGAATACAGAATGGCAGAGAAACACCTAAAGAGCTGCTCAACATCCTTAGCCATCAGAGAGATGCAAATAAAAACGACCTTGAGATTTCACCTGACACCCATCAAAGTGGCTGAGATCAAAGACTCAAGTGACAACACATGCTGGAGAGAAAGGGGAACCCTCCTCCATTGCTGGTGGGAATGTAAACTTATAAAACCACTTTGGAATACAATCTGGCACTTTCTCAGATAATCAGGAATACTGCTTCCTCAAGATCCAGCTATACCTCTCCTAGGAATATATCCAAAAGATGCTCAAGTACACAACAAAGACATTTACTCAACATTTTCATAGCAGCTTTATTCGTAATAGCCAGAACTTGGAAACAACCCAGATGTCCATCAGTGGAGGAGGATACAGAAATTTGTGGTACTTTTACACAATGGAATACTACTCAGCAATTAAAAACAAGGAAATCATGAATTTTGCATGCAAATGGTGGGATCTAGAAAAAATCATCCTGAGTCAGGTATCCCAGGAGCAAAAAGACACACACGGTATATATTCACTTATAAGTGGGTACTAGACCTATAAGATAGGATAAACACACTAAAATCTGTACACCTAAAGAAGATAAACAAGAAAGAGGACCCAGGGTAAGATGATCAATCCTCACTTAGAAAGACAAAGGGGATCGACATTGGAAGTAGGAGAAAACAAGTAACAGGACAGGAGCCTACTACAGAGGGCATCTGAAAGATTCTACCTAGCAGTGTATCAAAGCAGATGCTGAGACTCATAACCAAACCTTCAGCAGAGTGCAGGGAATCATATGAAAGTAGGGAGAGTTAGTATGACCTAGAGAGGATAAAAGCCCCCACAAGGACCAAATATATCAGGCACAGGGGTCTTATATGAGACTGTTTATCCAATCAAGGACCATGCATGGATATAACCTAGAACCCCTGCTCGGATGTAGCCCATGGTAGCTCAGTATCCAAGTGGGTTCCCTAGTAAGGGGGACAAGGATTATTTCTGATATGAATTCAATGACTGGCTCTTTGACCTCCCCTCCCCGCAAGGGAAGAACAGACTTGCTAGGTCACAGATTAGAACATTGCTGATAATATACCTGATAAGCTAGGGTCAGGGGAAAGGTGAGGAGGAACTCCCCTATCAGTGGACTTGGAAAGGGACAGGGAGGAGATGAGGGAGGGAGGGTAGGATTAGGAGGGAAGGAGGGAGGGCGCTACAGCTGGGATACAAGTGAATGACCTGTGATTAAAATAAAAAACAAATGGAGAAAACAAGATATTCCATTAATCGAACACCCAGAAATAATTCCACACACCTATGGTTGATTTTTGACAAAGGAGCCAAAACCATAAAAATGGAGAAAAGAAGGCATCTTCAACAAATGGTGCTGGTCTAACTGGATGTCTACATGCAGAAAATGCAAATAGATCTATATTTATCACCCTTCATAAAACTCAAGTCTAAGTGGATCAAAGACCTCAACATAAAACCAGATATACTAAATCTAATAGAAGAGAAAATGGGGAAGCACCTTGAACTCATTGGCATAGAGGACAACTTCCTGAACAGAACACCAACAGCACAGGCACTAAGATCAATAATAAAGAAATGGGGGGGGGGGGGCGGAGCCAAGATGGCGACTAGCACACACAGTTTCCGAGCTGTGGAAGAGATAAAGTTTTGAGTTGATGAGTGGAAGAACTTCTGAAGCCAGGGAAACAACGGAGAGACTTTCTAAACAACAGGGAACATCGCAGGAGGTGAAAACCTTGGTCTCGGGTCACCCAGGGACTTGTTTGGGGAAGGTGAAAAACGATCCTTTGATCTCTCCGCACTCCCCTCCCCCAGACCTCCCTCCTCCTCAGCACAGTGGACTCGCCTTTCTCAGCGCAGACCTAACTGCCTGGGGCCTGCAGCCACTGAGGCGGAGCCCCAAGCCCTTTATCGGCAAAGGCCAGCAGTACTGTGTCTCAGAGCCCCAGATTCGCGCGGCGGCTGCACCATCCTCCCAGGGCCCGAGTCTGCTAGACACCATACTAGCTCTGCAGGAGCGCCATCACTGACGGTACGGCCCGCCCAATCCCACAGTGACAGAGAATACGCTATATACTCACCAAAACCAGACAGAAACGCCATACAAGCTAGACACACCAGGCGCTGGGCCTCCGAAGCTTGGAGAGCACAGTGAAGAGACCCCAGGACTTCCCAGAAAGCATCTGGACTAGCAACCCAGTCTCCAGTTACAGCGGGACTTTCTAACCTGGTGGCGGAGCAGCACTGAGCTGGCGGGGCACATCAGCCCTCCAGTTTAAGACTAACCGGGGCCAAACCAGAGAACAGAAAGGCTGGTCACCCCGATTCCCACTGACGTGACCACCCTGAAATCTCCAGCTGCAGCAAGACCTCATAACCTGGCAGTGACAGCAGACGGAACTGGCGGAGCACATCAAAGAAGCAGGGCCAAACCAGAGAGCAGAGAGCCCAGATACCCTGATCTCTGCCAAGTGACCTGCCTGTAAGTGAGTGAACCCTTGAGAATCTGCAGCTCCACTGATCCTGGGTCCTGCTAAAACAGAAGCCAGGCATCGAACCCCCTCCCACCCATATACCCACTTTGGGAAACAGAGGGGCACTTGGAACATTGAAGTTCCTGCTCTGTGGGTCTAATTGAGGAGTTAAGGCAGTTAATGCCAGAAATTGCGCTGCGATCATCACTAGCGCCTGCGAC
>NW_026585987.1:10985831-10997657 GCF_907164565.1 Psammomys obesus | reverse complement strand
CTATACCCTGCAAAGCTTTCAATCAACATAGATGGAGAAAACAAAATATTCCATGACAAAACTAAATTTACGCAATATCTATACAGCAAACCAACCCTACAGAAGATACTAGAAGGAAAACTCCAATCCAACGAAAACGAATTCACCCAAGAAAACAGGGCATACAGATAATATCCCAACAAAAATGAAAAGAAAACAAGCAATGAAACAAGGTAAGATCATCGACTCCATTACAAAAGGAACTAACATGCATTGGTCAATATTATCTATCAATATTAATGGACTCAACTCACCAATAAAAAGACACAGGCTAACAGAATGGTTACGGAAACAAGACCCAGCATTCTGTTGCATCCAAGAAACACACCTATGCAACAAAGATAAACACTACCTCAGAGTAAAGGGCTGGAAAAATGTTTTTCAAGCAAATGGTTCCAGAAAACAAGCTGGAGTAGCCATCCTAATATCTAATAAAATAGACTTTCATCCGAAGTTAATCAAAAAAGATAAGGAGGGCCACTATATTCTCATCAAAGGAAAAATCCAACAAGAGGACATCACAATTTTGAATATCTATGCCCCAAATACAAGAGCACCTACATTCATAAATGAAACAATATTAAAGCTTAAATCATACATTGATCCTAATACCTTAATAGTGGGAGACTTCAACACCCCACTCTCATCAAGGGACAGATCAACCAAACAGACACCAAATAGGGAAATAAAAGCACTCACAGAATCCCTAAATCAAATGGACCTAATAGACGTCTACAGATCTTTTCACCCAAACTCAAAAGAGTACACCTTCTTTTCAGCACCACATGGAACCTTCTCCAAAATAGACCATATAGTTGGTCACAAAGCAAGCCTCAACAGATACAAAAGGATTGAAATAATCCCTTGTATACTATCTGACCACCATGGACTAAAGCTGGACATCAACAACAACAGAAACAACAAAAAGCCGACACGCACATGGAAACTGAACAACTTACTACTCAATGACAGCTGGGTCAAGGAAGAAATAAAGAAAGAAATTAAAGACTTTCTAGAATTCAATGAAAATGAAGGCACAACATACCCAAATTTATGGGACACATTGAAAGCAGTGCTCAGAGGAAAATTTATAGCACTAAGTGCCTACAAGAAGAAATCCGTAACATCACATACAAACAACTTAATGGCCCAACTGAAAAACCTAGAAAAAAAAGAAGCAGATACACCCAAGAGGAGCAGAAGGCTGGAAATAATCAAAGTAAGGGCAGAAATCAATCAATTAGAAACAAATAAAATTATCCAAAGAATCAATGAAACAAAAAGCTGGTTCTTTGAGAAAATCAACAAGATAGACAAACCCTTAGCCAAACTAACTAAAAAGCAGAGAGAAACCATACAAATCAGCAAAATCAGAAAGGAAAATGGGGACATAACTACAGACACTGAGGAAATCCAAACGATTATTAGGTCATACTACAAAAGCCTATATGGCACAAAATTTGAAAATCTAAATGAAATGGATAACTTTCTTGACAGATTCCATCTACCAAAATTAAGTCAAGATCAGGTAGAAAGACTGAATATCCCTATATCTCCCAAGGAAATTGAAGCAGTCATTAACAGTCTCCCCTCCAAAAAAAGCCCTGGACCAGATGGCTTCAGCGCAGAATTCTACAAGACCTTCAAAGAAGTACTAACACCAATTCTCCTCAAACTATTCCACAAAATAGAAATAGAAGGAACACTACCAAACTCATTCTATGAAGCCATAGTCACTTTGATACCTAAACCACACAAAGATCCAACCAAAAAAGAGAACTTCAGACCTATCTCTCTTATGAACATTGATGCAAAAATACTCAATAAAATACTTGCAAACCGAATCCAAGAACACATCAATGATATCATCCACCACGACCAAGTAGGCTTCATCCCAGGCATGCAAGGGTGGTTCAACATACGGAAATCCATCAATGTAATCCACCACATAAACAAACTGAAGGAGAAAAACCACATGATCATCTCCTTAGATGCTGAAAAAGCATTTGATAAAGTCCAACACCCATTTATGTTTAAAGTCTTGGAGAGATCAGGGATACAAGGTACATACCTAAACATAGTAAAGGCAATATACAGCAAGCCTATAGCCAACATCAAACTCAATGGAGAGAAACTTAAATCAATCCCACTGAAATCAGGGACAAGACAAGGCTGCCCACTCTCTCCATATCTCTTTAACATTGTACTTGAAGTCCTAGCCAGAGCAATAAGACAACTAAAGGAGATCAAGGGGATACAAATCGGAAAGGAAGAGGTCAAAGTGTCACTATTTGCAGATGATATGATAGTATACATGAGCGACCCCAAAGATTCAACCAGAGAACTTCTTCAGCTGATTAACAACTTCAGCAAAGTGGCAGGATACAAAATCAACTCAAAAAAATCAGAAGCCCTCTTGTATACCAAAGACAAAAAGGCTGAGAAAGAAATTAGGGAAACAACACCCTTCACAATAGCCACTAATAACATAAAGTACCTTGGTGTGACTCTAACCAAGCAAGTGAAAGACCTGTTTGAGAAAAACTTCAAGTCTCTGAAGAAAGAAATTGAAGAAGATCTCAGAAGATGGAAAGATCTCCCGTGCTCATGGATTGGTAGGATTAACATTGTGAAAATGGCCATCCTGCCAAAAGCAATCTACAGATTCAATGCAATTCCCATCAAAATATCAACTCAATTCTTTACAGACCTTGAAAAAAAGATTCTCAGCTTCATATGGAGAAACAAAACACCCAGAATCTCCAAAACAATCCTGTACAACAACAGATCATCTGGAGGTATCTCCATTCCCGATCTCAAGCTGTACTACAGGGCAACAGTAATAAAAACTGCATGGTATTGGCATAGAAACAGAAAGGAGGATCAATGGAATCGCATAGAAGACCCAGAAATAAACCCACACACCTATGAATACTCAATATTTGACAAAGAAGCCAAATCCATTCAATGGAAAAAAGACAGCATCTTCAACAAATGGTGCTGGACCAACTGGATGTCTACATGCAGAAAAATGAAAATAGATCCATATTTATCACCCTGCACAAAACTAAAGTCCAAGTGGATCAAGGACCTCAACATAAAACCAGATACTCTAAATCAGTTGGAAAAAAAAGTGGGAAACAGCCTAGAACTCATTGGCACAGGAGACAACTTCCTGAACAGAACACCAACAGCACAGGCTCTAAGAGCAACAATCAATAAATGGGACCTCATGAAACTGAAAAGCTTCTGTAAAGCAAAAGACACTGTCATCAAAACAAATAGACAGCCTACAGATTGGGAAAGAATCTTCACCAACCCTTTATCTGACAGAGGGCTAATATCCAGTATATATAAAGTACTAAAGAAGCAGAAAAGCAACAAACCAAGTAATCCACTTAAAAAATGGGGAACAGAGCTAAACAGAGAATTCTCGACAGAGGAACATCGAATGGCAGAGAAACACTTAAAGAAATGCTCAACCTCATTAGCCATTAGGGAAATGCAAATCAAAACGACCCTGAGATTTCACCTTACACCCATCAGAATGGCCAAGATGAAAAACTCAAGTGATAGCACATGCTGGAGAGGTTGTGGAGAAAAGGGAACCCTCCTCCATTGCTGGTGGGAATGTAAACTGGTTCAACCACTTTGGAAGTCAATCTGGCGCTTTCTCAGACAACTAGGAGTAGTGCTACCTCAAGACCCAGCTATACCACTCCTAGGTATATACCCAAAATTTGCTCAAGTACACAACAAGGACATTTGTTCAACCATGTTCGTAGCAGCTTTATTTGTAATAGCCAGAACTTGGAAACAACCCAGATGTCCATCAACGGAGGAATGGATACAGAAATTGTGGTATTTTTACACAATGGAATACTACTCAGCAATCAAAAAGGAGGAAATCATGAAATTTGCAGGCAAGTGGTGGGATCTAGAAAAGATCATTCTGAGTGAAGTATCCCAGAAGGAGAAAGACAAACTTGGTATATACTCGCTTATATAGACCTACAAGATATGATAAACATAATGAAATCTACACACCTAAAGAAGATAATCAAGAAAGTGGACACAGGCGAAGGTGATTAATCCTCATTTAGAAAGACAAATGGGATGTGCATTGAACTTATGACAGGAGTCTACCACAAAAGGCATCTGAAAGACTCTACCTAGCAGTGTTTCAAAGCAGACACTAAGACTCATAACCAAACCCTCGGCAGAGTGCAGGGAATCATATGAAAGAAGGGAAGTTAGTATGATATGGAAAGGATAGGAGCTCTACAAGGACCAAATATATCTGGGCACAGGGTCTTTTCTGAGACTGACACTCAACCAAGGACCATCTATGGATATAACCTAGAACTTCTGCTCGGATGTGGCCCATGGTAGCTCAGTAACCAAGTAGTTTTCCAAAGTAAGGGGAACACGGACTATTTCTAACAGGATTTCAAGGGCAGGCTGTTTGACACCCCCCCCCCCCCCGGGGAGGAGCAGTCTGTTAGGCCACAGATGAGGACTTTGCAGCCAGCCCTGAAGATACCTGATAAAACAGGGTCAGATGAAAGGGGAGGAGGTCCTCCCCTATCAGTGGACTTGGAAAGGGGCAGGGAGGAGACCAGGGAGGGAGTGTGGGGTTGGGGAGGGAATGAGGGAGCGGGATACAGCTGGGACACAGAGTTAACAAAATGTAACTGAAAAGAAAAAAATAATAATAAAAAAAAGAAAAAAGAAAAAAAAAAAAAGAAATGGGACCTCCGGAAACTGAAAAGGTTCTGTGAGGCACAGGATATTGTCAATAGAATGAAATTGCAGTCTATAGAGTGGGAAAATATCTTCACCAATCCTAAATCCAATAAAGGGCTAATATCCAAAATATATAAATAATTCAGGAAATTAAACACTAACAAACTAAATAATCCAATTAAAAAATGCGGTACAGAGTTAAACAGAGAATTGTCAACAGAGGAATCTCTAATGGATAGAGAGGCACTTAAATGTTCAACTGCTCATCATTCTTAGTCATCAGGGGAATGCAAATCAAACTCTGAGATTCCATCTTACACATGACAGAATGGCTAAGATCAAAAATTCAAGTGGCAGCGTATGCATGTGAAAAAAAGGGAACATTCCTCCAAGTCTCATGGGAGCGCAGATTTGTATAACAGATTGGAAATCAATCTCGTGCTTTCTCAGAAAATTGGAAATAGCTCTACCTCAAGACCCAGATATACCACTCCTAGACATATACCCAAAAGATGCTTCATGATCCCACAAGGACACTTGCTCACCCACGTTCATAGCAAGTTTATTTGTAATAGCCAGAATCTGGAAACAGTGCAGATGTCCCTCAACCAAAGAATGGGTAAAGAAATTGTGGTACATTTACACAATGGAATACTACTCAGCTGTTAAAAACAAAGAAATCGTGAAATTTGCAGGCAAATGGATGGAACTAGAAAAGATGATCCTGAGTGAGGTAACCCAGACCCAGAAAGACACACATGGTATGCACTCACTCATAAGCAGATTTTAGCCATATAGTACAAGATAAATGTACTACAATTCACAGAAGCAAAGAAGATAATTAACAGGGAGGCCCCGAGGAAAGATGCTTAAATCTCACTCAGAAGGGAAAATAGAATAGACAGCAGAAGTGGTTGAAGAGAAGGAACAAGGCAGGAGAGGGATTGCAAAAAGAAATGAGGGTGAGGATCAGACCTAGGACGAGCAGGGGCAGCAAGACACAGAGCTTTCAGAGAAAAGAGAAACCATGGCGGAGGCATCTCTAACAAGCTGAAGACGTAAGACATGCCATCCTGGCATGATATGGGGATGCCTCTAGCTGAGACTCCTAGTAGCAGGGGTCATGGAGACCGAAGAGTACACCCTCTAACTAGACAAGATTCCTAGTGGAGGGAGAGGAACACCAACCCACCCAAAAAATCTTCGACCCAAAATTTACCTTGCCTACTATGCAGTGATAAAGATAGAACAAAGACTGAGGGAATGGCCATACAATGCCTGTCCCAACCTGAAACCCAACTCATGGGAGAGAGCCAACCCCTGAAACTATTAGCCATACTCTACTATGCTTGTAGACGGGAGCCTAGCATAGTTATCTTCTGAAAGGCTCCATCCAGCAGTGAACCAAAACAGATGCTTAGACTCACAGCCAAACATTGGGCGAAATGTGGGGAGTCTTGTGTAAAACTAGGGGGAAAGATAGAAGGATTTGGAGGTAACAGGAGCCTCACAAGAAGACCAGCAGAACCAACTAACCATGACCCAGAAGGGACTTGCAGAGACTGAAGCACCAACTAAGGAGCAAGCATAGACTGCCCCCCCCCCCACGTGTGCGCGCACAGATATAGCCAGTGGGCAGCTCAGGCTTCATGTGGGTCCCGTGGTGAAGAGGAGCAGGGCCTGTCTCTGACTCTATTGCCTTCTTTTTAATCACTTCCCCATGGCGAGGCTGCCTCCACAGACCACAGGAGAATATGACCTGATCAGTCCTAACAGTGACTTAATGGGCTGGGGTGGGTGGGTTGGGGGGCCTCTCCTTCCCTGAGGAACAGGGGAGGGGAGATGGGGAGAGAGGCAGGGAGGGTGGGACTGGGAGGAGAGGGGGAGGGGCTATGGCTGGAATGTAGAGTGAATAAATAAGTAAATTAATTAAAAAAAACTCCTAAGCAATCTATTTCGGCTTAATTTAAAGCATTTTCAGTGGTCTGGCCCTCTTCTAGAACAAGGATCTCCAATTCTCAGCCATTTGCCATCATGTTGAGTCAGATTTCTCTTCTTCTATATGTCATCGTATTTCACCACCAGTGCGATTACCAACATGGCAAATGCCCAAAGCCTTCTTGCTACACATCACATCCCCACTTCACTCTTTCTTGTCTTATGTTCAAAGAAGTTCAAAGGCTCCAGGAAGATGCTTTCACCAACAAGCCAGAGAAGCATAGTTTTGGGAACCTGCAGAATGTATATGAACAATAACCTCCACACACACCTCCCTGTATTCTGCTTTTTGCATATGTTCTTCAACATAGAAAAAAGTTTATATTTCTGAATAAGTTAAAACACAAGTAGATATAAAAATAACATGAACCTTTTTTTTTAATTCTTAGCAGCTTTCTCCATATTTGCTTGTGATCTTAGGTGAGGTCACAGGATATGTTAATATTTCAAGTACAAGAATAAATATACATCAGTGAGGATAAAAGAGGGCACCTTCTTTCATATCCCCCTAAGTTTACAATATAAAAGATGCTTTAATCTTGCTGGGAAAGAATTAAGGACTTCCTCAACACCATATAGTTTATTCTTCATCCCATATAACCAGTGAGAAACTCAAGAAATGTTCTCCTCCTTAATGAAAAAAAAAAAAAGTTCTTTTTTTTCTGCAGTCATGTGCTTTTATGTATAATCCTGTTGCCTTTGCATCTCTGAGTCCAGGAATTAGACCATAGTCACCGGAGTCAGGGAAGGAGTACCTTACTTCAAAGTGATATTTTGAATGAGTGCCATATAGTGAATCTAGAATATGGGACAAAAGTACATTAGGATAATCTTCAAAAAGTGCAAAATATTGCTTTTTAATGGGATTCACAGAAGTATCACCAAAAATTTTACTGTTGCTTTTCTATTGAAAACCATTATGAGAAGTCTTTCACTAGAATTCAGACAGATACTCAGAAACCAGGGGCAAGGTACTTGCTTACCTGTGCCTGAGCATTTTGTCTTTCAAACTGTTTAAAAGGACAGGCCATAGAGCATTCACATATGTTTTTGAACCATTATTTCAATGGTATCTTGTGGATTTTTACAGGCTACTTCAAATACACTACATGTTCCTTGAGGGAGGGAACAATCTGGTTTAATCTGCAGCATCCATCTCGGTGTCTGGTATACAGTAAATTTTCAAGGGATGGTTGTTAAATAACTTGAAAAGCTATGTGAAAGTAGTGACAGCCAACCTTGTGGGAAAACTATCCAGGCTTGTATGCATAATTTTCTAAGGATGATATTCTTGAAATGAAAATCCGTTGAGCACAACAATGTAGGAAGGTACAGGTAAACATTGTCTGCCTGCTTTTAAAGCTGAAAATGATCGTCTACCAGTGCATGTAATAACTTCTAGGGAACAGATAATTACTACAGCTCTCCAATTGTGAGCAATGAAAATAGCAGATTTAAACAGGTTGACAACTTTCTTAAAGGGAGAAAAGAAGGACCAGACAAGGAAAAAAACAATAACAATAAGGTGTAGAACAAAGGGATTAGTGGATGCAGGACATGGGTGGTTCCACAGTTGTATTGTTCTTTTAGGCTGTGAAACTCAGAGTGGACTATTCCCAGCGTGCTCAGTGAGAGTTTGACATTTGAGAAGGAAAGGTGCCATCTCCCTTCTGTTGAATTCACTGAGCACTGTGAGGCACCCACCTGCTTGGCTCTTGCATGACTAGTTTCAGCCTCCTACTACACAATTACAATACAATAGTCCAGGATGCTCATGCAAGCATCCTAAGAACCTATCTACCCCCAAGAAATACCTGATTGCCTATCTTTATCTTACCTTATCCTCCAAGTTCATATTCTAGATGCTTCTGTATTTAAATTAAAACCATTATGCTCCAGAAGAGTGTTTTTTCTCCCATTGAGAAGAAACATATCAGTTGAAAATCAGTTGCAGCTGTGTGATGATAATGCCTAACCATTATTAAAGGCTGCCATTTACAGATTTGCAAATGCCATATTATGTCTTTTGCATTTATCATTTCATTTCATCTCCCCAAAGTTTCTAGCTTTCACTGTTAAGATCCTGAAAGTAAACCATAGGCCAGAGTCAACCAAATGCAGCCATAGCCTGCACATGATATAGTAATAGCCTTCTGTGCAGTTAGTAGCAACATGGATACATCAAGGAGGTTAGGGATACAGAGGACCTCATCAGACTGTGTTCGAATTCAGAGAAGTCAGCAAAGTTGTTTTGTGGCTGATAGGAATTAGTGAGAGCATAAATGGGGATGATATTCCCAAGAAAACATACCCAGAAGTTTGGTGGCTATGTGATTTTTTAATCCCAGAGCTATCAACTGTTAAAGTTTGTTCACATGTCCATGATACCTTTCATTTACACTAATACATTATATGAAATCCTAACTCACACAAAGTTATATGTTTTGGAGTTTTCTGGTTTTGTTTGGGTTTGCATTTATTTGTGTGGGAAAAAATATGAAAAATATTCAAACCCTACTTCAGGATCTATATAGTATGGACAAAGAACAAGTTGCATAACAATCCAACTGACAGAAGCAAGTATCCAAAGACAGAGGTGAACATGAAGACACAAGTCCCCCTGGAAACCTTGGAAATGGCCCTGATCTTCCAGTTCAAGGAATGGGGTTCAAGGCAACACATTTTTAGACCTAGAATAACTCCTGGTGTCTACACTGAGTATTTGCAAAGCTTTTTCTCCACAACCAAGTTATTACAGGAACAACAGACTACCATTTTGTGTAGTTATCACATGTTGAGTGGTCAAAGGAAAATGACACTATGCATCAGTAAAGTCATCCAAATAAAATTTAATTAATAAATAAATTTACATTTCTCAATTATATATTTAATATATTTAAAAATTAGGTTAGTCCTTGCTGTGCAATATCTATTGAGTTCTCTGTAGCTGCAACCTCCATTCTCTTTCAGAAACCCTGAGACCTAAAATAATGCAATGAACATGCACCAATATTTTATGAGCACACAACTTTGTTCTCTTGCTTCTGGTAATTCATGTCTACAAAATCCATACTGAATTTTCTGTAAGATTGTCAGCACAGACATTGTCCATTTTTTTATTCCCTGTCTACAACAAAGACTATCAGTTCTTGTCAAACATTTTTAGAGGTGTAAATTGCTACCGAGAAAAGCATTATGCTTCTCAGCCAACCTACATCTTATATGATACAGTCACATGACTTAGTTCTAGCCAAAAATAAATGACAGATGCACATGTGTGTGCGTTGAAAGAGCCTTCTGAAAAGCTTGTTCAGATAGAAAGGACAAATAACTTTTGAGGTTTCTTTCTTCTTATCTCAGAGTCTAATGCTTGGATGTGATGCCTAGCACAGTAGCCATCCTGGACTGCAAGATAGCTCAGACTGGATCTAGTCTTCACAAGTCTTGAAGATAGGAGGTAAGAATATAGAATCCTGCAGCTCTAATTACACATTAAATATTTGCCCAAAAGGTAGGAAATTCCATGATCAAGCCTTCTTTTGTAGGAGAGAGTTATCTTTTCATTGCTTCAATCATTTTATCTTGGGTCTTCCCATTATATGCAGCAATTTCTGCCTCTTAAAGATATGCATCAGAAGTTGTTTGGGTTTTTTGTTTGTTTGTTTGTTTTTGCTTTTACAGACTTCATAGAAAAAGAGAACTTACAGATGTACATGAATACTTGCACACACAAACAGAGCTAGGGAAAAAGAGAGATGGAGAGAGAGGTCTTTTGTTTTTCTGGCCTTGTCTTCCATGAAAACCAGACTGAAATTTTGCTGCTGAAGTAGCTACTCTGGCCTGCCGATACAGTGATTTCCACTCTCAGGCCAGGACCATACTTTCTAATAGTTTATTTGCATTAAAATAGTGCTGTCTCTAACTAGCAGTGTTTTCAAAGCAAAGACTCATGACCAAACCTTTGGCAGAGTACAGGGAATCATAAGAAAGAAGGGGAGTTAGTCTGATGAGGAAAGGATAGGAGCTCCACAAGGACCAAATATATCTGGGCACAGGGTCTTTTCTGAGACTGACATGCAACCAAGGACCATGTATGAATGTAACCTAGAACCTCTGCTCAGATGTAGCCTGTGGTAGCTCAGTAACCAATTGGTTTCCCATAGTGAGGGGAACAAGGACTATTTCTAACAGGAACTCAATGACTGGCTCTTTGGCCTCCCCACCCCCCAAGGGAGGAGCAGTCCTGTTAGGCCACAGAGGAGAGCTTTGTAGCCAGTACTGAAGATACCTGATAAAACAGGATCAGATGAATGGGGAGGAGGTCCCCCCTATCAGTGGACTTGGCAAGGGGCACAGTGGAGATGAGGGAGGGAGGGAGGGACTGGGAGAAAATGAGGGATCGGGACAGGGCTGGGATACAGAGTTAATAAAATGTAACTGATAAGAAAAAAATAAAATTCAAAAAAAAATAAATAAAATAGTGCCGTTACTTAAATTTAAATACCTTTTATAGAGTTTTGGGTAATCACTAGATTTTTTTATATGATCTATTATTTAGGTGGTTCTGCATTTTAGACATGAATAATAGAGGAGAGATCAGTGGCTTCCATTGCTCACATTTAAATCCTAAAACAACTTTGTCTCCCTTAGATGAGGGGTATTTTTCTCTAGCCAGCAAAATGCCAAAGCCCAATGACATCTATGTGTGTTTACAAAAACAGTTTTAATTGCAAAAAAGAAAAAAAAATCAATATAGCTCCAGTGCTGCTTATTTCAAAGATGCAGAAATGAGCCAGGAAGCTGAAACTTGGTTGTATATGTGTTAATTGGTGTCAAATCACAGATTTTATGTCACAACAAGTGGCAGAGGTGGAAGCTATACCAGTCTGTATGTACCCAAATTCTGTTCCCTACATGCATAAAATAATTACTGATGAGGCATATTTGCAAACCATAGCAATCTGCCGCTAGCCCCTACTTCCTCTGACCTTCAAATACACACACACACACACACACACACACACACACACACACACACACACA
>NW_026585987.1:10935307-10985821 GCF_907164565.1 Psammomys obesus | reverse complement strand
ACACACACACACACACACACACACACACACACACACACACACACACAATTTAAAAGAAACGATGAAGGAATGTATTGTTTCCATGATGGAGGCCCTAATCTAGACAGAGGGCCTGGCCTCTCAACACCACTGAGCTGGCATCCTCACACTGTCTCTCCTTCCTGGCCTCCTCTGCTTCCTTTGAGACTCAGTGGGACTATTTCAGCTGGGCATTACCTTGCATCAGGTAGAAGTACACAGGAGAGAAGTGTCTGGTTTTCACTTCATTATATAAATAAATGCAGAAAATAGAAGTCTGGTCATTCACAACAGTTTGGGTATGGAGCTAATCTTTTGGGAATAAAAATAAAGTTGCATTCCCCTCAGATGATTTTGCTAAGCCTGCTATCAATAAAAAGTATAAAGTTATAGTCCTCCAGGGACTCTCCCACTTAAATGTCAAGATTTTCCTAAGCAGAGTATTTGAAAACGTAACTAAGTAAAGAACTATATGAGCATTTTCACTCCTAATACACCGAAACAATCATTTACAAATTCAAAAGAGAAAACCGGCTTAGCTTGCCTTGGGAACAGGTCTAATTGCCAGTTCTATTCTGGCTTTCCTGTCTCCTCCTTTGCCAGAACCTGCCTCAGGCCAGTGATGGTCTGTTACAAGGAGCATTTCCATTGTTCACTACAGCGGGCAGCAAGTACAGATCCCTGCCAGAAATATCCAGTGGGGACTCAGTAAATGCGGAATTGAGACAAGTTTCTAATTGTGTTCCTCCTGTCAGTTCCCTGTTGTGCACAGAATGAGAAATTTGTTCGTATCCATTATTAATTTTTTTCTGCCTTTTTATTTGTGTGTTGGGGGGTGTACACATGTGGATGCATGTGTTTGGAGGTCACAGGACAAGAGGAGAAACAACAGGGGTCCATTTCCTCCTCCACCATGTGGTCTCCAGAGATCAAACTCAGGTCATCAGGCTTGGTAGCAGTTCCTGTCTCCACCAGCCTCCACAGTCATTCCTATTTTCCCCCCTCCTCCTCTTCCTCCTTCCCCTCCTTCTAGTTCTTTAATTTATTCTCTTTACATCTCTTTCTTAACCCTTTTCCTCCTCTCCTTCTTGTCCCTCCCTCCCTCCCTCATCCTCCTATCCCTCCTCCTCTGCCCTTTAGAAAAGGGGAGTCATCCCCTACACACACACACACACACACACACACACACACACACCAGCATAGCCAGTCACATCAGGACTGTGTACCTCCTCTTTCACGGTGTCCTGGCAAGGCAGCCCTGCCAGAAGGAAGTGATCAAAAAGCATACAACAGAGACCATGTCAGAGACAACCCATGATTCCCTTTCTGGGCACCCACATGGATGCTAAGCTGCCCATTGGGAATATATATGTGCAGAGAGCCTAGGTCTAGTTCATGCATGGACCTTGGTGCTTCAGTGTCCACAAGCCTCTCTGGGCCCAGATTAATTGGAACTGTTGCTCTTCTTGCAAAGTTCATGTTCCCTCTGGGTCTTTGTATCACTTCCCCAGCTCTTCTATAAAGCTCTCTATGCTCTGCCCATTGTTTGGCTGTGAGTCTCAATTTCTGTTTGGATCCTTTGCTGGGCGGAGGAGCCTCTCAAAGGACAGCCATGCTGGGCTCTTGTCTGCATCATCAACAGTATCAGGAGTTGGTTTCTGCAGTGGAGGGGTCTCAGGTTGGGCTAGGCACATTCCCTCAAACTCTGCTCTATCTTTATCCCTGAACATCCTATAAGCAGGGTAGATTCTGAGTAAAAGTTTTTGAAGGTGGGTTGGTGTTCCCCTCCCTCCACCTGGTCTCCTGTTTGGTTAGAGGTTGGTTCTCCAGTCTCTATGACCCCACGATTAAGGGTCTCAGCTACAGTCACCCCCATATCTTCCCATTGGCCTACCCTGTTGCAAGTCTCCAGCTTGCCTAAGAGATACCCTCACCCATAGTTTCTTCTGTCTCTGCAAGCCGTCTGTCCTCTTTCCCCATATCTGATCCCCATCCCCATTTCCCTCAGTGTTCCCCCTCTTATCCTAATCTAGTCTTCTACTTGGATGTTTATAAGCACTGTCTACCTCCTCTTTACAAGTCATGTGTGTGTTTAATTAGCTATTCTGTCCTACTTTAATGTTCTGGGCTGTTTGAGCCTCTCCCCTTCTGGAGAATGAATAGGAAGCAAACTCACCATGCCACTGACAAACTAAAGCAATTCCAAAAGCAGCAGAAATGGGTCCTGGTCATCATATGTGAAAGAAGGCCAAGCGAGTTGCCATGAGTAACCATCTGGGCCCAGGGATCTTTTCTGAGACTGATAATCCAACCAAGGACCATTCAGGGATATAACTTAGAACCCCTGCACAGATGTAGCCTGTGGCAACTAAGTGTCTAAGTGGGTTCCCTAGTAATGGGAACAGGGCAGGGACTGTCTGACATGAACTCAGTGGCTAGCTCTTTGATCACCTCCCCCTGAGAGGGGAGCAGCCTTACCAGGCCATAAAGGAAAACAATACAGCCAGTCCTGATGAGACCTGACAGGCTAAGGTCAGACGAAAGGGAGGAGGATCTCCCCTATCAGTAGACTTGGATTGGGACATGGGAGGAGTTGAGGGAGGGAGAGTGGGATTGGGAGGGGAGAAGGGAGAGGGCTGCAGCTGGGATACAAAGTGAATAAATTGCAATAAATAAATAAATTTTTAAAAGATTTTATTTTACTGCTGAGCACTTTGGGACTAAATATGACTACAGTGCGCTCTAGGCTTCCTATTAAATGGTGAGTATAAATATGAGTTTTTGTTATTAATCAAGTATTCTAATTAAGAAACATTAGTCTAATTAGCTCCTAAATTGACTGCCAATTAGTGAAGGTTGTAAACACAATGAAACAGAAAGGAGAAAAGGTATACTGGGTAGAATGGTTTTTTAAAAGCTCGACAATATTTCAAAATTCAGCAGTCTGGTCAACCATTGGGACACACTAAGCTTTTGTGCACTTACTTTCTGAGGCATAATGAGTTTGCCTAGTAAAAAATGTGACACGGAAAATACAAAAGACTGTATGTCTACCCGGACATTAAAGTGTTTTTAGCAACATCTTAATATCCAATCTGATTTTTTAAAAGTTATAACATGGATAAGCCAGGTTGAGGAGAAATAAAGGCATGAGCAGGCAGAAGCCTTTTTTTTAAGAACTTTATCTTATTCATTAATATTAAATTATTATTACTAAAATGTATCAGGAAACTATTTGGATGTCCAAGATATTAAGCAGAAAGTAAAAGTTGTGTGGTAATTAGTGAAGGCCGATGTCTGCCCCTTCTTGGAAAAAAGCCTCGAATAATAAGGTACTTATGAAAACATGGTAAACTAGTAGAAGGCAAAACATAAAGGAAGATCTAAGATGATCACAAAGCCTTGTGTAAATTAGTGGTACAGGAGGTGTCTTTGCCCAGGACCCATGGGTCAGTTAAGTGGGTTAACGCTTCCATACAAGGAAAGCTAAACTTTCTGAGTTTATCTTCTCTGAGGCTTTCCAGTACCTTCCTCCATCCCCAACCCTAACATTAGGTCCTCCTCCACGGCATTGAAGAAGCCATATTTGATCTCTCAGATTTACCATCTAGAACTAAAGATTCGAGTAACAGAATCTTAAATGAAGATTAGTGTGCACTGAGTGGAACATGGTCCTACTGCATAAGCCTGCCATGTAAGGAAAACCAGCAAAGACAGACAAAGAAAGAATATATGTCCTGGTGTGTTTAAGCAAGGCATCAGCCAAGACTATGAAAATCTTCAAATTTTACTAGACATCCATAAGAATTAGGTCAAGTGTCCCAGACAATTACAACCTCAAGTTATCCAATCAGTTCAACAAGCTGCTCTGATAAAGGAGTGACCTTGGCCAAGGCTAGCTGCTTTTAGCTTAAATGATGAAAAAGGCCAGCCAGCACTCTACAACTGGGAAAACTGATCCATCACTGCTGAGAGAAGCCACAGAGGTACTAGCTGGCAGCCACGAGGCTGTCCCTTTTTTCAAGGAAGCTTTCTAATATAAACTGGTATTTTGAAAATCACCCCTAGTCTTTTTTATAGATAGGATCCACATACTGGTGTCTTCTGGTTGGTATTAAAATGATTAATTCCAGATCATAAAAGCACTGTGATTTGGTAAATAACAAAATTAGACATGAATTGACCCTCATGTTCATCTCTCTTTTCTCAGAGTAGCTGTCTTGCCTCTCTTGCCCAGATGTTGTGAAGCACATTATTAGCTCATGGATGGCTAATAGAAATCTAACCAATGCACACATGTCTCTCAGGCTTCCTTTATGCTGTTCCTTTGGGAGATGTTATAGAAATCACCTCTTGTTTTTGTCAGAGTTTGTTGGAGAATCAGGTAAGATCGAAATGATCAAGGGTGTTGTGAAAAGAGGGCAGTGGTTCTCTTCCTAGCTCTTCGCAGACCAGACTTTTGTAGAGCGCCTGCCTCTGCCTCCCTGGATGCTGGCCTTACAGGAGTGTTCCATCACATCCAAATAACTAAAGAATTCTTTTTTTATTTTTTATTTAACTTTTATTAATTACACTTTATTCATTTTATATCCCCCCATATGCCCCTCCCTCCTCCCCTCCCGGTCCCACCCTCCCCCCCCTGCATGCATGCCCCTCTCCAAGTCCACTGATAGGGGAGGTAACTAAGGGATTCTTACATTTCTAAAAAGAAACAAACTTCAAGGCCTGAAAGAAAGAAAAACTTAACTGAAACGGGGCGTGAAGTGCACCAGTGGATAATGGTTCTTGCGATGCAATAATAAAGGCCTGATAATCTGAGTTCAGTGCCCACAAATCACGTAACAATGGATGAGAAAAATCAACTCCACAAACTATTCCTCTGAGTCCTATAGGGACGTCACGTTATATGCCCTATCATACCATATACACACAATAAATACATACACAAAAGTAAATGGAGCTTGTACTTCAAAGTGGTCAGAAAAAAACTAGATCTAAGTAAAGGGAATAGCATGTTCAAAGACCTAAAAGAGAGAGAATGAGTTATTGGAAATACAATTAAAGAACCTTATCTATTCAACGAAAATAAAGTCAATACTGGCATGGGATTTACAAGAGCAGATATAGTCTTTGAACAAGCATGCCTAGACCATGGACATATTTAAATTTACATACACTAAGTTCTTCTGTTTTAGAAGAAGGAAAACACCAAATGATGTATTGGTATATGTAGATGATTGAACTTGGGAAACTGAAGCAGAAGGATCATGAGTTTAAAGCAAGCCTAGTATACACAGCAGTTTGAGGTCAACCTGGACACCAAAGGGAGACTCTGTCTAAGAAGAAAGAGGGGGAGAATTAGTCTCTCCCAGGGTGACCTCTATAACAGGTTATCCAATTAGTGCTCAGCGATACTAAAGGGATTCAGCAGTATGTATTCACATACACACACACACACACACACACACACACACACACACACACACAAAAATAAATAATAAGAGTCCATGAGTTTGAGAAGGAGTGGGAGTACCGGAGAGGCTGGAGAGAGAAGGGAGATGGGGGTGATTTAATTACATTTCAGTTAAAAATAAAGTAAAATTTAAAAACATTTAATACCATTTAAAAAAGTATAGGAAGTAGTAACGTAATGAGTGTGGGAGTTGGAGGTTCAGAAGGGATGATGAGGGGGATGGTTGGAGTGCTGCCAATCAGCTAGATGAGGATTCCTTTTGCCCTACCTCGCTGTAAATTATAAGCAGACAAGGAGAACCTCTCCCTAGTCATTAGCAACTTCCTTTTCTTTTGGGTTGAACAGCAATGAGCAGAGGCAGCAGATAAAGGCAGCAACAGCAAGCAGCACCCTCTCCTCTTGTGGTCCTCCTGTGGGTATTGAATATTGGAACCCTAAGCTCTACAACTGCACGTCTCTGAAATCAGGATTCCTCATCTTTTAGCTGTGCCTGGTCCTTTTTAAATTATTATTCATTGCAACTTATCACTTTGTATCCCAACTGTAGCCCCCTCCCTGTATCCCCTCCCAATTCACCCTCCCTCCCTCTTCTCTTCCCTTGCTCTTCCCCCATTTCACTGATAGGGGCAGTCCTCCTCCCCTTCCATCTGACCCCAGCCTATCAGGTCTCATCAGGACTGGCAGCATTATCTTCCTCTTTGGCCTAGCAAGGCTTCTCTCCCCTCAGTGGAAGGTGATCAAAGAGCCAGCCACTGAGTTCATGTCAGACACAGCCCCTGTTTCCCTTACTATGTAACCCACTTCTATACTGAGCTGCCATGGACTACATCTGTGCAGGGTTTCTAGAACCATCCATGCATGGTTCTTGTTTGGAGTATCAGTCTCAGAAAAGACCTCTTTGCCCAGATTTTTTGGTTCTGTTTCTCTCCTTGTGGAGCTCCTGTCCCCTCCAGGTCTTTCTATCTCCCCCTTCTTTCATAAGATTCCCTGCGCTCTGTCCAAAGTTTGGCTATGAATCTCAGCATCTGCTTTGATACCTTGCTGGGTAGGGCCTTTCATTGGCCCTCTGTGGTAGAATCCTGTCCTTGTACCTTTTTTGTCCCTCTTCCTATGTACATTCTGTTTGCCTTTCTGAATGAGGATTGATTATCTTCCCCAGGGTTCTCCTTCTTGATTAGCTTCCATAAGGTGTACAGATTTTAGTATGTTTATCCTATGCTATATTTCTAATATCCACTTATAAGTGGGTATATACCAAGTGTCTCTTTCTGCTTCTGGGATACCTCACTCAGGATGATCTTTTCTAGTTCTCACCATTTGCTCACAATTTGATGATTTCCTTGTTTATAATTGCTGTGTAGTATTCCACTGTGTAAATGTACCACAATTTCTGTATCCATTCCTCAGTTGAGGGACATCTGGGTTGTTTCCAGATTCTGGTTATTACAAATAAAGCTGCTATGAACATGGTTGAGCAAATGTCCTTGTTGTACACTTGAGCATATTTGGGGATATATGCCTAGGAGTGAGGATATATGCCTAGCTGAGTCTTGAGGTAACCCTATTCCCAATTGTCTGAGAAAGCGTCAGATTGATTTCCAAAGTGGTTGTACAAGTTTACATTTCCACCAGCAATGGAGGAAGGTTCTTCAAGATCCCAGGCATGTTAAAGTATTCCTCAGCCCTTAAGACCAGTGGTTCTCAACCTTCCTAATGCTGCAACCTTTTAATACAATTCTTTATCTTGAGGTGACCTCCAACCATAAAATTACTTTTTGTTGCTACTATTAAAGTTTATAACTATAACCTCGCTAGTATAATAAATCACAATGTATACATTGCTATGCAGGATTTCTGCTATGTGACCCCTGTGAAAGGGCCAGTCAACCTCTGCAAAAGGAGTCATGACCCACCAGTTGAGAAATGCTGCCTTAAGACCAATATCACTAACAAGCTGATAAGTGTTATAGCCCTTGGCCTGAGATCTGGGATCCTTGGCTAGTTTGCACAGCTTTCTGTAACTTTTCTGGATCAGAGGCTATCAGAAGCAGCTGTCATTTTGTTTCCTCAACACATCTGAAGACTATTCCAGATTGTTGCTATTGCACAAGGTTAATACAACTGACTTCTTTAGTATTGTGCCTCTGTGCATGACTGCCAAGGAGGCAAAGGAGACTCCAAAAGCTTCTAATATTAGAGAGTCAGATTGGCCCATTTCTCCAACATCTCTGCTTATTTACAGGAAAATGAACAGCAATGAAGTGTTTGTGTTGACAATGTCAAAAGCTTATTATTAATTATTATTAATAATAATTAATTATTATTAATGCTGCATTCCTCAGATTTCTAACAGTGATTTAACAGGGTCCTGTGCTCAAGCAACAAGGAGGTCCCCCTTATATGGCTTGAGGTGAAAAGATCTTGGAGGAAGAACACAAACCATGTTATAGAGGTGAACATCATTACAATGACACAGGAAATTCACTAGAAGTAGTTGGGTTTTTTTAACACACAAAAGATGTGATTTAATGTCATAATTCGTGCTTTGGTAATAGCACAGTGAGTAGACTGGGGCAGGAATTTCTGAAAACATTCCTTCTGCATCTTTGATTAGAATCATTTGATGGTGATTACTGCCACATTCTGTGTCTAGGAAGACTAGAAGTTGAGAAGGTGCTGGGCAGAACAGGAAGAGCTTGCTTTTGCACACTGTTCCTTTGAGACTCTGAGGGGTAGACTTTCTGTGCAACTGAACTCTGCTTTTGTGCTTTCAAGAACCAGAGATGTGCATTAAAGTCATGTGAATAAGTAAGATTGCCTTAGGACTATCTGAAGACCAAAGACAATAAGAGACTTAGAACAGAGTTATGAGGAAAATCAATATTTTAGCTTTGCATTGAGAACAAAAACATCACAAACACATCTGAAAAAAAAAAACACAGGAAAAGAAGCATGAAACAGGCAGAGTTTACATAGCAGAGGGTAAGTAAAACACCTGCCTGTTGGCTCTTCTTTCTAGACTGATTTAGACATTAGACATTTTCTTCCTTTTGAGGTCTAGTTACTAGGGTGGGAGTCGAGGTGTTAAAGGCCACTTTTAAAGCTGGTGCAGCAAGTCCTTCCATAGCAGAGTGTCTTTTTTCGTGTAGTGGTTCAATGTGCACCACCACAGAGAGCTGGAAGCATTCTCTCCTCACGCCGGGAAAACACTATTAGGCTTTACATATGAGCGGAATAACCTTCTCTTGTCTTGCACCACCAAGAGTCAGGTTTTTGAATTCCAACAGAAACATTACCTTCTTTTACACAGTGTAGGTCACAGAAGCCAAAAGAAGGGATTCCTGCAAAAAGAATCAATCAGTATTCCCTTTCACACTCAAAAATCAATTTGATGACCACAAAAACTTTATGTATATATATTTAACAGGTCCTCTTTTAGTCAAAAACTTCTGACCTGATCAGATTTTCATTTATAGACAAGGTTTTCAGTTTTTCACTGAAGCTTTGATTCTCTTCACTTGATTTGGATAGCGTGAAGCCTATCTAATCTGTGAGAGAAAACTTGGGACCTATCCAATCAACCAGCCAATATCTATTTTAGCCAGTTATTATACCTACCGTGAATTCTCTACATTTTCTGTATCAGTACATCTTTTTATAATACTAAACTTTAATATGTACACATTTTATTTTAATTATTAGTATATATAACTTTCATTTTAAAATTTAGTATGTATTCATTATTTAAAATGTGAAAGCCCAGAATCTCATATTCAGATGTCCCAATTTAATAAATAGACCCGGGTCTTAAAAACTTACATTTGCTAAAAATTGATCTGAATGTAATAGAAGAGCATTTTTATTATAAATGAGTATAAGGGGGAATTATAAAAAGCAATGACACATTTTCTTCCTTTATAAACTCTTGAGTATTATTTCCCAGTATTTCATACATTCTCCCTTCATTATGAGATTTCCAATAATGTGCTAACTCAATGGTAAAACCTCCTTGCAGAGTCCCAGAATACAATAAGAGAGTGAGAGGTGAGGTGGCAAGTTCTTACACTGCTTTGTTGCATTATGCGCTCATTATGACAGCAAGAATGGTTTCCACTATAATCCTTGGAGTCTCACAAAGGCAGCTGAGGACAATGCCACCCAATACATTCTTATGGTGACTGCAGCCCCTGCAGTAGACAGCAAACAAGCAATGCCCCTTCATGTTAAAATCCCATTTGCTCCCAATTTTCTACAGGAAATGATTTTACAGATAGAGAAGTAAACGACTGAGACTTTTCAAAATGTACATGAGAGGTACTTGTCATATCTTCACTTTTGGCCTGGACTTTGTGCACAACTAATCTTTCTTTTTACTTTATGTTTTTACCTTATATCCTGATCATGCTCCCTCCCTCCTATCCTCCCAGTCTCTCCCTCTCACCCTTACCCTCTTTACCCTATTCTCTTCCCCTTGTCCTCAGAAAAGAGGAGCCCCCCCCCAACTCCAAGCCAACCCAATACATCAAGTCATATCAAGACTGAGCTCCTCCTCATTCACTAAGGCCAGGTAAGGTAGTCCAGCTAAGGCAAAGTGATTGAAAGCAGGCAACAGAGTCCATGTACACAATTAATCTTAATAGGCAATCTAATAGAGGAAAAGAAATGGAAGAAAGGAAGGGAAAAGAAAAAAAAACTGCTAAATTTTTAATAAGCTTCAAGTGACCAGAATAATCAGTTCAGTGAAGTGAATCTGTACAGCCTCTATAGGCTACACACAGTATTGCTTCAAATGGAATATCTGTTGATGACTTAATTAAAAGCTGGGAAAGAGTAAAAAGTGTCCCAGTGAGTTGAAAAGTAAACTGTTTATGCATTTAAACATATGTGGCAAAGTTTAAATAGTAGTTCTTATCAATAAGGTTATGTGCTATTAACTACACTGTATTCTTGTTCTAACAGAATTTTATTTCTCAATAGACTCCTTTTAGATTTTTTCTTCTCTGAGCATAAATTAAGGGAAAGGATGACCCATCCTGCTCAGTTCATGTCCTCTCAAAGTATTAATCTACTGTTCTTTTCTGTTGTTGTTAGGACCTCCATTTCCTAATTTGTAAAAACAAAGTAGATGTTAGAGCTCAGGTCTTAATGAAGGGCAGCCAGACAGGTTTTATCTGGCTAATGTCTAACGAAAGAAAGTAGCTTTGCTGTTTTTAGCACCTTTATATAACATCCGCCATAAAAAAAAAAAGGTTCACTCTGAGTTTCAGATGATAAACTCTGTTGTTATTATGGTTCTTCCTTCATTTATTCATTACTCATTGCTTGTTTAATCCATTTCTATTAAACTGTGGCAGAAAAAAAAAAAGATCTAGTATTATTCTAAAGGCAATACTCCAGTCCTCAGATCTTTCGAGGGGAGCTAATGGGAATACGCTGCTGCATCAAGCACCTTGGAGGTCCCCACAAAGACAACTGGACTCCTACAGACTCCCACCCACACCCACTCTTCCGGCCCCTCAGTGTACCGGGGAAAACAGAGACGAAGATCAGTATGAGTGAGGCATCAGACGCTGCACTGCCAGCAAGAAAACACGTGTCGTGATGTTTATTAATCTTCTCTACGACATGCACAGCCACAGCTTAAATGGAAGAACTTGGCAAGCACATTCCGAGGACCTGAAGGCGTAAAATGTCCCCAGGTAACATCTGTCTCACTCCTTTCCATCTTTCTTTTTTTTTATTTTTTTATTAATTACACTTTATTCATTTTGTATCCCCCATAAGCCCCTCCCTCCTCCCCTCCCGATCCCACCCACCCTCCCCTTTCTGCATGCATGCCACTCCCCAAGTCCACTGATAGGGGAGGTTCTCCTCTTCTTTCTGATCTTAGTCTATCAGTTCTCATCAAAAGTGGCTGCATTGTCCTCTATTGTGGCCTGGTAAGGCTGCTCCCCCCTCAGGGGAAGTGATCAACGAGCAAGCCAATCAGATTATGTCAGAGGCAGTCCCTCTTCCCAATACTATGTAACCCACTTGGACACTGAACTGCCATGGGCTACACCTGTACAGGGGTTCCAGGTCATCTCCATGAATAGTCCTTGGTTGGAGTATGAGTCTCTGGGAAGTTCCCTGTGTTCAAATTATCTTGTTCTGTTGCTCTGCTTGTGGAGTTCCCATCCCCTCCAGCTCTTACTATACTCTGGTTTCTCTTCAGATCGCATAAATCTTTCGCCTTTTACTCCTTTCCATCTTTCAAGAGATCTATGCTACATGTACTTCTTTCAAAGGTAAGTTAGCATTTGTGCTAACGTGTGTTGGTTTTCCTTGTTGTCATGACTTGTCTTAAAGCCAGAAGTAACCACATGTCTACACAATCCTTTAACCCAGTGTAGAGTACTTTGTGGGAAAGTATGAGTGTATTTCAAAAGGCAAAGGTCTGAGTAGAGACTCTGCTTGGCTGTAATTAAGTCAAAAGATGAACTAGGGACAAAGGGATGGGTGCTTCCGTTGCTAGAGAAGTAAGGACTTTAGTTTGAATCAACAGATCCCATGTAAAAGCTGGATATGTAGCACAGTATCTGTAATTCCAGTGCTCCTAAGAAGAGATAGGAGGTAGAAACAAGAGAACTTGTAAACATATATAAAATTGTAAACAATACAATGCTCTCTATAAGAACCACAGACTAACAAACCACAAGATCCACAAACTAAAACAAGCAAACAAAAAACAGTGTCAGGCACAAGAAACCGTCTTTCAAATGATTGGTCAGGGTAATACAAGCAATTTCCAAAACCAATTTAGACTGCTGCTCTTGCCTTTGGTGGCCTCTCAGAGGTCGAAAGCATGCACCTATTGCTGAAGACACAACAAAATTAGAACACTGGACTCTGATTGTTACAGCTGTTTCTAACCTGAAAGCCTGTTTCCACAGCAACAACAAGCATGACAAGATATCCGTAAAGGTGGCATTCACATCATGGTAACAGAGAGCTAATTGGACTCAAGGCCCACACAACAAAAGGGAAATCATGTATGGTACTAAAAACCTATCGAATTCCCAGTGCTGGAGTGTTCATGGATGCCAGAAGAAAATCTACAGCCACCCCTTTGATAGACCAGCGTAATTACTAACTACACTGTACATCTTAGCCTTATACTCGCAGACAAGTACAGCTACCACCCATCATCAAAAAGCTTCTCTTTCAGTTGTGTTTCCCTGGTGACTAAGGATGTTGAGCATTTCTTTACATATTTCTCAGCCATTTGTGTTTTCACTTTTGAGAACTCTATTTAGACATATACCCATTTTACATTGGATTATTTGTTTCCCTTACGCCCAGGTTTTTAGTTCTTTTTTAATTTATTTAATTTTATTTTATGTGCATTGGTGTGAGGGTGTCAGATCCCTTGGAATTGGAGTTACAGACAGTTGTGAGCTGCCATGTGGGTGCTGGGAATTGAACCTGGGTCCTTTGGAAGAGCAGACAGTGCTCTTGACCGCTGAACTATCTCTTCACCCCAGGTTTTTAGTTCTTTATATATTTTAGATATTGGCCCTCTATAAAATGTGTAGTTGATTAAAAAAAATCTTTTCCAATTCTATAGACTGCCAGTTTGTTTAAATGATGGAGTTCTTGCCATATAAAAGTTTTCCAGTTTCATGAGATCTTATTTATTAATTGTTGTTCTTAGTTCTAGGACCTGTGCTGTCACTGCTCTGTTCCAAAAGTCTTTTCCTGTGACAATAAGTTCAATATTATTCACCACTTTCTCTCCTGACCTTATGTGGAGTTCCTTCATCCATTTGGAGTTGAGTTTTGTACAGGAAAAGTATGACAGAGTACAGATTTTTCGAGTATGTCTTTATGCTTCTCTGGATTTCTTTGACATCTGTTGTAATGACCTTTTAGAATATTAGATTTTTTTCTAATTTTATTAATTTGGATCTTCTCTCTTCATTTTTTAGTTAATTTGTCTAAGGGTTTATCAATCTTATTGATTTTCTCAAAGAACCAACTCTTCATTTCATTGATTCTTTGTACTGTTTTTTGTTTGTTTGTTTCTATTTTGTTGATTTTAGCCCTAAGTTTTACTATTTATTGCTTCCTAGATACCACAGAGCTGATGGCGCATAGGAATTCAGAAACCATGGCAGCATGCACGGGGCCAGTTCACAAGCTTGAGCTGGAAGGACTCCCACTGCCGAGAGGGGAAATAAACACAAGCCCTTATGTCTAACCTAGAATTTATTGATAACTGCTCACAAAGGAGAGCTTAGTTTCCTCCGATGAATACTTAACAAAACACACACTCAAGGGCAAGCCCCACACCCACTAGTTGAACTCATCACTATTTTTAGAAGGCTTTAGGTTTGTTTTGTTATCTCATAATGCTTTGTCTAGGCGTTTTTGTTTGTTTTTTTTTTACTCTACAGATCTATTGCTTGTATATTGTGTTTTTCCATTTTTCATTTTTGTGGGATTTCTGTGTGTTTGAATGTGTGTCTCTGCATTTATATGTGCTTTTAATGCTTTTATTTTAGTTCCTTTTTTTTCTATTCATTTGTTTGGTCCTGTTCAGGTTTACTTGTTTTTATTTTATCTTGTTTCCTTTTTCTTAGACGCATGTTTGTTTTCTAATAGAGAGACTAAGAAAAGATGTGAATTTGGGTATGTAGGGAGGTGAGGTGAGTCTGGGAGGAATTGAGAGAGGGGAAACCATAATCAGAATATGTTACATGAAAAAAAAAAAAACTATGTATGTTTCTCTTCACAGCAAATGGAAACCATCAGAGAAAGCAAGACCTGGGCACAATGCAGAGAGATCAATGGATCGTGGGGAGTTTATTCTTTCTGAATGATAACCCTTGTTCATTTGGTCTACATTTCTCTTTCATACAGATATCAATACAAGTCTACTTAAGGAAGGACAATTTTAAATTTTCAAAAGCATAAAAATGTATATCATATAAATAAATCAGCTAGAACAGTGACTCCTTCATAGTCACTCTCTTTGCATTAGACAGACATAGCCAGACTCTGCTGTGGTTTGAGCAGTATGGGAAACATTTACAGAAATCATACCCAGTGAGTTCAGCTTACTTCTCAAAATATTCTAATTCTGAACCCCTGAGGAAAGTGCTATGGGGTTAAATGTGATCAGGAGGCACAAACTTCTCCGGGTCTATTTACTCCTCTCCGTGGGATGTCTGTTGTTCTGATGCTAACAGAGCTGAAGGCATGTCTACAGGACAGTTCTGCAAAGCTCCACCCTCAAGAAGACGGGCACTCAGAGGCCAGACTTTCCATTTTGGCAGGCCGAGAATTCTTCATTTGCTTGTAGCAGTAAGCCTAATAAGAAGACCACCATTAATTAATAAAACATTGCAGCTTGATCAGGAAAGGTAATACAGGCAGCAGCACAATTGCCCTTTCTAAGACAAAAAAATCACATCTATTCCTTTTTAAAATTTATTGATTTTTTTATTAATTAGATTTATTCATTTTGTATCCTAACTGTAGCCCCCTCCCTCATGCCCTCCCAATCCATCCTCCCTCTCTCATCTCCTCCCATTCCCCTCCCCAAGTCCACTGATCAGTGAGGTCTTCCTCCCCTTCCCTCTGACCCTAGCCTGTCAGGTCTCATCAGGACTGGCTGCATTGTCTTACTCTGTGTCTGGTGCCTGTTCTAAGGAGCAGATTTGGTTCAACTGGGGCATGAGAGGGCCTCAGGATATGCACTCCTGGATGTCCCAGCTGCTCTGGCAGTTGGCTTTACCTTGAAATCTCAGACTTACTTTGGCACGTTGGCTGTGCTATATCTTTAGACAGTAGCAGGTAAGTGTCTAAAAGAAAGAATTCTGCTTTTCTCAGGGATTTTGCCAACACACAACCTAGAAAGGTCCTCTTTGTCCTTTTCCTAAATGACTTCTATTGGTTCCCTGTGACCCACTGGTCCCCTGCCTAATCCAGAGAAGCTGAGTAAACCTCATTTTAGGTCTTCTTCTCTTCACTGCACATTCATGGTGGAGATGGATGATGGGAAAAGCTCCAAATGCTTTCTGTTCTCTATTATCTGGTCCCCAGCACAGCTGTGGTACCTCATTGGACTCTGGCCTAATGGATTTTTATGGAGTCAGATAATTATTCACAGGACTTATCTTCATTGAACATACACTGGAAAGAAAGAAAAAAAAAAAAGCTGGTTATAGGATACATTATCTGCCTCAGATTTAAAATACGCTTCCAGCTACTGGATTCTGGTTCGTTTTATGAAAGAGAAATAAATACTCTGTCTTTTGCTGCTGTGAGTTTCCTTAACCCCTACTCCATAACTTCAAATTCAAACAGCATAAAATACAACATGGGTTTCATATTATTTCCTAGTGATGAGATTGGATAAGATAGTACACACGTCTGAATTCTCTCTAGAGGAGATTGTAGTCTATCTGAGCTTAACTTACGTGTTCTAGTTCCAGGTAATGCCTATGAAAACACATGAATGTTACCAGAAAAGTAATGACTTTCCAATTCATTGAACCCCAAACAATATTTCCATGAGTTTAAGATGCTTGGCCATAGAGGAAGATGATGCAGCCAGCCTTGATGAGACCTGATAGGGTAGGGTCAGATAGAAGGGGAAGAGGTCCTTCCCTATCAGGGACAAGGGAAAGGACAAAGCTGAGGAAGAATGAGGATGGCTGGGACTGGGAGGAGATGAGGGAGGGGGCTGCAGCAGGGATACAGAGTGAATAAATTTTAATAAATGAATAAATTTTAAAAATAAAAAAGATTATGTCATCTTAATCCAAAGCCACAAAAGAAGCAAAATTTTATTGCCAAAAACAAACCAACAAACAAACAAACAAACAAACAAAAAAAAACTTAAGAGAAGTTGTAGTGTTTTATTTTTTGTTGTATTTAACTTTTGGCTCCTTTGTTTTTTCTTAACAATTCTGGCTTTAAGGAAACCTAAGACTTTTAAAGTTATGTATTTGTAACTCAATAACTCAAAATCCCTTTTCTGCAAAAACTTCAGTAACACAAAGCTGTTGTGTGTGTGTGTGTGTGTGTGTGTGTGTGTGTGTGTGTGTGTATGTGTGTATGCATATCTGGGTCAATACTGGGTCCCCATTCTATTTTCTCATGCATTAAGATTGTGAAAGACATTCTCTTGGCACTTCAAAGGTTATAATAAGGTTGTGATAGAGGAATTAGCCCGAATAACTCAGGTTAACAAAAGTAAACCCGACTATAACTTACATGTACCCTAGAAACCATCTCCCTGTAAGTGATTAACCAGCAGATATACTTGTGCAAATTAGTTCTCCCTCCTCAGAGGCTTCTCTCTCTATCTGGGAGTGTCTCGCTCCCTTACAGACATTTGGAAATGTGTGCTAAAAGCTTTTATCACATAATGCCATGGATAGCTGCAGACTCGTAGTTGATTCAAAACAGAAACGCCTAATAAGCTTCGATTCCTAGAGGACATTATGGGTTAAGGACAACCTGTCACATCATGCCGCCAATAGCAGCCTGTGAAGAGATGATGGCGTCCCTGCTTTTAATAAAAACTACACATGGAAGATATCGGTATAAGAAAGTAAAGTAGCTACAAAACAGGAATGTTTTGTTTTTAAACTTAGAGTTGACACCCACTGACGGCAATCAATGCCTTAAATTCTCAGACTATATACCAAGGGACTTGTTGGTGTCAAGGTTAGAAATGTCTTAATTATTATGAACAAGCAGTACTATTATTTTATAAAACCAAAGACTTCTTATAAGTTTGAAGGATCTAAATTGGAACGACTACAAAGTTTTTTAATGACATTGAATGTGACCTGAAAAATACGACTTGGAAATCAAAAGCTCCAAACACCATTATTCACATCAATGGAATAATCATGAGTCTCTCTAAAAATGCATAAATATGCCAAGGGATGGAAAAATAAAACAACTTATATATGTAGTTCACAGTAACATTTGTCTTCTCTATTAAGACCTGTGCTTCATTAAATATCATTTTAAATCTCATCAAATGTTTAATGGCTTTTAAATTGAAGGGTTTTTTTTTTCAAGTCCATTAGAGCAAAATCCCCTAAAGGCAACATTAATTTATTGTGTTCTTATTCTTTTTAAAGCTTTTAAACTATAATTTTTATGAGTGGCCCAGAGTCCAGTCCTTTATTATTGAACTTAAACCCCATGAACATTTAATTTGTTTTTACTGTAGATGTAAAGGTGTGGCTGGCTACATTTATTCAACATATATCTAAATTTAAGATCTGTTGCAGGATCACACAGTGAATCCCTAGATTGTGTTGTTTCTATTTGTGGTGTGGCTCAGTCCTAGCACACACCTTTAATCCAAGCACATTCTACTTGCATATTATAAACAGGATTAAATAAAGTCAATCATAGGTCAAGAGGTGGAGTAAGCAAACAGATGACAGAATGGGATTATAGGGGGAAAAAAAACATAGAGAGTAAGAAGAAAGTCAGGAGGACAGATGGAGACACAGAGGAAGTAGAAAGGAGAGACATTCACCCAGAATGGTTTTTGGAGTCAGTGTGGGAAAGGAACATTCTTTCTTTTGGGTGGTGGGCTGAGGAGGGGGGTCAGCTGGGTGCCACTCTAAGCCAGCAGGCTTTCTTTCTTTTTTTGAATTTTATTTTTTTCTTATCAGTTACATTTTATTAACTCTGTAACTCTGTATCCCAGCCGTGTCCCGATCCCTCATTCCCTGCCAGTCCCTCCCTCCCTCCCTCATCGCCACCGTGCTCCTTTCCAAGGTCACTGATGGGGGGTGACCTCCTCCCCATTCATCTGATCCTGTTTTATCAGGTATCTTCAGGACTGGCTGCAAAGCTCTCCTCTGTGGCCTAACAGGACTGCTCCTCCCTTGGGGGGTGGGGAGGCCAAAGAGCCAGTCATTGAGTTCCTGTTAGAAATAGTCCTTGTTCCCCTCACTATGGGAAACCAATTGGTTACTGAGCTACCACAGGCTACATCTGAGCAGAGGTTCTAGGTTATACCCATACATGGACCTTGGTTGAATGTCAGTCTCAGAAAAGACCCTGTGCCCAGATATATTAGGTCCTTGTGGAGCTCCTATCCTTTCCTCATCAGACTAACTCCCCTTCTTTCTTATGATTCCCTGTACTCTGCCAAAGGTTTGGTCATGAGTCTTTGCTTTGAATACACTGCTAGTTAGAGTCTTTCAAATGCGCTCAGTAGACTCCTGTCATATGTTCAATGCACATCCCATCTGTCTTTCTAAACGAGGATTGATCATCTTACCCCATGTCCACTCTCTTGATTATGTTTTTAGGTGTACAGATTTCATTATGTTTATCATATCTTATAGGTCTATATAAGTGAGTATATACCGTGTTTGTCTTTCTCCTTCTGGGATATTTCACTCAGGATGATCTTTTCTAGGTCCCACCATTTGCCTGCAAATTTCATGATTTCCTCCTTTTTGACTGCTGAGTATTCCATTGTGTAAAAATACCACAATATCTGTACCCATTCCACCATTGATGGACATCTGGGTTGTTTCCAGGTTCTGGCTATTACAAATAAAGCTGCTATAAACATGGTTGAGCAAATATCCCTTTTGTGTACTTGAGCAAACTTTGGGTATATACCTAGCAGTGGTATAGCTGGGTCTTGAGGAAGCACTATTCCTAATTGTCTTAGAAAGTGCCAGATAGATTTCCAGAGTGGTTGTATTAGTTTACATTCCCACCAGCAGTGGAGGAGGGTTCCCCTTTCTCCACAACCTCTCCAGCATGTGTTGTCCCTTGAGTTTTTCATCTTGGCCATTCTGATGGGTGTAAGGTGATATCTCAGGGTCGTTTTGATTTGCATTTCCCTGATGGCTAATGAGGATGAGCATTTCTTTAAGTGCTTCTCTGCCATTCGATATTCCTTTGTCGAAAATTCGCTGTTTAGCTCTGTTCCCTATTTTTTAATTGGATTACTTGGTTTGCTGCTTTTCAGCTTCTTTAGTTCTTTGTATATACTCAATATTAGTCCTCTGTCAGATAAAGGGTTAGTGAAGATTCTTTCCCAATCTGTAGGCAGTCGTTTTGTTTTGATGACAGTGTCCTTTCCTTTACAGAAGCTTTCCAGTTTCATGAGGTCCCATTTATTGATTGTTGCTTTTACACCCTGTGCTGTTGATGTTCTGTTCAGGAAGTTGTCTCCTGTGCCAATGAGTTCTAGGCTGTTTCCCACTTTTTCTTCTAACAGATTAAGAGTATCTGGTTTTATGCTGAGGTCTTTGATCCACTTGGACTTTAGTTTTATGCAGGGTGATAAATATAGATCTATTTTCATTTTTCTGCATGTGGACATCCAGTTGGACCAGCACCATTTGTTGAAGATGCTGTTTTTTTCCATTGAATGGTTTTGGCTTCTTTGTCAAAAATCGAGTATTCATAGGTGTATGGGTTTATTTCTGGGTCTTCTATGCGGTTCCATTGATCCTCCTTTCTGTTTTTATGCCAATACCATGCAGTTTTTATTACTATTGCTTTGTAGTACAACTTGAGATCGGGGATGGAGATACCTCCAAGTGATCTGTTGTTGTACAGGATTGTTTTGGAGATTCTGGGTTTTTTGTTTCTCCATATGAAGCTGAGAATCTTTTTTTCAAGGTCTGTAAAGAATTGAGTTGGTATTTAGATGGGAATTGCATTGAATCTGTAGATTGCTTTAGGCAGGACGGCCATTTTCACAATGTTAATCTTACCAATCCATGAGCATGGGAGATCTTTCCATCTTCTGAGATCTTCTTCAATTTCTTTCTTCAAAGACTTGAAGTTTTTCTCAAACAGGTCTTTCACTTGCTTGGTTAGAGTCACACCAAGGTACTTTATGTTGTTAGTGGCTATTGTGAAGGGTGTTGTTTCCCTAATTTCTTTCTCAGCCTTTTTGTCTTTGGTATACAAGAGGGCCTCTGATTTTTTTGAGTTGATTTTGTATCCTGCCACTTTGCTGAAGGTGTTTATCAGCTGGAGGAGTTCTCTGGTTGAATTTTTGGGGTCGCTCATATATACTATCATATCATCTGCGAATTAGTGACACTTTGACCTCTTCCTTTCCTATTTGTATCCCCTTGATCTTCTTTAGTTGTCTTATTGCTCTGGCTAGGATTTCAAGTACTATGTTGAAGAGGTATGGAGAGAGTGGGCAGCCTTGTCTTGTCCCTAATTTCAGTGGGATTGATTTAAGTTTCTCTCCATTGAGTTTGATGTTGGCTATAGGCTTGCTGTATATTGCCTTTACTATGTTTAGATATGTGCCTTGTATTCCTGATCTCTCCAAGACTTTAAACATGAATGGGTATTGGACTTTGTCAAATGCTTTTTCAGCATCTAAGGTGATGATCATGTGGTTTTTCTCCTTCAGTTTGTTTATGTGGTGGATTACATTGGTGGATTTCCATATGTTGAACCACCCTTGCATGCCTGGCGTGAAGCCTACTTGTTCATAGTGGATGATATCTTTGATGTGTTCTTGGATTCGGTTTGCAAGTATTTTATTGAGTATTTTTGCATCAATGTTCATAAGAGAGATAGGTCTGAAGTTCTCTTTTTTTTGTTGGATCTTTGTGTGGTTTAGGTATCAGGGTGACTGTTGCTTCATAGAATGAGTTTGGTATTCCTCTACAGAGAATTCTCTCTTTAGCTCTGTTCCCCATTTTTTAAGTGGATTACTTGGTTTGTTGCTTTTCAGCTTGTTTAGTTCTTTATATATATTGGATATGAGTCCTCTGTCAGATAAAGGGTTGGTGATGATTCTTTCCCAATCTGTAGGCAGTCGCTTTGTTTTGATGACGGTGTCCTTTGCTTTACAGAAGCTTTTCAATTTCATGAGGTCCCATTTATTGATTGTTGCTCTTAGAGCCTGTGCTGTTGGTGTTCTGTTCAGGAAGTTTTCTCCTGTACCAATGAGTTCTAGGATATTCCCCACTTTTTTTTCTAGCCGATTTAATGTGTCTGGTTTTATCTTGAGGTCTTTGATCCACTTGGACTTCAGTTTTGTGCAGGGTGATAAGTATGGATCTATTTTCATTTTTCTACATGTAGACATCCAGTTGGACCAGCACCATTTGTTAAAGATGCTATCATTTTTCCATTGTATGGTTTTGGCATCTTTGTCAAAAATCAGGTGTCCGTGAGT
Organism: Psammomys obesus; assembly: GCF_907164565.1. Lineage (NCBI taxonomy): Eukaryota > Metazoa > Chordata > Mammalia > Rodentia > Muridae > Psammomys > Psammomys obesus. The sequence goes on along the minus strand of NW_026585987.1, from coordinate 10,964,135 downwards.
GTGTGTGGGTTTATTTCTGGGTCTTCTGTTCGATTCCATTGATCCACCATTCTGTTTCTATGCCAGTACCATGCAGTTTTTATAACTGTTGCTCTATAGTACAGCTTGAGATCAGGGATGGAGATACCTCCAGAAGATCTTTTATTGTAGAGGATTGTTTTAGCAATTCTCGGTTTCTTGTTATTCCATACAAAGTTGAGAATTTTTCTTTCCAGGTCTGTAAAGAATTGTGTTGGCAATTTGATGGGAATTGCATTAAATCTGTAGATTGCTTTTGGTAAGACGGCCATATCGAATGGCAGAGAAGCACTTAAAGAAATGCTCAACCTCATTAGCCATTAGGGAAATGCAAATCAAAACAACCCTGAGATTTCACCTTACACCCATCAGAATGGCCAAGATGAAAAACTCAAGGGACAACACATGCTGGAGAGGTTGTGGAGAAAAGGGAACCCTCCTATACTGCTGGTGGTAATGTAAACTTGTACAACCACTCTGGAAATCAATCTGGCGCTTTCTCAGACAACTAGGAATAGCACTTCCTCAAGATCCAGCCATACCACTCCTAGGCATATACCCAAAAGAGGCTCAAGTACACAAAAAGGACATTTGCTCAATCATGTTTGTAGCAGCTTTATTTGTAATAGCCAGAAGCTGGAAACAACCCAGATACCCCTCAACTGAAGAATGGATGCAGAAACTGTGGTACATCTATACAATGGAGTATTACTCAGCAATGAAAAATAAGGAAATCATGAAATTTACAGGTAAATGGTGGGACCTGGAAAGGATCATCCTGAGTGAGTTGTCCCAGAAGCAAAAAGACACTCACAGTATATACTCACTCATATAAACATACAATATAGAATAAACCCACTAAAATCTGTACATCTAAACAAACTAAGCAAAAGAGAGGACCCTAACTAAAATGTTCAATCCCCATCCTGAAAGGCAAAGAGGATGGACATCAGAAGAAAACGAAAATAGGAAACAACCTCGGAACCTGCTACAGAAGGCCTCTGAAAGCCAGAAGAAAACAGGAAACAACTTTGAAACCTGCCACAGAGGGCCTCTGAAAGCTTCTGCAGTATAGACTGTCAAAGCAGATGCTGAGCCTGATGGCCAACTCATGGGCAGAGTGAATGGAATTTTATGTAAGAAGTGGGAAATAGTAAGAGCTGGAGGGGACGGGAACTCCACAAGCAGAGCAACAGAACAAGATAATTTGAACACAGGGAACTTCCCAGAGACTCATACTCCAACCAAGGACTATTCGTGGAGATGACCTGGAACCCCTGCACAGGTGTAGCCCATGGCAGTTCAGTGTCCAAGTGGGTTACATAGTAATGGGAAGAGGGACTGCCTCTGACATAATCTGATTGGCCTGCTCGTTGATCACTTCCCCCTGAGGGGGGAGCAGCCTTACCAGGCCACAGTAGAGGACAATGCAGCCACTTTTGATGAGAACTGATAGACTAAGATCTAAGAAGAGGAGAACCTCCCCTATCAGTGGACTTGGGGAGTGGCATGCATGCAGAAAGGGGAGGGAGGATGGGATCGGCAAGGGAGGAGGGAGGGGCTTATGGGGGGATACAAAATGAATAAAGTATAATTAATTAAAAAAAAAAGAAAAAAAATTCCCATATGCAACTTAATATTGAAAATCCTATATGGTTTTCTTACATTTTACGTTTCTTTTAATTTTATATTAATTGCCAAGTTATGTTAGTTATTTCCATGTTAGTCAGTGACATCAACTTTTATGTGTAACTACATACAGAATGAAACTATTACAGAATGAAGCACAATAAATGTTCTCCATCATTGTAAAAAAAAAAAAAAAAGAATGAGTTTGGTAATGTACCTTCTGTTTCTATTTTGTGGAATAGTTTGAGGAGAATTGGTGTGAACACTTCTTTGAAGGTCTGGTAGAATTCCGCGCTGAAACCATCTGGCCCAGGGCTTTTTTTGGAGGGGAGACTGTGAATGACTACTTCAATTTCCTTGGGGGATATAGGGCTGTTCAGTCTACCTGATCTTGACTTAATGTTGGAAGATGGAGTCTATCAAGAAAATTGTCCATTTCATTTAGGTTTTCAAATTTTGTGGCATATAGGCTTTTGTAGTATGACCTAATGATTGTTTGAATTTCCTCTGTGTCTGTAATTATGTCACCCTTTTCATCTCTGATTTTGTTGATTTGGATAGATTCTCTCTGCTTTTTAGTTAGTTTGGCTAAGGGTTTGTCTATCTTGTTGATTTTCTCAAAGAACCAGCTTTTTGTTTAATTGATTCTTTGAATAGTTTTATTTGTTTCTAATTGGTTGATTTCAGCCCTGAGTTTGATTATTTCCAGCCATCTGCTTCTCTTGGGTGTATCTGCTTCTTTTTTTTCTAGGGTTTTCAGTTGGGCCATTAAGTTGTTTGTATGTGATGTTACGAATTTCTTCTTGCAGGCACTTAGTGCTATAAATTTTCCCCTGAGCACTGCTTTCAATGTGTCCCATAAATTTGGGTATGTTGTGCCTTCATTTTCATTGAATTCTAGCAAGTCTTTAATTTCTTTCTTTACTTCTTCCTTAACCCACCTGTCATTGAGTAACAAGTTGTTCAGTTTCCATGTGCGTGTAGGCTGTTTGTTATTTCTGTTGTTGTTGAGGTCCAGCTTAAGTCCATGGTGGTCAGATAGAATACAAGGGATTATTTCAATCTTTTTATATCTGTTGAGGCTTGCTTTATGACCAACTAACTATATGGTCTATTTTGGAGAAGGTTCCATGCGGTGCTGAAAAGAAGGTATACTCTTTTGAGTTTGGATGAAAAGATCTGTAGACGTCTATTAGGTCCATTTGATTTAGGGTCTCTGTAAGTGTTTTTATTTCCCTATTTGTTTTCTGTCTAGTTGATCTGTCCCTTGGTGAGAGTGGAGTGTTGAAGTCTCCCACTATTAGGGTTTTAGGATCAATGTGTGATTTGAGCTTTAATATTGTTTCATTTACGAATGTAGGTGCTCTTGTATTTGGAGCATAGATATTCAAAATTGTGATGTCCTCTTGTTGGATTTTTCCTTTGATGAGAATATAGTGGCCGTCTTTATCTTTTTTGATTAACTTGGGTTGAAAGTCTATTTTATTAGATATTAGGATGGCTACTCCCGCTTGTTTTCTGGAACCATTTGCTTGAAAGACATTTTTCCAGCCCTTTACTCTGAGGTAGTGTTTATCTTTGTTGCATAGGTGTGTTTCTTGGATGCAACAGAATGATGGATCCTGTTTCCGCAACCATTCTGTTAGTCTGTGTCTTTTAATTGGGGAGTTGAGTCCATTGATGTTGATAGAAACTAGTGACCAACAATTGTTACTTACTTTAGATGTGGGGTTGGTGGTGTCACTGAGTTTCATTGCCTGTATTCTTTTGGTTTTTTTGTTGTGTAGTTATCTATTTCCTCTGTTTCCTTAGATGTAGTTGTTTTCTTTGGTTTGGAGTTTCCCTTCTAGTAACTTCTGTAGAGCTGGGTTACTATGTAAATATTGTTTAAATTTGGTTTTGTCTTGGAATATTTTGAATTCTCCGTCTATGTTGATTGAAAGTTTTTCTGGGTAGAGTAGTCTGAGTTGGAATCTGTGGTCCCTTAAGGACTGTATGATTTCTGTCCAGGCCCTTCTGGCTTTCATAGTTTCTGTTGAGAAATCTGGTGTGATTCTGATAGGTCTACCTTCATATGTTACTTGGTCTTTTTCCCTTGCTGCTTTTAGAATTTTTTCTTTGTTCTGTAGGTTCAGTGTTTTGACTATGATTTGACGTGAAGAATTTCTTTTCTGGTCTAGTCTACTTGGTGTTCTGTAGGCCTCTTGTATGTTTATGGCCATCTCCTTCTTTAAGTTGGGAAAGGTTTCTTCTATAATTTTCTTGAAAATATTTTCCGGACCTTTGATCCTGATGTCTTCTTTTTCTTCTACTCCTATTATTCTTAGGTTTTGTCTTTTCATGGTGTCCTTGATTTCTTGGATGTTTTGTGTTTGGAACTTTTCTGATTTTATTTTTTCTTTGAGAGACGTGTCAATTTCCGCAAGTGTATCTTCGGCTCCTGAGATTCTTTCTTCCATCTCTTGTATTCTGTTGGTGATGCTTACCTTTGTAGTGCCTGATCTTTTCTCTATGTTCTCCAGCTCCTGGTTTTTCTCTATTTGTGTTTTCTTTATTGATTCTAATTCTGTTTTCATGTCTTGCACCATTTCCTTCATCTGTTTGAATGTGGACTCCTGCTTTTCAATGATAGCTCCTATTTTTTGTCCGTTTCCTTTCTATGTATCACTAATTGTGCCTCTACTTCTTTGGCTATAATTGTCTGTATTTCTATGAGAGCTTTGTGTATTTCTTCTTTATATTCCTTCATTTGTGTGGACATTTCTTTGAAAGCTTTGTGCATTTCTTCTCTGTTTGCCTCAATTTTCGTGGTCATTTCTCTGAGAGCATGATTTGTTTCCTCTTGGTTAGTCTCCATTTCTTTGGTTATTTCTCTGAGGGCTTTGTTCATTTCATCTCTATAGGCCGCTAATAGCTGGAGAAACATAGTTTTGAGGTCGTTTTCTTGTATATCTAGTGAATTGAAGTTTCCATTGTTTTGTGGGGTTGCTGGTGAGGTCATTATGTCCTGATTTTTGTTGGGAGTGTTCTTACGTCTGCCTCTAGTCATCTGGTTATTTATAATCCTCACTGGTTGTTCCTCGAGATTGTAGTTCGGGCTATGATCCTCTCTTTCTGTTTTCTGGACTGTTTTTTGAGGAAGATGAGAGAGGTTCACTGGTTTGGGAGTGTGCACTGTGGTTCCAGTTTTGCCTAAGTAAGGAATGTGATGCTGGTGCTATTCGCGTGCGCTTTTAGCAGGTACAGTGTGCATGCGCGGATTCTCTGACTATTGCAGTGGCCTGCAAGCCACTATTATGCAGTTCTGACTGAGATTCAGGGATTGTTTGCCTGGATTACCCTGGTGGTCCCACAAGGCAGAGGCTTCAATGTTGGGGTCTCTATCCCAAGAATCCCTATGATGCCCACACTAGGGGTGTGGGTGGCAAGGATCTCGTCTGGTTGCTTCTGTGGAGAGGCTCTGGGTCTGGGGCAATCTCTCCCTAGAAGGCTCACTCACTCTCTTGCAGGACCAGTTGAAATGCACAGGGGTTCTCCTTGCTCTCTACTCTCTGATTTGGTCCTGCTGCAGAAGTGCACGGGTAGGCTAACAGTCAGCTCTGTGACACTGTGGCCGCAGGACTCGGTGTCCACCTTTCCTGTGTGCTGCCTCTTTGTCCTTTCCCTCTGCCAGGAGGGGTTATGTTGACTGGTCCCTGGGTGGCGCAGGAAAGAGTTAGGTTGAGTGTTCTCAATCCCAGATCCCAGGCCCAGATCTCTCTGCCAGAAGCAGCTTGGTGGTAGAATCTATGTTTGCTGATCCCGAGAGAGTACCAGGTAGGGTTGAGTGTCCTCAGATGCAGAGCTTGGGTTTCTCTGCTAGGGGCCCCTGGGTGAGCTGGAGAGAGGGTGCTGTGTCCTTGGCAGGCTGCCTCTCTGTCCTTCCCCTCTGACCTTCCCCTCCGCTAGGGCAAGCTTATGGAGGTGCTCTCAGGGGAGTGCCAGAAGGGGTTGGGGCTTCTTAGTCCGATCCTGAGCCGGCGTTTCTCTGCCAGGGGTCGGGAGGGGGTGCGTGCCGGTGACAGAACTTGCTGCTAGACCTTATTGCGCTGGACCCAGGAGAATCTCAGGACATGTAGAATGACCACAGTCCCAGATCCCGAGCTGTAGTTTGTTTGCTAGGAGTAGCCGGTAGCACTGGAGTTCCGGCACTGTGAAGCTGCTGTGCACCTCTTTATCCTTCTGCTCCGCCGCGGCAGGGTGATGGCGGCATTTGGGGGAGTGCCCGAAAGGATTGGGTTTTCCCAGCCCCGATCTCGGGTTGGGGTACAGACAATGTGGTCTGTGGCAGATTCTGCTGGCCGCCTCCTGCCTCTTCCCAAGAGGGAGTAGGGATTTTGAGCTGGGTGCGCAGCTGCTCTCCATGCGCAGTGGGAGCTCAATTGTGATGGCAGCGGGTACCCATGGTCGGAGAGCCCTTCCAGGGAAAGACTGGGTGACCTGTGACCAGTCTGGCAACTTTCCTTCCCCGTGGGGTTTTTTTGCAACTGGGACTCTCAGTCTCAGGCACCCTTGTGCCCACCAATCAGCCTGGGAAAGTGATCGGGACACGCAGGCTTGCGGCACCAGCCTGGAGACCCAAAGCCGGAGTTACCCGGGTTCTTTCTGGGTTCTGGCTGGGCAGAGTGGACCCGACTGATTCCCACACCGTGGGATTCTCCCCTCACCTGGGAAACACGATAGCTGTTGTTTTAGGGCCCAGAGTTCAGTCTCCTGGTCACTGCATGGAGTGTGTTGTCCCGCTTCTCAGACACAGTGTTCTCCCCGGGCCGCCATCTTGGCCCTCCTCACCACTAGCAGGCTTTCACCCTAGCATCTGGCTCTCTAGTCTTTAAAGGTAAAAATGAATGATTCAGATTTTGTAAAATCAACGAAGATCCACTTACTGAGAGAAAAAGAAAAACAGAGAGGGAAAGAAGGAGAGGTAAGAAACTATGATGAGAGAGAAAGGAGAGAAGGAAGGGAGAGAAGAGAAAGAAACAGGAGGGAAACTTTCATCAAGAAAGGAAGGGCAGTGTTGGTCTTAGGTGGGACAACCAACCATTAATACTTGCCACAGCAAAAAGGACAGAATAAGGACATACAGCTGCAGGTAGCTGAAAAGATACGGTCATTGCTTGAGGACACGCTGCCTGCCCTGATAGCCTCTATACTTTTGTTTGTGTGTTTGTTTCTTTCAAGACAAGGTTTCTCTGTGTAGTCTTGGCTGTCCTGGAACTCCTCCTGTAGACCAGAACTCACAGAGATCCAGAGGTTTCTCTGCCCTTGCCTCCAAGTGTTGGGATTAGAGGCCAGCAGAACCTGGCTTATATTCTGTTTTTTTTTATTAATTTTTTTCCATGTAATATATTTGTTTTCCCCTCCCCCAATTGCTTTCAGATCCTCCCCACTTCCCTAATCATATGACTTTATGTTCTTTTTCTCTCTTTCGCTAAAAACAAACACACTCACAAAAAAAAACAAATCAAAACAAGCAAGCAAAAAGCCAATAAGACAAAAATTTCCAAAGAAAAATTTTTTAAAAATCTAAAAAAAAAAAAAAAAAAAAAAAGTTAGTTTGTTTTGTTTTGTTTTTTTTTAATCTTAGCCAACTCTTCATGGGAGTGTGATTAACACACCCAGTGGCATGCCTTTGGAGAAAACTAACTTTTCCTTTGCCACTGGCTATCAATTGGAGACAGCTTCTTGGTTAAAAGTGGGCACCCATATCTACTTCTCCTTCTCAGTGCTGGAACTCCATCTAGTTTGCACCTGTGTGGGTCTTGTGTGTGATGTCACTGTCCCTGTGAGTTCACTGATGTACATCAGTCCCTGTATCTGGTAGACATTGTTTCGGTCTCTCTATTTTTCACATAATCTGTGCCTTGAAGCCTGCCTTCTGACTGTCATTCAAATGGAAATCATAATAAATAATAAAGACTGAAGTAGCAATCTCTGCACAGTTATATTATAACAAAGATGAAAGCCATCTCTTAAACGGTGGAAAGAAAGCCCACAACTGCATTTCACTTGGGGATAAGAGATCAGTACCAGAATCTCCCACTGTTATTAAATATTGAAGTAATTGTTCCTTTACCCACTTATAATACTTATTCTATTTCATCAGGGAACTGGTTGTCCTTTAGCACTTTGATAAAGTCAATCCTGCATATAAAGCTCAACCATTCAAGAAACAAAATTTGGTTTCAAATATGTAATTGTAACTAAATTATTTTCACAAAAGCAAAACATTCTTAAAATAAGGAGGGAAGGAAAGCTTTATGTCATCAAACTTAAATCCAGGATTGAGAAACCACTGTGAGATATGAAAACCAGGTGATGCTGAACCACAAAATTTCCTCTGTAGTGAGGCACAGGGCTGAGGTAGGCTGGGCCATTTGGAGGGTGCAATATGGTTAAAGAATGCAAAATATGGGACCCTATGTGATTCTTTTCAATTGAATCACACTGAATAGAATATTTGTTCTTAATGCGCAGCCATCTTGTGATTTAAATTTTTAAACTGATCATACAATTTTCCCTTTTATTAAGGTCTCTACTCACAGATACAGATATTTTCAGAATAGTTTTTCTCTTCTCTAGAAACTGCTCCTCGTGCAGATGCTAATTGTGGGGTGCCTCACTTCCCTCTACTTTCTTCTGTATCGTTACTGAAAGGCACAGAATGTGATTTTCTTGATAAACTCTTTAACTCAGTATTAGCCCCATCCATCGGGCTTGAGCTCAAAGTATAGCCTTCACCATTTCCAAACATTAATAAAGGTTTTGCCAAATAAAACTAAAAGAAATCAGTCCTGGCCTTGAATCAAATTCCTTAAACCACCCTGTAAACTCCATCTCCTGGCTATCTTGCTAAAGACAGACCCAAGCAGAGCAATCCTTTCCTCCCTCTACTCACCACAAAATACATAAACTTCCTTAGTCAGTGCTCCAACTTGATCTTTGTGGTATCAACATTTCTTTGGCATCCTATTGAGCATCATTTCACCACTTTTGGAGCAATTTTAACTCTGAGTTTAACAGGGTGAAACGCTAATTCACAAGGATGGTTTCTACATGCAAATTTCTTCTTCCCTTTGAACCATGAACCAACAGAAAAAAACTGGCCACTCATCTGTTGTCCTTTGGGAATTAAAAATTAGGTTTGGGAATTTACCTTTACTTAATTGACCATACGCAAATTTGGTTTGGGGATGCTGATTTCTTCTCATTGACTATACAGAGGGAAATCTGGTCAGTGAAGGCAAAGAATGCTTATGGTAGGCAGAGAGGAGTCCAGAAGTGCTAGCTTTCATGGTTTCTTATTCTTGGTGGAAATCTCCTCTCCAGGCTCAGCTTGCCATGACAAATCTCATGACTATATATAATTTCCTTCTAGTAAGCTATTGTTTCTGTTACTTACAGCCAAACATGGCCAACTTTGTTTCTACCAAAAATATCAAGTGATGAGAGTGGATTAAGCATCTCGGAGTACTGGCAGTTTTATGGAGAAATCCTGGGTGGTTGCTCAAAGTATTCATTCCTCAACACCTCCCAAAAAACATAGCTCTGTCTCTGTATTTCAAGTCCTATCTTTTTAATATGCTGAGTCTTACTAATGCTGTCCATATGTGCATGGATGTGGTATCATTTCCTGGAGCATGTGAAACCTTCTAGGAACCACACACTAAGGAAAAGTCACTCAGGAACTGGAACTCACAGCAGCTGTTGCTTCAGGCATAGGCCCTGATCAACCAGTCAACATTCCAACATGAAAAAGGGTCACAGGGCCGCATCCCTAGATCTTGAACCATTGGTGAGTGGCTACTGAAGGAAGGAGTAGTGAGCTATGTGCTGGGAGGTGTTGAGGGGAGGAACATGATCATAATTTATTGTTTCTGCCTGTGAAATTTTAAATAATAAATATAACATTAAATTAAGAAAACATTAGGCCACCCCAAATCTTGTAGGAAATGGAGAACAACCTGGAGTTCAATACACAGGTTCCGTTCTTGCTAATCCCCATCATCTTCCTAAGGAATGAATATCTTGAGGAACCACTTTTGACTACTAGGTTATATAATCTACTGTAGTAGCTTCTATACAACAAAATTCAAAACACAAAGTCTCACAGGACTAGGGGCTGATAGAGGCCTGGCTAACACAACCAGGCAAGGCTTTGAAACAGAGATGTTTCTCATATTGTTCATGTAGGGCCAGCTAAGTGGCCGGTGTCCCTTAAAGAGGAGCTAATTAGTCATTTGCTTTTCTGTTGCTGTAAACAAACACCATGACCAAAGGCAACTTAAGGAAGAGAGATGTATTTTAGCTTACAGTAGAGGAATCAGAATCCATGACGGTGAAACAAAGGCACAGCAACAAGGAGCAGGCATGGTGTCAGGAACAGAGAGCTGGAAGCTCACATCTTGAGCAGCAACCACAAAGCAGAGAGAGCAAACTAGAAGGTTACAGAGTCTTTACACTCTCAAAGTCCATCTCAAGTAGCACACTCCTCCAATAAGGCCTCTCTTCCTAAACCAGTGGCTCTTACCCTCTTGATGCCACAACCCTTTAACATAGTTTCTCATGTTATGATGACCCACCAACCACAAAATCTTCTCATTGCTAGTTTATAACTGCAATTTTGCTACTGTCATGAAACATAATCTAAATATCTGATATGCAGGATACCTGATATACAACCCCTGTGAAAGGGTCATTTGACTGCCAAAGGGGTCATTACTCACAGGTTGAGAACCACTGTCCTAAATATTCCCAAACACGAACAACAAGGGTGTAAGTATTCAAATATTTGGATCCATAAGGGACATTATCACTCAGACCACTCTGCTCATTGCACAGAAGATGATAACTGCACAAGAAGCCAAGGGAAACCTTGCCATGACATCCAAAGCCTGCACAGACGTGACCTGGTCAAGCCACTAACCAGGCACAATGTGCATTCTTCTTTATCCAACATGAGCATAAGAAACACAGGTATTTGTTTAGCAGAAACACAATTTGACATACTACAGAAAGGCAAAGACATGATCTTTTATTTTTTTTTCATTTCATGGTCTCAGTCCTAAATTAGCATAAATTAAATGGTTAAAGGATATTTTCTTTAGTAGAGCCATGACTTACAGACCTGTTACTGAGCAGACAATCACCAGAGCAGAATAAATAGATCTTAAACCCCCCTTCTTTACAAATAAAAACTAGACCTATGAGATTATGGAGTCTATGGTCACATACAATCCTATTAATACGACCAATTTAATCTTACCTCAGAAGATTATGTGACAAATGCAAGTTCTCAGCTAGTGTCATGACTAGCGATGATGACTGAGCACTATGTAGCAAAACTTTAGCACTAACCCTGCCACCACTACTACCAACATGGCAGATGGATTGAAGCAAAAATCCTCTATTCTGTAATGCATAGTTAACTGAACTACATTACTTATGATGTTGGATAAGCCAGAACCATATGCCGAAACACACTGTCCCATTACTACACACTATGGATAATCATTCCTTTGTTAAAGCTATTGCCCATAAGATGAGAATGACAGGACCCCCTGCACAGATGTAGTAGGATACATAAAAATCCACCAACATTTAAAGAACCAATAGCATAGTGGTAAAATTCTACACACTTTGGCTAGAGAACTTGAAGAGTCCAAGCTGGTACTGACCTGGCATCTTAATCTTTGTTTTCATGGCCTTAGAAGGCACTGCATAGGCTGCTCAGAGAGAGAAGTTGTCAGTATACTCATCCAGCTATAAACCTTGCAAGCTGCAGTAACAACCAACCTAGCCACATGTAACCATTAGTGAAATCCTGCATCAATGTTAAAAGAGTAGCAAGATGAATTTAAGTCCCACTTTATAGGAGTGAATTCCTACCTGGTACTATAAATTGATTATGAATTCTAGGCTGGGAGGTCATAGGTCCTAAGGGAGAATCCATTACTATTGTTTTTGCTAAATGGACATAGTATGGAACTGCCTTCTAAATACATATCTCTGTATCCATCGACTAGCTCAGTTCTCAGCTCTCATCAGAGAAGATTCTCTTTGCAGTAAATGACAGTTTTCATGAAGACTTACAATTATTCAAAGTGCAGAGAATTGCAAATGATTATGGAATGTTCAATCCTAAGTAAGATACCTCTACTATGCCCCCACTCCTGAAGGCTCAGGGAACACCATAGAAGAAGGAGCCAGAAATAGAAGGTGACAACTGTGAAACATGATTGCTGGACATCACAGAGGCCTGGCACTCATCGACTCACAGCAGCTGCGATTGGCTACACAAGACCTGCACACAATCAAGCCATGAACATGATCAACACTGCATTATGGATGAAGGAAATGCTCATGAGTCCTCACAATAGCCAAGGAGCTATTTGCAGGTGGTGGCTGCTGGAAGAGGGAAAGTAAGTTTTTGTTTTCCAGGAATGTTACCCCACGGTAGGTTGCCCAAGCTCTAAAACCAGTGACTAGCTTTATACCCATGCATATTTGAGCAACAGTTTGAATCCCTAAAAAGAAGAAGAGGAAAAGGAAGAAGAAGAGGAAGAAGAAGACATTAACTTAGGAAGGCAATGTGGGCATGTGTGGAAGGAAATGGAGGGGGCAATGGAGAGGGTGAGTATTGTCTAAATATATTATATTCACATATGAGATTAACAAAAAATTAAAAGAAAGAACCAAGAGCTTGCAAAAAAATTTTGTTTAAGATGTTAATATATCAGGACATAGACCTCAGATGGCTCAACTTGATGTGCTGGGGTAAACTGGGGGGGCTTCCTTATCTGAGGAGAAAGGGATGGAGGACAGGAGGAAGAGGGGGGAGGGAGGGACCAGGAAGGAGGATGGCATTCAGATGTAAAGTGAATATATACATTTTATTAAAAGATTGCTGGTAGCAACTAAAATCAAGAAAATCATGAGATTTGCAGCCAAATGGTGGGATCTAGAAAAGATAATCCTGCGTGAGGGATCCCAGAAGCAGAAAGACACACACTTATAAGTGGATACTAAACCTATAAGATAAGATAAACATACTAAAATCTGTACACCTAAAGAAGCTAAACAAGAAGGAGGACCCAGGGTAAGATGATCAATCCTCACTTAAAAAAACAAATGGAATGAATATTGGAAGAAGGAGAAAACAAGAAACAGGACAGGAGCCTACCACAGAGATGCTGAGACTCATAACCAAATTTGGGCCAGAGTGTAGGGAATCATTTGAAAGAAGGGAGAGTTAGTAAGACCTGGAGAGGACGGGAGCTCCACAAGTAGAGCAACAGAACCAAAATATCTGGGTACAGGGGTCTTTTCTGAGACTGATACTCCAACCAAGATCCATTCATAGATATAACCTAGAGCTCCTGCTCAGATGTAGTCCATGGCAGCTCAGTCTCCAAGTGGGTTCCCTAGTAAGGGGAACATGAGCTCTCTGACATGAGCTCTGTGGCTGACTCTTCGACCACCCCCTCCCCTCTGAGGGAGGAGCAGCCTTGCTTGGCCACAGAGAAGGACATTGCAGCCAGTCCTAATGAGACCTGATAAGCTAGGGTCAGATGGAAGGGGAGGAGGTCCTCTCTTATCAGTGGACTTAGAGAGGGGCAGGGAGGAGATGAGGGAGGGTGGGTGAGATTGGGAGGGAATGCGGGAATGGGATACAGCTGGGATACAAAGTGAATAAAATGTAACTAATGTAAAAAAATAAAAATTTAATTAAAAAAAGAGAAAAAATTGTTGTTAAACAAAAGATGTTAATACATAGTGTGCTAGCCTTTATTCTTATTATTTCTTCTTGGAAACAAAGGGGTTAAGCTGCTACCCATAAGACAAGACAGACATGACTCCGATTTTATTAGGAGTACTCTTGTATGTTCATGGTACTGTCTGCTGAATTGAAGGCCAGCCTATTTGTGTAAAAATTGAATTAACTGGAATATACAATATACATGTCTCTATTCTATCTTAATCTCAGCTCTCTGACAAAACATATTTTTTGTTGCATGTAAAACCTCAGGCCATTAGCAATGAATAAAACACAGGTTATAGTAGATCACACGCTGAAGACAACTGAGCTGGGATATGAAGCACGTTTGACTAATCTCTAATGCTAGCATCTCATATGGTTTGGTGGAGGTGATGATAGAGATGGTTATGGATAAAGATAGTTTCTTCTCTGTTTCTCAATATCTGAGATTTATAATGCAAAGTGCTTTATTATTAGCAAAGATTTGATAATCTCTGTGCATCTATGTAACAGCAGACACAACAGGGAAAGATCTGCTATATTCAGCACTTTCAAAAATTTGATTTTAATAATTATTTCACTGTTGAAAAATAGTACTCAGATATTGTTGCTCTTTTTTTTTCAAGTCTTCAATTTCCTCCTTTAGAAACAAAAAAAAATCAATCTAAATTTGATTCACAGCCCAGTCAGCCTAGTATTTTCTTTGGCTTCTAAATGCAAACAAAGTAACAAGGTTACTTGCAGTTGATTTAAATAAAATTAGAGGATAACATCTCAGCCGCATTGAATCCTGGGCTGATATTTGTCATTACTGCATGGACCTGAGAACTTGTGAGTCTGATTATACGTTTACTGTCTTATGTGTATTGGTAAATTGTTTTTGTTATTTGTCTTTAAAATGTAACGATGTATTGGTTTGATTCATCCTAAACTTTGTTTTTTAAACTCAAACATCTTGTCATGATTGTAGTACTCATCAACAAATTTGTTGTTCCTGGTCTCTTCCAAACCAAACAGGGGTTGCTTTAAGTGCTGGGAATAGAAATCCAACCAAATTAGCTTAAATTATTTCAGGGGTTCTTTCCCAAAGCAGGTCAGTGTAGAGTTTGTTGAGTGGTTTAATGGCTCTACAGTGTCTCCACACTCTTTCATGAATTCTTTGTTTACTTTTTAAAAATTCTTTCTGGGACTCTTACATGAGCACCGTCATTACATAATTTCCAAACTGCCCTTCCCCTCCCTCCGACTCCTTCCATGTTGTAGCTGCCTCGCAACTCTCCATCAGCTTCACAACCACTTCTTCACTGTTAGACACCTTCACGAGCACACACACAGACATACACATGCACTTAGACACACACACGTACGCACACACTTCCTACCTAATCCCTTTCACATTGCTTGTATGTACTTGTGTTTCTGCTACTCATTGGAGACCGGCTAACCTACCAGAGGACTTGTCCTGCAAGGAAATTGATTTTCCCTTTCTCAGAAGGCATTGAATGCCTGTACCTCTTCAAGTAGGGGCAGAACCTTGTAAAACATCTGCCACCCACATCAGCATATCAGCTCCTTAAGAATCCATGTATAGAATTTGTGAATGAGTCACCTCTAACTCATTTGTGAATATGACATGGGATAGATTGCTTTAAAGTTGTCATTAAATTATTTCTTTATAAGGATAACTTTGGATACTCTTGACCTGCACATATGACCAAAAGGGTTTTGTTACACCAATGCCCCTACCAAAAATAATGAGAGCACGTGATGTCACTTCAAGAACACTATGCTTAAGGCATCAGTGAGATGTGAAGGACCAATGCCTCAGAAACAGCAAAGTGTAGAAATGAGCCTCACCTGTGACCCAGCTTTTAGCCAGCAAGTTTTTCTTGATTTGTAAGCAGTGCCTTAGAGACTGAGATCACATCAAAGCAGCCCAGACACACAAAACCAAGAGTAAATCAGACCCAAATGCCTGAGAGATTCATGGGCATTTTCAACTGTAGAAAGAGGCAGAAGTTCAGGGTTTGCCACACAAGAGAGTACCAGGAAGCATCATAGTGTTTCGGACCCATCTGTGCTCCAAACCTCCTGCCTTGCAAAAGCCTAAGACTTAGCTCTGCAACAGCTATCTTTCAGAAAAGCTGTTTCTCTCTACTGATGTCAGTACAGTCCTGACAGCAAAATTACAGTGAATAATTACAAAAGTGAACAACAGCCCATCCTTTTTCATGAGCCAATGTGCAAACCCCATAACAAAACATCAGCAAACAAACGTGTAATAGCTGAAAAAGATAACATATACAGTCCTATTCAGTTAATGTCAGGTCACCAAATTTGGCATAGCTACAAAAGTCAGCCAAAGTAATTTATCACATTACAAGAAAGAGAGATGATACAACTGAGGGAGAAGGGTATTTGGCAGACATCCCTAACTGTTCATAAAGCTTTAAGCTTTTAAATAAGTGTACAAAAATTGAGTTCTTAACTAAAAACAATCTCAATTAGATATAACTTCAAGGTCAGCATATTGTATTGAAGTTTTAAAGAAAAAATAGTGCTGATAAGTTTTAGTAAAAAAAAAAAAAAAAAAAAAAAAAAACCTAACATTTCCAATTCATTCCATGAGATCAGCCTTACTTTACAGCATGAAAAAAGAAGATATCAGTAAACTGATAAAAATAAATAAATAAAAATAAGAAGCTGGGGCTGGAAAGATGGCTCAGCAGTTAAGAGTACTTGTTGCTAGTAGTGTCAGAATGTAGACATGATCTCTTAGTTTACAATGTTTGTAAGAAAACAGGAGATAAAAATGAAATAAATCATAATGTATGAAAACAGCCAGCCACTTCAGACAAGACAACAAATTCTAGCATTAGGTAACGTGAGTATGATAGAATAATGGATGTTCAGACAATGCCACAGAGATTGTTATTGTTTTAACGCGGGTATTTTGGCCCAAGACTTCATGTGTTGAAGTTTGGAGCCAAGGGTGGGAATGGTAAGAGGTGAAAGGACCTAGCAGAAGATGTCAAGTTTGTCCACTCTCTACAATTCATCACCTCTTCTGTTTTGTGATTTATCTGCTGATGTTGTGATACCACACAAAATGGAATGATTTGGCCAAGCCAAATCTTTCTGGAGGCAGTTCCATATATGAAGTTTTAATCTCCAAAGCAGTGAGATAAACAAATCTTTTTTTTTCCTAAATACCCTGCCTCAGGTATTTCATCATATTGACAGAAAATGATCTAACACAACTGAAAGCTCTTTATCTTTCAGAGAACTTTCTTCACTGGCAAACAGAATAAATTTAGTCATTGTAAGACTCTGAGGAGCCTCAGAATTGTAACTATTTTTCAGGAACACTTCCTTTATATCTTGCCCTTATTCCAATGATTAAGAGAAAAGAGAGTTGCTTAATCCTCATTAAAAATGGCAAATGGGATAGACATCTGAGGAGGGAGAATACAGGGAACAGGACGTCTACCACAGAGGGCTTCTGAAAGACGCTACCCAGTAGGGTATTGAAGCAGATTCTGAGACTCAGTGCCAAACTTTGGGCAGAGTGCAGGGAATTTTATGAAAGAAGGGGGATATAGAAAGACATGGAGGGGACAGGAGCTCCACAAGGAAACCAACAGAGCCAAAAAAAAAAATCTGGGCCCAGGGGTCTTTGCAGAGACTCATACTCCAAGCAAGTACCATGCATGGAGATAACCTAAACCCCCTGCTCAGATGTAGCCCATGGCAGCTCAGTCTCCAAGTGGATACTCTAGTAAGGGGAACAGGGACCAGTTCTGACTGAACTCAGTGGCTGATTCTTTGATTATCTCCCTCTGGGGATAGTGGAGCTGTACCAGACCACAGAGGAAGACAATGCAGCCAGTCCTGATGAGACCTGATAGGCTAGGGTCAGATGGAAGGGGAGGAAGGCCTCCCCCATCAGTGGACTAGGGAAGGGGCATGGGAGAAGAAAGAAGGAGAGTGTCATTGAAAGGAGATGATTGAGGGGGCTACATCTGGGATAAAAAGTGATTAACTTGTAATAAGTAAAAAATAATTAATTTATAAAAGAAAATCTCAAACCTGACATTACTGTCATTCAAGTACACTTTTAGTTAACTCAAAATTTAATCATTAGGTCTTACTTCAAAAGCCTATACTTCAAAAATTTGAAAATCTAAGTGAAATGGACAATTTTCTCAAGCAGTTCCATTACCAAAGCTGAATCAAGACCAGGTAAATGGATTGTCCTGAGTGAGGTATCCCAGAAGCAGAAAGACACACAGGGTATATACTTACTCATTAGTGGATATTAGACATATAATATAGGATAAACATACTAAGATTTGTACACCTAAGGAAGCTAATCAAGAAGGAGGACTCTGGCTAAGATGCTCAATCCCTATTCAGAAAGGCAAAGAGGATGGACATCGGAGGAGGGAGAAAACAGGGAACAGGACAGGATCTTACCACAGAGGGCCTCAGAAAGACTCTATCCTGCAGGGTATCAAAGCAGATGCTGAGACTCATAGCCAAACTTTGGACAGAGTGCAGGGAATCTTATGAAAGAAGTGGAAGATAGTAAGACCTGGAGGTGACAGGAGCTCCACAAGGAGAGCAACAGATCCAAAACGTTTGGGCACAGGGGTCTTTTCTAAGACTGATACTCCAGCCAAGGACCACTCATGGAGATGGCCTGGAACACCTGCACAGAGGTAGACTATGGCAGTTCAGTGTCCAAGTGGGTTTCATAGTAATGGGAACAGGGACTGTCTCTGACAAGAACTGATTGGCCTGCTCTTTGATCACCTCCCCCAGAGGGGAGAGCAGCCTTACCAGGCCACAGAGGAAGAAAATGCAGCCACTCCTGATGAGACCTAATAGACTGGGATCAGAGGGAAGGAAAAGAGAACCTACCTTACCAGACTGGGGGAGGGGCATGGGTAGAGAAGAGGGAGGAAGGATAGGGTTGGGAGGGGAGGAGAGAGGGAGCTACGAAGGGGGATACAAAGTGAATAAACTGTAATTAATTTAAAAAATGAAAAAAAATTAATGACAAACTTATTCTGTATGCAAATGAAGATAGTCAACCTTGTCAAGATTAAGAAAGTTACCTGTTATATTCAATCATTTTCTACTATGATGATGAAATACTTGAGGTATCATACTTAGACAGAAAAGAGATTAGTTTAGCAACAGTTTTGAAGGTCCAGTTCTCTCAGGATTCTTGTAATCCTGTTATAGCATTTCTTTGGATTTCTGTGTTTTAAAGCTCATCTAACCATCCGCGGTGGTTTTGAGGTGGAACTTGTGGGCTACAGACTGGCCCTTCACACAGTGCTGGCTGCATGGTAGTCTTTGTCCTGGCAAATCAGCAAACATTCTTCACAAGCAACTGAGCCTCACCATCTGGCCTTGAGGTTTTAGAGTAACACTCATGATGAAAGCCAGGTTCCGAGAATGAGGGGGCGGAGCCAAGATGGCGACTAGCACACACAGTTTCCAAGCTGTGGAAGAGAAAAAGTTCTGAGTTGATGAGTGGAAGAACTTCTGAAGCCAGGGAAACAACGGAGAGACTTTCTAAACAACAGGGAACATCGCCGGAGGTGAAAACCTTGGTCTCGGGTCACCCAGGGACTTGTTTGGGGAAGGTGAGAAACGATCCTTTGATCTCTCGGCACTCCCCTCCCCCAGACCTCCCTCCTCCTCGGCACAGCGGCCTCGCCTTTCTCAGCGCAGACCTAACTGCCTGGGGCCTGCAGCCACTGAGGCGGAGCACCAAGCCCTTTATCGGCAAAGGCCAGCAGTACTGTGTCTCGGAGCCCCAGATTCACGCGCGGCAGCTGCACCATCCTCCCAGGGCCCGAGTCTGCTAGACGCCATACTAGCTCCGCAGGATCGCGATCACTGACGGTACGGCCCGCCCAATACCACAGTGACAGAGAATACACTGTTTTAAATTCATGAATTTGGGTCTGGGTAAATGGCTCAGTCATTATTTGGCATACAATCATGAATACCTGAGTTCAAATCCTCACCCCTGCATAAAAAGCCAGGTACAGCGTATACACCTGTAATTCTAGCACTGGGGAGGCAGATGGGGGATCCTTAAAGCTCACAGGCCAGCTGGTCTTGTCAAATATACCAGCTCCAGGTTCATTCAGTGAGATCCCTGTTTCAGAAGTTAAGGTGGAAAATGATAAAGAAAGACGCCTGACCTCAGCAACTTACCCTCTCCCCAGAACATTCATGTACACATGCAGATACAGGTATACACATAAACACACTATACACTACACACACACACACACACACACACAGTAAAACTTTTGAACCATGAGAACCTGAGTTTGGATCACCAGCACCTATGTAAAACCTAGGGAGACCTGTGACTGTTAGCAAACTCTCAAAGGGAATAGAGGCAAACACACCGTTAAGTTCAGTGGCTAATTAATTTAACATAGTTAAAGAGTTCCAGGGTCAGTTAAGAGATCTTGTCTCGAATACAAAAGAAGTAGAAAAACAATTGAGAAAAAGTCAACACATACACGCATGTACAAATGATGTGTGCCTACATGTACATATGCACATACATACAAAGAAGGGCAAGTACATCCACCACACAGAAACTCAGGGACACACAGACACACACACTAATCATTTTCTCTGTTGTACAGGCATTAAAGGAAGTGTCAGTGCACAGCAAGGACGACGTCCTCCATGGGCTGCTTGTCTGGGCTACCTCTGTGCGGCTTTCTCAATGCTAGCTCCTGCGCAGCTCCAGGAGCTTGGCTGTTCCTTAAAAGCCGTGGTGAGCAGTTAAAAACCCGTAAGAAAATGGACTGCTTCCTTGGAAATACCCTCATGTGCTTAACCTAATTCTAGGACTAGGTAAATTTTCTTTAGGGTCTAATCGAACTTCCTGTTGAAACACAGTAAACTCAATCTGCGGGGACTACTCTCCTCATGTTTATCCTGCAGATTAGCTCCTTGACCTAGATATCAAATGCCTTCATTTCATCTTCAATGAAATTCATCTTGATTCCATTTCAAGACAATAACCTGGCTCCTCAGAAATCTTAAGAACTCGGCGCTCTAGCAACAAGCTACTTAGGTTCCACAGAACATACTTCTCTCTTCTCCTCATTCCCAGCGGCTGCTTTCTTTCCACGGACCATTAGTGATTCATTCTCGCTGCTCTTAAATCAAGCCCGAATGCCTTTGGTCCACTATTTGGATCATTGTCATTAGTCCCCACTCCCCTCACAAACCTTTCTTCTGTTTCATAGGCTCTACAAAGAGCCCCACAAACACAGATCATGAATCAATTCTAAAATTTGCTCCCAATCTTGTCTTTCAGATCTATTAGAAAGACTTCCGTGAGTGGACCAGACCATTCAAGCCAATCAGCAACTTTTTTATCTCCAAGTGCTGGTTCTCTGTCCCCAGTACATTAATACACTATATACAGGGGTAACTATTTGAAACCCTCCCTATTACTTCTTCCTCTTCTTTCCATTCAAGATTCTGAAGACAAGGGGCGGAGCCAAGATGGCGACTAGCACACACAGTTTCCAAGCTGTGGAAGAGAAAAAGTTCTGAGTTGATGAGTGGAAGAACTTCTGAAGCCAGGGAAACAACGGAGAGACTTTCTAAACAACAGGGAATATCGCCGGAGGTGAAAACCTTGGTCTCGGGTCACCCAGGGACTTGTTTGGGGAAGGTGAGAAACGATCCTTTGATCTCTCGGCACTCCCCTCCCCCAGACCTCCCTACTCCTCGGCACAGCGGACTCGCCTTTCTCAGCACAGACCTAACTGCCTGGGGCCTGCAGCCACTGAGGCTGAGCCCCAAGTCCTTTATCGGCAAAGGCCAGCAGTACTGTGTCTCGGAGCCCCAGATTCACGCGCGGCAGCTGCACCATCCTCCCAGGGCCCGAGTCTGCTAGACGCCATACTAGCTCCGCAGGATCGCGATCACTGACGGTACGGCCCGCCCAATCCCACAGTGACAGAGAATACGCTATATACTCACCAAAACCAGACAGAAACGCCATACAAGCTAGACACACCAGGCGCTGGGCCTCCGAAGCTTGGAGAGCACAGTAAAGAGACCCCAGGACTTCCCAGAAAGCATCTGGACTAGCAACCCAGTCTCCAGTTACAGCGGGACTTTCTAACCTGGCGGCGGAGCAGCACTGAGCTGGCAGGGCACATCAGCCCTCCAGTTTAAGACTAACCAGGGCCAAACCAGAGAACAGAAAGGCTGGTTACCCCGATTCCCACTGACGTGACCACCCTGAAATCTCCAGCTGCAGCAAGACCTCATAACCTGGCAGTGACAGCAGCACGGAACTGGCGGAGCACATCAAAGAAGCAGGGCCAAACCAGAGAGCAGACAGCCCAGATACGCCGATCTCTGCCAAGTGTCCTGCCTGTAAGTGAGTGCACCCTTGAGAATCTGCAGCTCCACTGATCCTGGCTTCTTCTAAAACAGAAGCCAGGCATCGAACCCCCTCCCACCCATATACCCACTTTGGGAAACAGAGGGGCACTTGGAACATTGAAGTTCCTGCTCTGTGGGTCTAATTGAGGAGTTAAGGCAGTTAATGCCAGAAATTGCGCTGCGATCATCACTAGCGCCTGCGACATATACATTGCAGAGCCCCTCCCACACACTCAAGGGTTCAACATTAGCCATCACTCTGTCCCTCGAGACACACGCCCACACCCACTTACACACACACACACACACATATACACACACACGCACGCACGCTTGCATTTGCCTCTGTTTGCGCCTGCGTACTTTCCTCCCACAGGTACAGCTAGTCCTCAGCATACGCTAAGGACACGGGACCTCTCTCAACTTCCTGAAGAATTCTCCAGACTCGAGAGAGAGACAGTACCAGTCTGATCGGCTGAATCCAAAAACAAACAGGGAAGGTCTCAGATAAGCCAATGGCCAGGGGTAGGCGAAAGAACATTTCCAACATAAATCAGGACATCATGACTTCACCAGCAAACCCCAAAATCGATGGATATTCCAATTCATCAGAAGCACAGGAAAATGACCTTAAAGCCATGCTTGCTCAATTATTTGAGGCTCATAAGGAGGAAATGAACAAATCTTTCAAAGAGATGGCCAGTCAATTGGAGGTAAAGAAAGAAGAAATAGACAAAACCCTTAAAGAAACACAGGCAAACATAGCCAAACAAATAGAGGCACAAGTAGAGAAGAAATTAGAGGCATACGAAAAGGAAATGAACAAAGAAATAGAGTCCATCGTAGAGAGACAGGAATCCAAATTCAAACACATAAAAGAAATGGTGCAAGGCATGAAAACAGAATTAGAATCAATAAAGAAAACACAAAGTGAGAAAACTCTTGAGCTGGAGAACTTGGAGAAAAGATCAGGAACCACAAAAGTAAGCATCACCAACAGAATACAAGAGATGGAAGAGAGAATCTCTGGAGCTGAAGACACACTTGCAGAAATTGATACTTCTCTCAAAGAAAAAGTAAAATCAGAAAAATTCCAATCACAAAATATCCAAGAAATCAAGGATGCTATGAAAAGACAAAATCTAAGAATAATAGGAATTGATGAAAAAGAAGACTCCAGGCTCCAAGGTCCAGAAAATATTTTCAAAAAAATCATAGAAGAAAATTTTCCCAACTTAAAGAAAGAGATGTCCATAAATATACAAGAGGCTTACAGAACACCAAATAGACTAGACCAGAAAAGAAACACATCACGTCACATCATAGTCAAAACACTAAATCTACAGAACAAAGAAAAGATATTAAAAGCAGCAAGGGAAAAAGGCCAAGTAACATATGAAGGTAGACCTATCAGAATCACACCAGACTTCTCATCAGAAACTATGAAAGCCAGAAGGGCCTGGGCAAGCATCATGGAGACTCTAAGAGATCACAAATGTCAACCCAGACTACTATACCCTGCAAAGCTTTCAATCAACATAGATGGAGAAAACAAAATATTCCATGACAAAACTAAATTTACGCAATATCTATACAGCAAACCAACCCTACAGAAGATACTAGAAGGAAAACTCCAATCCAACGAAAACGAATTCACCCAAGAAAACAGGGCATACAGATAATGTCCCAACAAAAATGAAAAGAAAACAAGCAATGAAACAAGGTAAGATCATCGACTCCATTACACAAGGAACTAACATGCATTGGTCAATATTATCTATCAATATTAATGGACTCAACTCACCAATAAAAAGACACAGGCTAACAGAATGGTTACGGAAACAGGACCCAACATTCTGTTGCATCCAAGAAACACACCTATGCAACAAAGATAAACACTACCTCAGAGTAAAGGGCTGGAAAAATGTTTTTCAAGCAAATGGTTCCAGAAAACAAGCTGGAGTAGCCATCCTAATATCTAATAAAATAGACTTTCAACCCAAGTTAATCAAAAAAGATAAGGAGGGCCACTATATTCTCATCAAAGGAAAAATCCAACAAGAGGACATCACAATTTTGAATATCTATGCCCCAAATACAAGAGCACCTACATTCGTAAATGAAACAATATTAAAGCTTAAATCATACATTGATCCTAATACCTTAATAGTGGGAGACTTCAACACCCCACTCTCATCAAGGGACAGATCAACCAGACAGACACCAAATAGGGAAATGAAAGCACTCACAGAATCCCTAAATCAAATGGACCTAATAGATGTCTACAGATCTTTTCACCCAAACTCAAAAGAGTACACCTTCTTTTCAGCACCGCATGGAACCTTCTCCAAAATAGACCATATAGTTGGTCACAAAGCAAGCCTCAACAGATACAAAAGGATTGAAATAATCCCTTGTATACTATCTGACCACCATGGACTAAAGCTGGACATCAACAACAACAGAAACAACAAAAAGCCGACACGCACATGGAAACTGAACAACTTACTACTCAATGACAGCTGGGTCAAGGAAGAAATAAAGAAAGAAATTAAAGACTTTCTAGAATTCAATGAAAATGAAGGCACAACATACCCAAATTTATGGGACACATTGAAAGCAGTGCTCAGGGGAAAATTTATAGCACTAAGTGCCTGCAAGAAGAAATCTGTAACATCACATACAAACAACTTAATGGCCCAACTGAAAAACCTAGAAAAAAAAGAAGCAGATACACCCAAGAGGAGCAGACGGCTGGAAATAATCAAACTAAGGGCAGAAATCAATCAATTAGAAACAAATAAAATTATCCAAAGAATCAATGAAACAAAAAGCTGGTTCTTTGAGAAAATCAACAAGATAGACAAACCCTTAGCCAAACTAACTAAAAAGCAGAGAGAAACCATACAAATCAGCAAAATCAGAAAGGAAAATGGGGACATAACTACAGACACTGAGGAAATCCAAACGATTATTAGGTCATACTACAAAAGCCTATATGGCACAAAATTTGAAAATCTAAATGAAATGGATAACTTTCTTGACAGATTCCATCTACCAAAATTAAGTCAAGATCAGGTAGAAAGACTGAATAGTCCTATATCTCCCAAGGAAGTAGAAGCAGTCATTAACAGTCTCCCCTCCAAAAAAAAGCCCTGGACCAGATGGCTTCAGCGCAGAATTCTACAAGACCTTCAAAGAAGTACTAACACCAATTCTCCTCAAACTATTCCATAAAATAGAAACAGAAGGAACACTACCAAACTCATTCTATGAAGCCACAGTCACTTTGATACCTAAACCACACAAAGATCCAACAAAAAAAGAGAACTTCAGACCTATCTCTCTTATGAACATTGATGCAAAAATACTCAATAAAATACTTGCAAACCGAATCCAAGAACACATCAAAGATATCATCCACCATGACCAAGTAGGCTTCATCCCAGGAATGCAAGGGTGGTTCAACATACGGAAATCCATCAATGTAATCCACCACATAAACAAAATGAAGGAGAAAAACCACATGATCATCTCCTTAGATGCTGAAAAAGCATTTGACAAAGTCCAGCACCCATTTATGTTTAAAGTCTTGGAGAGATCAGGGATACAAGGCACATACCTAAAGATAGTAAAGGCAATATACAGCAAGCCTATAGCCAACATCAAACTCAATGGAGAGAAACTTAAATCAATCCCACTGAAATCAGGGACAAGACAAGGCTGCCCACTCTCTCCATATCTCTTTAACATTGTACTTGAAGTCCTAGCCAGAGCAATAAGACAACTAAAGGAGATCAAGGGGATACAAATCGGAAAGGAAGAGGTCAAAGTGTCACTATTTGCAGATGATATGATAGTATACATGAGCGACCCCAAAGATTCAACCAGAGAACTTCTTCAGCTGATAAACACCTTCAGCAAAGTGGCAGGATACAAAATCAACTCAAAAAAATCAGAGGCCCTCTTGTATACCAAAGACAAAAAGGCTGAGAAAGAAATTAGGGAAACAACACCCTTCACAATAGCCACTAACAACATAAAGTACCTTGGTGTGACTCTAACCAAGCAAGTGAAAGACCTATTTGAGAAAAACTTCAAGTCTTTGAAGAAAGAAATTGAAGAAGATCTCAGAAGATGGAAAGATCTCCCATGCTCATGGATTGGTAAGATTAACATTGTGAAAATGGCCGTCCTGCCTAAAGCAATCTACAGATTCAATGCAATTCCCATCTAAATACCAACTCAATTCTTTACAGACCTTGAAAAAAAGATTCTCAGCTTCATATGGAGAAACAAAAAACCCAGAATCTCCAAAACGATCCTGTACAACAACAGATCATCTGGAGGTATCTCCATTCCCGATCTCAAGCTGTACTACAGGGCAACAGTAATAAAAACTGCATGGTATTGGCATAGAAACAGAAAGGAGGATCAATGGAATCGCATAGAAGACCCAGAAATAAACCCACACACCTATGAATTCTCAATATTTGACAAAGAAGCCAAATCCATTCAATGGAAAAAAGACAGCATCTTCAACAAATGGTGCTGGACCAACTGGATGTCTACATGCAGAAAAATGAAAATAGATCCATATCTATCACCCTGCACAAAACTAAAGTCCAAGTGGATCAAGGACCTCAACATAAAACCAGATACTCTAAATCAGCTGGAAAAAAAAGTGGGAAACAGCCTAGAATTCATTGGCACAGGAGACAACTTCCTGAACAGAACACCAACAGCACAGGCTCTAAGAGCAACAATCAATAAATGGGACCTCATGAAACTGAAAAGCTTCTGTAAAGCAAAAGACACTGTCATCAAAACAAATAGACAGCCTACAGATTGGGAAAGAATCTTCACCAACCCTTTATCTGACAGAGGGCTAATATCAAGTATATATAAAGAACTAAAGAAGCAGAAAAGCAACAAACCAAGTAATCCACTTAAAAAATGGGGAACAGAGCTAAACAGAGAATTCTCGAAAGAGGAACATCGAATGGCAGAGAAACACTTAAAGAAATGCTCAACCTCATTAGCCATTAGGGAAATGCAAATCAAAACGACCCTGAGATTTCACCTTACACCCATCAGAATGGCCAAGATCAAAAACTCAAGTGATAGCACATGCTGGAGAGGTTGTGGAGAAAAGGGAACCCTCCTCCATTGCTGGTGGGAATGTAAACTGGTTCAACCACTCTGGAAGTCAATCTGGCGCTTTCTCAGACAACTAGGAGTAGTGCTACCTCAAGACCCAGCTATACCACTCCTAGGTATATACCCAAAATTTGCTCAAGTACACAACAAGGACATTTGTTCAACCATGTTCATAGCAGCTTTATTTGTAATAGCCAGAACTTGGAAACAACCCAGATGTCCATCAACGGAGGAATGGATACAGAAACTGTGGTATTTTTACACAATGGAATACTACTCAGCAATCAAAAAGGAAGAAATCATGAAATTTGCAGGCAAGTGGTGGGATCTAGAAAAGATCATTCTGAGTGAAGTATCCCAGAAGGAGAAAGACAAACTTGGTATATACTCGCTTATATAGACCTACAAGACATGATAAACATAATGAAATCTACACACCTAAAGAAGATAATCAAGAAAGTGGACACAGGCGAAGGTGATTAATCCTCATTTAGAAAGACAAATGGGATGTGCATTGAACTTATGACAGGAGTCTATCACAAAAGGCACCTGAAAGACTCTACCTAGCAGTGTCTCAAAGCAGACACTAAGACTCATAACCAAACCCTCGGCAGAGTGCAGGGAATCATATGAAAGAAGGGAAGTTAGTATGATATGGAAAGGATAGGAGCTCCACAAGGACCAAATATATCTGGGCACAGGGTCTTTTCTGAGACTGACACTCATCCAAGGACCATCTATGGATATAACCTAGAACTTCTGCTCGGATGTGGCCTGTGGTAGCTCAGTAACCAAGTAGTTTTCCAAAGTAAGGGGAACACGGACTATTTCTAATAGGATCTCAAGGGCAGGCTGTTTGACCCCCACCCCAGGGGAGGAGCAGTCTGTTAGGCCACAGAGGAGGACTTTGCAGCCAGCCCTGAAGATACCTGATAAAACAGGGTCAGATGAAAGGGGAGGAGGTCCTCCCCTATCAGGGGACTTGGAAAGGGGCAGGGAGGAGACCAGGGAGGGAGTGTGGGGTTGGGGAGGGAATGAGGGAGCGGGATACAGCTGGGACACAGAGTTAACAAAATGTAACTAAAAAGAAAAATAAAATAAAAATAAAAAAATTAATAAAAAAAAAAAA
Organism: Psammomys obesus; assembly: GCF_907164565.1. Classification (NCBI taxonomy): domain Eukaryota; kingdom Metazoa; phylum Chordata; class Mammalia; order Rodentia; family Muridae; genus Psammomys; species Psammomys obesus. The sequence continues at coordinate 10,935,951 of NW_026585987.1, read as the reverse complement.
AGATTCTGAAGACAAACTTTGCTCCATTTAAGACAAAAGACAGGTGCACGCAGTGGTGACAGAGAGAGCAACGCTTACATGCAAGGATCACAGCCCCAGAGAGCAAACACTGGTTAAGATAAGGTTCCTGGGAATTGACTTCTTTAAAGCTTCTGTATGGTTCACAGAGGGTTAAACTCCTCACTGTGAGAAACCTGCTCCTCAGCACTGGAGGAGAAAGTAAAGAAAGCATCAGTGATAGGTTCCAGGTTCAGATTTGGCTCAAATAATGTAATAATACGCAGGGAGTCCTGACACTGCACTCAATTTCCTTTAAGAATGCAAGACTCTTTGGCTGGGGGCGGGAGCAGACTGTCTCACAAGCATGAGGGCCTGAAATTCCATCCTAGAACATACATAAAAAGACAGCCATGGAGACACACACCTGTAATCCCAGCGGTGGGGAGGCATAGACAGGCAAATCCCTAATGTTCCCTGGCTGGCCAGCCTAGTACAACTGGTGAGGTCCAGGGCACTGAGAGATCTTGTCTCCAAGAAGGTGGGTCAAGGCTCCTGGAATGACACCTTAAGCCTACATGCACAACACAGAACAAAAGCAAGAAAGAAAGAAAGAAAGAAAGAAAGAAAGAAAGAAAGAAAGAAAG
>NW_026585987.1:10898525-10935297 GCF_907164565.1 Psammomys obesus | reverse complement strand
AAAGAAAGAAAGAAAGAAAGAAAGAAAGAAAGAAAGAAAGAAAGAAAACGTAAAGTTAGGAACTGCAACATGTCTTATTAGATTCTCCTTTTTTACTATAATTGTTTATTTACAAAGATTTAAAACAGTTGCATTTCCAAATTAAATGTCATAAAGGTAAAACAAACAAGATGAATGGATTAAAATTGCATCAATTCATCACATCCTAATATATTTCATGCATCTTTTTTTTTAATTTTTATTTTATTTTATTTTGTTTTTGGTAATTTACTAATTAAATAGATTCCACTATGTACTATGCCATTGGAGTTATTTGTGTTATGTTTAGTTTTTGTATTCTCCACTCAGTAACTTTGAACTGGTAACTTGGAATTATCCAGTACGCAGGAAATTACAGAAGAGAAATCAGCAATTGTTAAACTGTTAAACATTTGCCAGCACATCTATAGTCATGTGTCAGCATTTTTCTCATAATCAAAGACCACTTCTTTGATCTTGCTACATCCTTCCTCTCTTCTCTCTTTCTCCATGGTGTTCTAACCATTGTCATATTTCTGCTTCATATTTGAAAACACTTTTCTCCATCTTCTTTAAAAAGAACCCCTGCTCGGATGTAGCCCCTGGTAGCTCAGTATCCACGTAGGTTTCCCTAGTAAGGGGAACAGGGACTATTTCTGACATGAACTCAAGGACTGGCTCCTTTACCTCCCCCGTCCATGAGGGAGGAACAGCCTTGCTATGCCACAGAGGATGACATTGTAGACAGTACTGAAGATACCTGGTAAGCTAGGGTCAGATAGAAGGGGAGGAGGACCTCCCCTAGCAGTGGACATGGGAAGGGACAGGAAGGAAATGAGGGAGGGAGGGTAGGATTGGAAGGGAATGAGGAAGGAGGCTACAGCTGGGATACAAAGTAAATAACCTGTGATTAATATTAAAAAAAATAAAAATTAAAAAAAGACAATGGCAGCATCTGTTACTTATTAATAAAGGAGCCCAGTAAAGAGCCCAAGCTCCTTAAGATATTCTCATTGTTTAAACACTTCCTTGTCTTTCAAACCACATATTCAAAATGAATAAGAGAATAGATCCCTACTAAGACTTTAAATCACCTCAAACTTCAAATTAATGGAGTTGTGTTACGAGAACAAGTAGAAATAACTTGTTGCTCCTGAGCTCTGAATAATTCACATTGGCAACTGTGTCTCCATACTTTGCTTCCTTGGCATTCATTCTCAATTCATATAACCTTCTTCATCTGAGAGACAGAAAACTGTTTTGCTTTAATTGGTAATTAGTGAATCAAGTCACTGTGTTCCCTTGGCATCTTCTGTAGCTAGAATCACCCTAATACATAAATCTAGAGGCAGAAAATTTTCTAGCAGTTTTCCTTATTGGAATGCTTTTTAACTCTATATACATTATTAGAGTGGGATTTCTCTTAGTAAAAGAATCTAATCAATGAATTTCAGTATTCATATAAAATAATTTCTATTTCCTGTTGAAAAGAAAGAGTTTGAAGGACACCAGGGGAACTGACCATGCAGGAAAGGGTTTCACTGGTGGAAGTAGTGTTGAAAGCCTTAGTGGCTGTGCTTAAGTCAAGTCACTGTCATCGTAATCAGCAGAACTTAGAAGTTCTCATTTTAATCTTGGGAATTTTTCACTGAAAGAGAAATATTTGGAAAAAATACTGAAATAACATTGAAGCTGATAATCCTGTCATACGGTTAATATGACTAAAAGATAACAGAATAGTGTAATGAAAGGATTAAGTGAATGTAATAGAGGTTCCCTTATCACATGTCAGCATTCCTTCATGTCTTCTATGATGGGTATTTGGCCTCTATTAATAATTGTAATTATTTACCAACCATTGCCTGAGAAGCAGCTCTTTATTACATTTTGGCCAAGCATCTTGTCCTAATTCTCTCTGTAATTTCTCACTCAGCTGCTCAGTCATCTGTCCAGTAGGACTTAAAGTTTTTTGTGAAGAAGGTTTCTTCATCTATGGGAAAAATTAGAGTAACAACTCCTTTTAAAATAGAGGGTGAATATAGACTGCCCAATTCTGCAAATTCTATGGTCCAATTCTATGGACCTTTATTTGATACAATGATGGTAGCAACAGTTTAAGCCACCATGGTTAACCCATTTTATATCAGTAACTTCTATACCACAAGCCTCTTAAAGATTTGTCATTTGCTTTGAAGATGATCTGAAGAAGTGATTAAAAAAGTGGTCTTTTGCCTGTTTTACCATGGAGGTGACTAATTACTAAAACAACAAATTGACATTTTCAAGGTCAAATAATTACTGACTAGGCTGATCTCAATAGCAAGAGCTCAGGTCTAGAAATGTAGTTTAACTCTGTAGCACTTAGCTAGAATGCAAAGTCCTGGGTTCAACCCCAGTATCTTCTGCCAATTAAAAAAATAGGAATAAAACCACATAACTAGGCATGGTGTAACATGCCTTTAATCATGATATTTGGGAAGCAGTGGCAAGAGGATCATGAGTTAGCATGGCTACAGAGTTTTGGACTAGGTATACAGTAACATCATGTCTTTAAAAGAAAAAGAAACAAAAGGTGAACAAAAATCATACAGAAAAACACTTGTATGTCATAAAGTTTTTAATGCAAAAACTACAGAACTACATGTAGCAGTTAAGTAAATTATAGACTCTTAATGGGCAAAAAGGACAGAGGTGTCGCTGGCAAAGTGCACTTTGCAAGTGTCAAGGAAGGAGGTGCTGCAGCCTAGGCTGGGTTTATGAGGTGGACAGGCATGGCTTTCCACAAAGGGTTTAATAATTCAGCGACAGAGACAAACACTAATCAGATAAACACAAAGCAAATACATAATGGCCCATTGTAAAAAGTATGAACAAAAACAGCCTGCTATGAATAGCATCCAATTAGTCCAAATGACAGCTGATTTGGCTTTGTGAAAATTAACTAAGGCTGAAAAACATTACTACAAATTAACCTGTTTCAAGATGGTGAAGAAAAAGTTCATGAATGTTTTTTGAAATGTTTTATTTTCCTTCCTCACTTAACAAATCTCTGCAAAATATGTTATGTTGCTAATTAGGAGCAAGGGAAAGTAGCTGCTTTGTGAATCAACCTTGTCTGATTTCTGATTTCATCTGAATACTTTTTACTAGAAGAAACCTCTTACCATAAATAGCACTAAAAGTGACATTTAAAAAAACTGTATCCAAGAAGAAGAGGAGGAGGAGTAACAGGAGGAAAAGGAAGAAAAAGAAGGAGGAGGAGATGGAGGAAGAAGAGCAGAAGAAAAAAAGAGAGGAAAAGAAGAAGAGGAAAAAGAAGAGTTTAGTAGCAAAGGGACACAAAGATAGAAAAATCCATTATAGTAAGACAAAATTCCTGGCATTTTCCTTTTTTAAGGAATTTTATAGCCTTTAGCCTTTAGCCTTTAGCCTTTAGCCTTCAGCCTTTAGCCTGTGTTAGCATGGAGACCTCACAGGAAACAACAGGCTCAGGCTTCTGAGTGTCTGCAAGAAGACAAAGATAGAGAAGAACTACTGAGGACTCAGGCTGGAAGAGATAATAGAAAAGGAATAGCAGTGTGCTCAGACACCACTCAGCTCTTTGTATCCAAAGGTTTCCTCCAAGGTTTTAATGTGTTAAGGAAATCAAGCAACGAAGAATTTTCAGAAAATTTACAGTTCTGCTGATAGGAAAGGGCACATAACAAGGACAAAAGTGAATCTAGAGTCCTCACAAACAAAATTAACTTTAAAACTCTTATTGGTATACATTTGTACAAAATCATGATTTGAGAACATGGGCTATGGTAGAGCACTCTCCAAGCATGCATGAGGTCCAGTGTTCAGTTCCCAATACAAAAATAAATAAGACAAGATATAGCTTACCAAAATACCAGAATTTATGAATAAATTCAAAACAGAAAAACATTAGCAGTAGATTAGCTGATATACACATACTGAATGTATAAAATAACACTTCTTTTATAAAGTGTCTTATACTATTTTTCCACTGCTATGATAAAGCTGGCTGACAAAATCAACCTAAAAGAAAAAGCATAGTATCCCAGAGTGGGTATAGCTCTGCCCAATGAGCAGGGCTCCCCTGCTTGATTAATATATTTGGGGTCATGCCCAAAGTCCCATCTCCTAGGTAATTCAACACTCTGACAAGTTAACAATTAACACCATTACGAAGGGCAAAACAAAAATAAGGAGATTTTGTACAACTGAAATTGGGCTGTTATCTGTTTAAAAGCAGCTGATACAATTGTGATCTGTTGTTGAGCTGACTCAGTACTGTAAGTGAAAAGCTCAAAAGAATGCTGAGTTAATTAAAGACATCAAATCAGTCTAACAAAAATCAAGATGCTCTAAATCTCAAGAAGAAAACGCCCCTGGGTAAATGAAACTATTAAAGCACACAGTAAAAAGGCACATTGCCTCCAAAGAAAACGACAGCAGCAAAAGCAGCATTTTCAACTGAAGTTATAGAAGCCGGAAATAATGACATGATATTTTAGATGTCAAAAGAGAGTTTATAAACAGCTGAAATATACTTCAAAGAAGTATTTTCAAAGGAAGAAAAATGGAATTACAGGCTACAGAATATCATTAACTAAACCACTAAAATACTTATTTAGATATAAGGAAAGTGATTCCATATAGAAGTACAAAAAGACAGGATTGGATTGAAATGGTCCATATGGGACTATGTCTAAGTAAATTCTGATTGGCTAAACAAGTAATAATAATAATAACAATAATAATAGTGTACTCTCAGACTCAAAATATATGTAAGCTAAAATAAAGTACAACATAGTACAAAGGCTAATTTATGTTAAATTAGAAAAAGCAAGATGGTGTGTGGTGAGCATTAAAAGAATAGCATAAAAATAATTACAAACCTGAAGGACTAGTAAAATTATGATTTATTTGAACTGTATTTCTAAAAGAATATTTAAAAAGAATATATAATGAGTAAAATAGTGTATAGAAGCTAAAATAAAAGTGATTCTGTTAGATGTAAGTTATACCTCCACTTGAATAAAAATGAACTTTATGTTTTTTTTTTTATTTATTACAATTTACTCACTTTGTATACTAACTGTAGCCCCCTCCCTGTAGCCCTTCCCAATTCTACCCTTCCTCTCTGTTCTCTTCCCTTGCCCTTCCCCCAGTCCACTGATTTGAGAGATCCTCCTCCCCTTCCATCTTATCCTAGCTTTTCTGATCTCATTAGGACTGGTTGCATTGTTTTCCTCTGTGGGCTGGTAAGGCTGCCCCCCCCCCAGGGGAAGGTGATCAAATCATACAAAGATCCAACAGAAAAAGGAAACTTCAGACCTATCTCTCTTATGAACATTGAAGCAAAAATGTTCAATAAAATAATTGCAAACTGAATCCAAAAACACATAAAAGATATCATACACCATGACCAAGTAGGCTTCATCCCAGGCATGCAAGAATGGTTCAATATATGTAAATCCATCAATGTGATCATCATATAAACAAACTGAAAGAAAAAAAAAACTCATGATAATCTCCTTAGATACTGACAAATCATTTGACAAAATCCAACATCCAATCATGTTTAAAGTATGGAGAGATCAGGGATACAAGGCATATACCTAAAAATAATAAAGACAATGTACAGCAAGCCTATAGCTAACATCAAACTAAACACAGAGAAACTTAAATCAATCCCATTGAAATCAGAGACAAGGCAGGGCTGTCCACTCTCTCTTTATCGTTTCAACATAGTACTTGAAGTCCTAGCTGGAGCAATTAGAAAACTAAAGGTGATCAAAGGGATACAAATTGGAAAGAAAAAAGTCAAAGTATCACTATTTGCAGATGAGATAATAGTATACTTAAGTGACCCCAAAAATTCTCCCAGAAAACTCCTTCAGCTGATAAACACCTTCAGCAAAGTGGTTGGATACAAAATTAACTTTAAAAAAAATCAGTAGCCCTCCTGTATACAAAAGACAGAAGGGCTGAGAAAGAAATTAGAGAAACAACAAAGGCCATAAAATACCTTGGTGTGACTCTAACCAAGAGAGCAAAAGACCTGTTTGAAAAAAGAAGAAAGAAATTGAAGAAGATATCAGAAGATAGAAAGATCTCCCATGTTCATGGATCCGTAGGATTAACATAGTTAAAATGACCAACCTACCAAAAGCAATCTACAGATTCTATCCTACTTTCAAGAGACATAAAAACATCAAAATAAAATATATGAAGTAAATGGTTGTGAAAAGACACTGGTTACTTAAAAAATGGGCAAGGAATCCATAGACACTATCAGTTCATTGTGATGTAAGAGCTTAAGTTTCTCCACAACAGGCTCTAAATGTGCAAACAGTGTAAGAGCCCAAATGACAAAAGTGAGAGGATGAAGGAGCAGTTCGTAAACACTATAAAGGATTGTGAAGCACTTCTCACAGACCTGATCCAGCAACCAAACTCATACAGATGCTAATACTGTACACAAATTTGAGAGAAACTGAAAACATTATGAAACTATGGCTGTGACCAGGCATTGTGTCATTCTTTAAGTCTCCTTGGTGTATGGATATACACATAGTCTGAAATGCCAGGAAGATTTGCTATGTGCATTTATCCCCAAATGTATGCAAACTAAACTTCAAAATATGGATGAATCTATGAAGAAATAGAAATAAAAATTAGAACATATTTAAATGTGAATAACAAATCAACACTTCAAATCTTAGAATAGAGGTAAATTGGTGGTTAGAGAAAATTTATAAAGAAATACATATGCTAGTGAAAAAGAAGGCTGAAAACAAATGCCAAGTGTATAATATTTTTAAACAATTAATTATTAGATAAATTAAAAGTAAATAAAAATAAGAGTTGCAATTTAAAAACAGGAAAATTAACAAAGCTGAAATTTGGAGATCTAAAAATACTGCCAAAATTGAGAATAAGAAACTAGTAATAATTTAAAAATCAAATAATTATATGACCATATTTGAATAGTTTTGCACAAAATAGTATAAAAAGATAAATTCTTCAAAAAATTATTGAAAATGATATAAGTAATAGATTATCTGTGTGGTATTATTTCTGTTAGGTAGAACCTAAATGTGACTAAGGCTTGAAATTCTTCTAAAAAGAGAAATTAAAAAAAATTTCTTTTTAAAACACAGCCACTATAATCTATATTAAATGTTGACAAATATAACTCAAGAGGAGAACATTATAGAACAAAGATACAAAATTCCTAAGTACATACTGAGATATTAAAGACAAATAGTAGCAAACTGCACTCATACCCAAAATGTAATCATTGTTTGAAATTCAAATTTCAATTGATGTGATACTCTCAGACAAAGCCGAAAGGAAGGGCCAGTCTAAAAATATCTGACCTTTATTCTTTGAAAATGTCAGAGCCTTGAATGAAGGCAAAAATTTAGCACACATGCTGAAAAACATAGAGCAACTTTTTAAGGAAATGAAACATGTGACCTTGATCTAACCCAGAGGACAGAAAAATCCATAATAATAAATAATGATGAAAGATATTATTCCAATCATTAGTTCTAATAAAATATAAATTATACACTAAGTGAACATTGGTTTCTAAATTTGTTCAGTGTAGTTGGACTAAGAGTAGAATGGGGAGCTGTGATGTTCCTACTGTCTTATCTTTGCTGTTTCTGATACATCTATCAAAGAAAAAATTACACATTTGATTATGGGTCTAATGAGGTTTTTCTTGCTTCAGAACTGAGTGAGTTCTGCATGGGTGAAGCAGAACAAGCGCTGAAGGCACAGCAGAAGGAAGTGAAAGCCTCGACACTCATTCGTTCCAGGTTACTTTCCAGTAAGGAGGGCTCAAGCCAAAAATTACTTCCTTGTTACTTGAATCAGGGAGACAAAATCTGTTTTCAGAAAAGGGGGCAGTGGTGAATTGTTTTGTTTTGGAATCTATCTGCTTCCTCAATGCTTCGGTTTGATTATTTGACATTTAACAAGAATGAGTTAGTCTTGTGTGTTGTCTGTTGAGGCCTTGTACAGCTCATTCCAAAACAAGGGCCACTAGGAGTATTTGCGTATGACTTCCAAGCCTAAGAGAACACAGTGATTATATTAAACTATTCATATCCACCTTCAGCTTGCCAAACAGAAAGTCAAGGGCCAATCTAATCACATGCAAGTCCATGTTAAACAGATTTCATAATGCCAAGAAAAGAAATGTACAGGCAATGAGGATACTCTGTCCAAACCATGTTGTGAATTTTGCATGGTGAGCTGGCTCAGGAGCTTTTCCACCCACCCAATCTCTTGTATAATTGTTTTTCCCTGTTGCTTTTCTCTTGAAACACTTCCAAGACAAAAAAAGGCATTTTTATTCGGGGACATTTTCATTCAACCATCCAGTCCTTGTAGATTATCGAAATCACAGTTCTGTGACTCTAATTCTCTTGTGTTTCCTTCGCATTCCTGCCTCCTTTGACATACACCTCCCCAGTGCCCAATGTGGCAACAGAACCTGCTAATCGCTAAATGTCAGCTAGAGGAGAAACCATAGAAACCAAAGCATTTGTTTACTGAAGTAGTGCCAGAAGCAAGTTCAGTTTCAGGATAAGTGTGTATCTTTCCCTCACAGTAGCATAAATTGTGTGTGTGTGTGTGTGTGTGTGTGTGTTTATATGTATAAATAAAGGTATATTGTGTGCATATATATGAACACATTGTGTATATATATAATTTACTTTACACTAGAGGACCAAAATAATCTGGTCATGTAAAAGTGACATAGGACCAGAGAGGAAGTTGGGGTGTATCTGCTTATGTGAACATAGTTAAGAAATTAAATTTATTCCCATTTAAAGACGGCATGAATTTCTGGACTACATGATGGCTGAACATGTGGTCTCATGTTCCTCAATCTCCATTTAACAATAGAACAGGGAAAAGTGCTGCTTCAGACCAAAGGACAAAGAACATACAGGAAATCTTTATTTACATACTCCTAAACTTTCAGAGAGCAGAAAGCAAGGGAATGATGTGCTATCTGGTGCCTCAGGTATGGTAAGACGTATGTTAAAAGTAAGTACTGAGAAAGGAGTCAGTTTTCACCTGCTGCCTACCGAGGCAAGGAACCAAGTTACCTAATTCAAACATGGAATTACCTTTTCATCTTCCTCCAGCAGCAAATGCCAGGCTTGGAATATCAGATCTTACCCAAGCAGTGATGAACGCCAGAAATATTTTTTTAATCTATAAAAATAAGTGATTGCTCTTGCTAATTTTTAACAAATACATAAAATAGCTAAAATCAACTTTCAACCTTCATTATTTCCCTGAGGAGTCTTTGCAAATATCTTTTTTCCTAATAACTATCTTTCCATTGGGCAATGACAGGAATGGTTGGGAAAAGAGGCTGACTGTCCGCAGAATGGGTTATCCTATCTACTTAATTAGTGAACTCCTCCTCAGCTGAAGTCAGTTTGGATGAGCATTTAAATGGGACACAAGTATCTTCACACACTTGGCACATTTAGAGAGATCTATCAATATACTTCTTCCCCAGTTTTCCAATTATGGTCTTTCCAAGTCCCTAACTATCCAGGCATTCATTCTGAGATGTTAAAAGCTGGTAATTTTACCACATTTTTTTCCTTTGTCAGTGTATCCATAGATGCTAGGAAGAACCAGCCAGTATCACCATGTTGCTTATTTTTCCACTTTCAAAACTTTTATAAACAGAGTCAAAAAATCTGTTGCCTCTCACAATTGGTGAATCAGCATCATCAAATGGATTAGTCTCCTTAAGTTTATAAAATAATTTACATTATGGGTTCTTGGTACTTTCTGAGCTTCAAGGAGAGGCTTAAGTAACTGTAGGTCCCAACCAATTGAAAGGCCAATTTTATATGCTTTAAAAACTCATCCTTATGGAGTTCTACTCTGCAATAAAAAATAAGGAAATCATGAAATTTGCAGGTAAAATGGTGGTACCTGGAAAGGATCATCCTGAGTGACCTGTCCCAGAAGCAGAAAGACACACACAGTGCATACTTATTCATTTAGACATATAACATAGGATGAACCTACTATAATCTGTACATCTAAAGATACTAATCAAGAGAGAGGACCCTGACTAAAACGCTCAACCCCCATCCTGAAAGACAAAGAGGATGGACATCAGAAGAAGAAAACAGGAAACAAGCTAGGAACCTGCCACAGAAGGCCTCTGAAAGGCTCTGCCCTGCAGACTATCAAAGCAGACGCTGAGACTTATGGCCAACTATTGGGCAGAGTGCATGGAATCTTATGTAAGAACTGGGAAATAGTAAGATCTGGAGAGGACAGGAACCCCACAAGGAGAGCAACAGAACCAGAAAATTTGAACACAGGGGTCTTTCCAGTGACTATACTCCAACCTAATACTAGGCATGGAGATAACCTAGAACCGAACCCCTACACAGATGTAGCCCATTGCAGTTTAGTGTCCAAGTGGGTTACATAGGAATGGGAAGAGGGACTGCCTCTGACATAATCTGATTGGCCTACTCTTTGATCACCTCCCCCTGAGGGGGGAGCAGCCTTACCAGGCCACAGAAAATGACAACGCAGCCACTCCTGATGAGATCTGATAGACTAAGATCAGAAGGAAGGAGAGGAGGACCTCCCTTATCAGTGGACTTGGGGAGAGGCATGCATGAAGAAGGGGGAGAGATGGTGGGATGGGGAGGGGAGGAGGGAGGGGCATATGGGGGGATACAAAGTGAATAAAGTGTAATTAATAAAATAAAATAAATAATAAAAAAGAATACCTTTGAAGATAAAAAAAAAAAACAAAAAACAAACAAACAAAAAACCTCATTCTTATACTTCTGTTGCTCTAGAAATACTTCCAGTAATAAAACAGGTATTTTTCAGGGTTCTCTAGAGAAATAGAAATTGTTGTACAATGAATATGTAATAAGTATTTATATACTATCCAATAGTATATAGTCTAATAAATTCAATTATATATAGATATGTACACATATACACATTACAATATATACATATGTACATGTATATATGTACGTATACACATATATAATGGAATTTATTAGAATGGCTTACAGGTTTGCTCCAGCTAGTCCAACAATGGCTGTCTACCAATAAAAGGACCAAGAATTTAGCAGTTGTTCAGTCCATGAGGCTGAATGTCTCAGCTGATCTTCAGAATATACCAGAGTCCTGAAGAAGTAGGCTCTAATGGCAGTGAAGGAATAGATTCGCTAGTGAGAGTGACAGCAAGCAGGCAAAGCTTGGTCCTCCATATAGGCTGCCACCAGAAACTGTGGCCCAGATTAAAGGTGGATATCCCCATCTCAAAAAGATCTGAAGTAAAAGGGGCTCTCATCCCTCACAGGTGTACCCAGCTGCTTCTTGAGTTTTAGTTAATTCCAGATGTAGTCAAGTTGACAACCAAGAATAGCCATCACGAATTATCACAGCATATTTTGGATTTTTTGTAAACTCCAAACTAAAAAACAAAAACAAAAACAAAAAAAACAGCTTTCCAAAAATGGGATAACAAAGAAAGATAAACAAAAGGAAAATCATAGCTCCTATTTTAAGTATAGAGAAAACTGAAGTGGTAGAAAGATTTGAGATAGCAGCTGTAGTTGTTTATTCCTGTAGGTCTCATATTTCTGTTTATATTTTTCCTACATATGGTTATTTCAATGAAATAAAATATTTTAATAAATATTAAAGTCAATCTGCTGAGAATACATATTAGACTTATTCATTTTCCTAGCTTATATAAATTCTTAGTTCTGGTTAAACACATTATGTTTCACGTCTATTGAAGAAAGATAGCACAATAAGCTGGTCTGGTCTGGCCATGGAATACTTAAAGACAATAATGGACAAAATGAAGCAAGCCTTCTCAGAAACCAAAAACATCTACTTCCTCTTCTACCACTCATGTTTTGTACTACGTTGGCTAGTTGCTTAAATGTCTTTGGTCATAAATTCTCCTTATTAATAATATGTTCTGGCACACAAATAGGAACAGTCACGCCAAAACTTCCAACATCCCTTCCAGCTCAGAGAACATAATTCTAGAACCCCGATTCTTTCTTTAAACCCAAGCCACACTCAAAAAGGTTCAATGTCAAAGGTAATCATCAACAACATGGCCAATCACATACATTTGTGTATTGTGTTGCTTGTATGAGACTCAAGAAAACTCAACAAAAGTATTCTACTTCTTAAATATTTTTGCACTTAGTGTCTCAGCTGGAACACTTGTCTTCTCTTTCTTGACCTGTTCTAATTCTATTCTTCATTTCACTGTCTGTAGCATCCTATTACTTCATGGCATAAGTCAAATTTATTACATACTTTTTATGTTTGTTTCTTTTTTAAGTGTAATCAGTTTTATCTCATTTAATATAAGTATGCCCATTAGAATCGGGTTGATTTTACTCACAATGTATTCAATGTTTAAAATGAACCCAGGCTCTCAGCCTACTATCATTTACATCACTGAGATGGCTCTGCTCAGGTAAAAGTATTTCCTGCAGAAGCTTGACCACACTGATAGGAGAACTCCTGCAGAGGTGAGAAGAACCAACCCCACAAAGCTGTCCTTTGACCACGTGTATTCCATGCTGCACACTAAAAAGAAATGATTTACAGTTTTTTTTATATTTCAAATTTGAACATGAGATGGGAAACAACTGATCTTTTTAACTTTTTGATCAAATATTGACTGATTAATAAGTAAAAACTTTTTGTCCAGTCATAAAAGAGAATAAACAGAACAAAATGGTCAGCTGCATTCTTGTAAGCAGTGGAAAAACAAGTCAAGAAACAAGGAAACGGCTTCTCTAACACAGTCAACAGCTGGGTTTCTTAAGACTAAGATTGTTTCATGTTTCTAAGAAAATGTTTCATGTTTCATTAGAATTAGTGGGTTTTCTTTTGTTTCCGTTTTGTTTTGTTTGTCTTCAAACATTTTAACAGTCATTCCTGTCTACCTTGTTTGTGACTTCTCTGCATTCAGGCTGATAATTTATGGAAAGATTACTAAGAACTTGTGTCTCAATGCCAGACTAAACACACCGAGGACATGCAGTCAAAGAGGTTTCAGTGAAACAACCCTTCTACTTGAAGAACTTGAAAAAGATTGATATTTATTTGTGTCTCAAAGGCAGTGTATTTACTGTTTCTCTTTGCCTTTGTTTTGAAACAGTTGTTGTTAAAACTTGGATCTGTGTGAATGCCCCAACATTTCTTCCTTTGCTTCTCAGGCACAAGTCTAGGTAATATTCCTGTCACCTCTGGCATGGACTGAACTGTTTCTTCCTCTTCTCAGTGTCAGGAACTTCCTTCTGGGCAGGTACTCACAGTACCTACTATCATGAGGTTTCTTTCGGAGCGTTCCACTGTCTCACAGCTCAAAATACTATTTTTCTTTGAATGCCTTTCTCAGAGTGATTTTGAGGACTCAACACTTCCTTTGTTTCCCTTATTGCCTCACTTATTACTCAGAACCCAAAGAATAAACTGTCCAGTAAGTCCACACCCTGCATGTCAACAGCCACACATGAACCTGGAATGGCTTCCCTTTCTCACTTTGTTCTCCCTTATTCTGTGAACTGTTCTTGAATGCTCCTGCCTCAAAGATGTCCTGATTTGGAAAAAAGACTTCCAGCTTCCTGAAGTCAGAGTGAAACATATAGGATGAGTAAATATTGATTTCTGAATCTCTGTAATTGCTGGTGGATGTCTGTAGCTCATAATGAGAGGCCTTGAACACCACTGGTGTAATTGTGCAGGGCTGGAAGCTGATACCAGACGGAATTTGTGGCATGGCTGAACTGGACAGCATCCATTTAAAACAAGCTGTGCTGGTTATGAAAGTGTTTCAACATTTCTTTTGAAATTATTTTCAGTCACTTGAAAAACATAAAATGTCTTAGGTAAGGGCAGGTTGTTTATGAAGTACACTAAATATGTTTAAAATATCATAAGCATGAAAAGGTAGAGACTGCTACCAGACCTTATCAGGGACACAACTTGTATTCACTGGGGCCACATGGTCTCATATCTACACATCCGCTTCACTCTACTTTCTCTCCGCAGAAAGGCTTTCTCTGCTTTTTTCAGTGAGCTTTATTGATGGTATTCAACAGAGTAGTGTTCCCTGGGCTCTCCCCACTTTTCTGGGCATCTGGGATGGAAACTGTGAGGGACGTGCTCAGTGTCAGAGGCTGAGTTGGGATAGGGACCCCTCAGCAGCCGAGGACCTCTCTCTTGCTCTCGTGTCCTTGCTGGGGTGGGTGGTCCAGGGCTTCTTACTCCTTGGAGGCCGTGTAGGCCATGAGATCGACCACCCTGTTGCTGTAGCCATATTCATTGTCATACCAGGAAATGAGCTTTACGAAATTGTCACTGACGGCAATGCCAACCCCAGCAACAAAGGTGGAAGAGTGTCGCTGGAGACAACCTGGTCTTCAGTGTAGCCCAGGATGCCTTTTAGTGGGCTCTGGGATGCCTGTTTCATCACTGTCATAATGTCATTTTTTCCAGTCAGCATGTCAGATCCATGACAGACACGTTGGGTGTAGGAACACAGAAGGCCATGCCAGTGAGCTTCCCGTTCAGCTCTGAGATGAGCTTGCCCACAGCCTTGGCAGCACCAGTGGATGCGGGGATGATGTTCTGGACAGCGCCATGGCTATCACGCCACTGCTTTGCAGAGGGGCCATCCACAGTCTTTCTGGGTGGCAGTGATGGCATGGACTGTAGTCATAAATCCTTCCACAATGCCAAAGTTGTCATTGATGACCTTGGTCAGGGGAGCTAAGCGGTTTGGTGGTGCAGGAAGCATTGCTGACAATCTTGGGTAAGTTGTCATACTTCTCATGGTTCACATCCATCACAAACATGGGGGCATGGGCAGAAGGGGCAGGGATGATAACCCTTATGACCCCACCCTTCAAGCGGGCCCCAGCCTTCTCCATGGTAGTAAAGACACCAGTAGACTCCACAGCATACTCGGCAGCAGCATCGCCCCCATTTGATGTTAGCGGGATCTGGCTCCTGGAAGATGGTGATGCACTTGCCATCGATGACAAGCTTCCCGTTCTCAGCCTTGACTGTGCCGTTGAACTCGCCACTGTAGAGTCACACCGGACAAAAAAGTCCATTCACTGAGGCTGTGTAGTAGAGTGATTCACATTTTCTCTAAGGAGAAACTAACACTCTGTCTGCAATAATGGTCAGTTGGCATGTGGATACAGAGCATGTGAAAGGCCTGGTAGAGTCTCCACTATTTGCTGCCTTTTATTTACGATTTTCTTGGCAGAAAGTATCACTCGGCTATTATGATACTAATACTAATTATACTACAGATAATAATCTTGTCATTAGGAGAGGAAAATAGTGGTTCGTGACTGAATGCATATTCTCCTGGAAGAAAAAAAAATTGATTCATTTTAATTCTTAATTTCCTTCACTACCTTTCTCTTCCTTTGCAGGTTTTCTTACTAATCAATTGCCAACGACTTTACACATTATAAAAATATAGGGCATTTAATGTGATCTGGAGTATCTGGCACCTTTCAACACTTTTGAAGCCCCATAGTTGCTAAAACAGCTCAGCAAGTTAGCCTCATAGTATGTTTGTTTCTCAGTAGCAGAAATCCAGACATGCCTTAAGAGTACATATATCCATTATGCACACAGAAGCAGACTTAAGCACAATTTCATGCTAGCATTTGATCCCCTTCTCTAGAACAATCCCTCACTCTACAAGACAAGGAGAATCAAAACTACTTTCCAAAGATTTTCCTGCAGCAACAGAGCTGTTGCAACAACCCAAATGTGGAAATCACTAAAAAAAAAAAAATCCAAGACCTTGTAGAAACTGCTATGCTCGGAGTTTCAGGGTTTCTACTTAACAGAGTAATTATTTCCAAAGTCAGAGTTTCAACACAGCGTTTATTCTGTCAACAGTGTAGGTCACTGTTAGGGCTTTAGGACTGTACCACCTTGTTTTACACAGCAGTGTAAAGAAGGCCTTTTGGACTACCACACAAAACTCTTCTCACCGTGTGCTTCTTTTGTTTCCGCAGCCATTCACTTAACTGTTCAGCTTAGGTTCCTGAATAGGACAAGATCTCTTTAAAGGTAAGTGACCTAATGATCTTTATTTCACCCTTGATAGTTCAAAATTGCAGATCATGTTTCCAGGAAACTGCCCATGTCAAGACTGAAAGTATATCCCTCAGACCATCAGTATTTCTTTGTCTTTGAACTAAGAAATAACTGCTTTGCTTAAATATCAAAAGAACCAAAGCGTCACTGACTTTGAGTGGCTCTATGAGTTAAGCCAGTCAAAATAAGAACAAACACACTCCAGCCAAGGTCAGCTGTGTCTGGACTCCCAGCCTACAATTAACTGTGGTGTCTCTATTAGAGCCTCTAGGGAACTCATAGGAAAAAAAAAAAAAAGAAGTCTGCAAACAGATGAAAAAGGAGGGATGAACCATTGACGATAAACTATGGCATCAGCTGGCATCTATAGGCCAGATACACTGAACTGCCCTGCAGATATGTTGTTCTTGTGAGTAAAGCATATCAAAAGGCGCCTGGGCTACCACAAACTTCCCTCTTAACAAGGACTAATGCTCACAAAGCCATCTTCAGTGGTTCAGCAAGACTTTGACTTTTGGAGAGGTCAAGAGGGGACAGCAATTACCAGAAAACTGCAGAACAGCTGCTCTTCTGTTGTGACCCTGGAATAGAAAATGTTGCCCAACTATTCTCAACAATTTTCTCTCTCTCCTCACTCTCTCTTTCTCTTTCCTTCACTGTTTCTCTCACTCTCTCCTACAAACCCTACTGAACATTTGTTAATTGATATTTTCATTAAAAAATACATGCCAATGACCCAAATATTTGCATTGACTATTTGCTACCCTTAAGCAAACAGTCAACAAAAAAAAAGAAAGAAACTGAGAATCAGAAAACAAGGAACTATACAAGAATATATGTTGAGCTTTGATGACAATAAATCAAAGAAATAGTTCTTTGTTTGAATGAGAATTGCTCTTTCAACATAAAAATCACCTTTTTTCTAATTTATTTAATCTTAGTATTTGAGGAGCATAGCCAGGGCCTTGTACATACCAGCCAGGCAAGTAGTCAAATGCTGGCCCACTGACTGACACCCTAAACCAAATAATTTTTCATCCTTACAAACACATTATAAAAGAAGGGGCTGTTAGCAAATTCTGTTACTAGTACCTCATCAAATAAGTTTTAGTGTCACTGTCTTTTTTGTATTATTGTTCAAATTTTCCTTTTATGAATTATGACCAGATAACAATCAGAACATTTTATATGAGCTTTGTCCTGGAAGTTTTGGTAATAATTGTCAAGAAAATCCACCTATGATTTCAAACATCTATAAAGTTAAACAAATATCTTAGCAAATGCTAAGACCTGATAATATCATGCATTTCTACTTATCCCAATCATTTTCATACTAATTACACAGATATAAGGGTTCATTTTCTTTTTAATATATGCAGGGGGATTTTACAAGGTTTATATCTCTGCGAATTACTTGGAGCATTTACTGTGATAATCACCCAGATTCTCTCTGGTCCCTCTCATCCCTGTGCTTTTAGGATATTGAGGGAAAAAACAGGAAACATGAATTCCTTACCAGGGAACAACAGTGAGTAGGCAAGTTGAGTGGTCTGTAAAAAAGATCCACTTCTTTCCTAAGATTCCCTGCACTCTGCCCATAGGTTGCCCATAAGTCTCAGCATCTGCATTGATAGTCTGCAGGGCAGAGCCTTTCAAAGGTTCTCTGTGTCAGGCTTCTGAGTTCTTTTCTCCTTCCTCTGATGTCCAGCCTCTTTGCCTTTCTGGATAGGGATTGAGCATTTTAGCAAGAGTCCTCCCTCTTGATTAGTTTCTTTGGTGTACAGTAAGATCTGGAGAGGACAGGAACTCCAGAAGGAGAGCAACAGAACCAAAAAATCTGAGCACAGGAGTCTTTCCTGAGACTGATACTCCAACCAAGGACCATGCATGGAGATAACCTAAGACCCCTGCACAGATGTAGCCCATGGTAGTTCAGTATCCAAGTGGGTTCCATTGTAACAGAAACAGGGACTGTCTCTGACATGAACTGATTGGCCTGCTCTTTAATTACCTCCCCTGAGAGGCGAGCAGCATTACCAAGCCACAGAAGAAGACAATGCAGCCACTCCTGATGAGACCTGATTGACTAGGATCAGAAGGAAGGAAAAGAAGACCTCCTCTATCAGTGGACTTGGGGAGGGGCATGCATGCAGAGGGTGGAGAAAGGGAGGGATTGGGATGGGAGGAGGGAAGGAACCACAGTGGGGATACAAAGTGAATAAAGTATAATTAGGGGCTGGAGAGATGGCTCAGAGGTTAATACCACTGGCTGCTCTTCCAAAGGTCCTGAGTTCAGTTCCTAGCAACCACATGGTGGCTCACAACCATCTATAATGAGACTTGGTGCCCTCTGCTGGCATGCAGGTGTACATGCAGACAGAACACTGTATACATAATAAATAAATAAATAAATCTTTAAAGTATAATTAGTAAAGAAAAAAATAAACTGTGAATATAGGAGAAAAAAATCCATCTTTACTATTGAAATAAACTAGGGCTATGGAAGCCTATGAGTTGGATTAAAAGAGAATGGACAAAAAGCATGAGCAGGATCTTCAACATCTGCTTGCCCTCTGCAAAGACAATGTAGACACAAAAAGATTTTATTTCTTTGTATCATGCTGACTGCCCAGCAGCAGCAGATACCCAAATGCAGGTAGATTGTCGTTTCCATTGAAGGGCTTATTCAATGTGTGCCAGTGGATCTGGTTGCTGTAATTCCAGCTCTTTCCTCTGATATGGTAGATAAGGTAAAAGAGTTTAACAAGAAAGTCCTCATTTCTGTGTGCACTGGAGAAACAATTCTGACACCCACCCGTGGCTTAAAATAAGATTTGTTAAATAACTAGTCCCATCATATTGTTGACAACATATCCTTTTATCACAACTAAGAAACGTTAAGTTCATTACGTAAAAAAGAATCAGAAAATAGCCCTCTGAAACACGTAAAAAGAACTATAATTCAGTAGAATATTGGGCAAGTGTACTAAAGCCTAATTACAGTTACTGCAATTGTTTATACTGAATTTCCACAATGATAATAATGGTTCGATGCAAATCAGTGCATAAAACTGTGCAGCCAGCAACAACAACAAAAAGAAATAGTCAGCATGGTGGCCCAAGCCTATAATTCTAGCTATAAGAAGTCTGAGACAAGTGGATCCTAAATTCAATTCCAATCTGAGCCACAGAGTTAGGTGGGTTCAAAGCTAGAATGGGTAAGACCTTAGCAAGACTTTGTCTCTAAATAGTATATAAAAGGAGGTCTGGAGACATAAGGCAGTGATAGAATGTTTGTTTAACATACATGAAGCCCTTGGTTCAATTTACAGTACCAGAAAACAAAACAAAAATTAATAACACAAATATTTCCCTATTAATAGGAAAGATCTTCAAAGTGTATTATGTCATATGACTTCTGCTGCTGTATTTAGAATGAGGAGATATATATATATATGCTGATATATGGCAGAAATTTCTTGCTCCTGAACAATGACAGAACCGAAGATTTAGGGGTGGGTAGGAAAGAACCAAGTTTTCTTGATAATATAATTTTTTTATCAAATAGAAACATGATTATGCATCTGATTCAATGTCATAATATCTGCTCATAGGGTTATTTTGACTTCTTGATTTCCTATTTATAAGGTATTTATGTCATTCTCTTGGCACATCACACTAGCTAAGATACCAAGCATAAAATTGAGCAGGAGTGGTGGGAATGATCACCTTTGCCTTGTTTCTGATGTGAGAATGCTTTCAGTTTTTATCCATTTGATGTGATGATGGCTATAGGTTAGCAACATATAGCCTTTAACAAATTGAAATTTGTTCCCTTCATCCCTAGTCTCTTCAGTGCTTTTATCATAAAGCAATATTAAATTTTGCCATAGGTCTTTTCTATATCTGTAGAGATTACATGTGATTTCTGTCTTTGAGGGCATGTATGTGATAAGTTACATTTATTTACATGAAACTAACCTGATTATGATGGATGATTATTTTGATGTGCTTTTCAATTTGGTTAATAAATATTGTATTGAGATTTTTTTTCATCTGTGTTCATCTGGCAATTTGATCTATATACTTCTGTTTTGGTGATGGTGGTGGTGGTGGTCTTCAAAACTGGAATCGGGATAGAAGGAAGTATGGATGTATTTCTTCCTTTTCTAGTTTATGGACTAATTAGAGAAGTATTGATGTTAATTCTTTGATGGTCTAGTATAAATCTGTGCTCAGTCCATTGGCCTGGGCTTTTTATAATAGGATTCCTGGAACTTCTGATTCATCCTCATAACTTGTTATAGTTAATTAAATTATTCCTTTCATATTGATTTGCCTTTGATAGATCATAAGCATCTCAAGTTTTATCCACTTCTTTTAGATTTTCCAGTCTGATGAAATATAAATTCTTAAATTATGCCCTCAAGATTTTCTAGATATTTTAGTATTTGTTGTAAGGTCTGTCTTTTCATCTCCAATTTTATCAATTTCAGTCTTCTTTCTCTTCTGTTTGCTCAATTTGGTTAAGAGCTTGTTAATCTTATTTATTCTTTCAATATTATTTTAATATTAGTTTGTTCTTGTTTTTCCAAATCTTTAATTATATCATGAGGTTGTTTATTTGAGATATTTCTGATTTTTTTTTAATGTAAGCACTTAGAACTACAAACTTTCCTTTTAGGAGGGTTTATATTCCATCAAAATAGGGTAAAGGAATAAGGAGACATTCGTTAAACAAATACCTTAAGATTTATTTTAAGAGTCTCACACTCAAATTTCTGGTTCTATTGCTCTCCTAGTGGAGTTCCTGTCCTCTCCAGATCTTACTATTTCCCACTTCTTATACAGGGGTCTTTCCAAAGACTCATACTCCAACCAAGTACCATGCATGGAGATAACCTAGATCCCTTGCACAGATGTAGCCCATGGCAGTTTAGTGTCCAAGTAGGTTACATAGTAATGAGAAGAGGGACTGACTCTGACATCAACTGATTGGCCTGCTCTTTGATCACCTCCCCCTGAGGAGGGAGCAACCTTACCAGGCCACAGAAAATGACAATGCAGCCACTCCTGATGAGATCTGATAGACTAAGATCAGAAGGAAGGAGAGGAGGACCTCCCCTATCAGTGGACTTGGGGAGGGGCATGCATGAAGAAGGGGGAGAGAGGGTGGGATCAGGAGGGGAAGAGGGAGGGGCTTATGCGGGGATACAAAGTGAATAAAGTGTAATTAATAAAAAAAAGAGTCTCATACTCTACTGACTGAGCTAGATAGGAGCCTACCACAGAGGACCTCTGAAAGACTACCCAGCAGAGTATTAAAGCAGATGCTGAGACTCATAGCCAAACTTTGGGCAGAGTGCAAGAAATCTTAAGAAAGAAGGGGGAGATATTAAGACCTGGAGGGGACAGGAGCTCCACAAGGAGAGAAACAAAACCAAAAAATCTGGCACAGGGGTCTTTTCTGAGACTGATACGCCAACTAAGGACCATGCATAGAGATAACCTAGAACCCCTGCACAGATGTAGTCTATGGCAGCTCAGTGTCCAAGTAGGTACCCTCGTAAGGGGAACAGGAGCTGTTTCTGACACAGGGGCTGTTTCTCTGTCACCTTCCCCTGTTGGGGGAGCAGAGTTACAAGGCCACAGAGCAATGCAGCCAATCCTGATGAGACCTGACAGGCTAGGGTCAGAGGGAAAGGGAGGAGGAATGAAGAGGGGGCTACAGCTGAAATATAAAGTTAATAAACTGTAACTAATATAAAAAAAATTTTAAATAAAAAGGAAGTGAATTAAGTGTAGTTAATAAAAATAAAAATAAAATATATCTTTAAGAATTAATTAATTAAAAATTATTTATTTTAAATTTGTTTTAAAAAATAACATGTATGTTAGAGAAGATTCTACCAAAGAACACCATTAGGACAGACTCTAATAAAGAAAACTATAGTGACAATAAAAAGTTTAGAAATCCCTAAATAAGAATTGCAAATTCAAATATGATGGCCAAGAATCTCATTTTATTTATAAAATGCAAGCACTTCATACCATAAGTCTAAATAGTTTACACACAAATAGCTTTATTTAATATCAGAACACATTTTCCAGTCTTTATGTGGTACAATTTGGAGAGGCCCTAATTTTATAAAATATGAGTGATTAGTAGTTACTACGGCAGCAACAGTCTTCAAGTTATTGATTTGAGAATTTAATATTTGTTAATTGGTGATTATATATCAAATGTGTTCTAAGCATTTTAAGTAAGCTTTTTATTGACATACAACAGAGTTAAACTATTATTCTTATTTTACAGAAAAATTAATTGCAAAACAGAGAAGCTAAGTAAATGTCTTTTTTGTTTGTTTTAGATAAGAGTTACTATACTAATCACAGCAGTATTGGATACATATTGTATGTGTTATTAGAGTTGTCAATATCAAATTGTGAATGTCAGGGAGTAGTGATAACTTCATGAATAACTCCCAGATATACAAGGCCCCACAGCACATCGGGGGAACACATTCGTCATGGTTTTTATCCAAGCACCAAAACCTTCTTATCCAAAACCTTCTTGTGTCCAGGGTAGCAGAACCCTGGAAATCTCAGTGTTCCACTAATCTGATATTATTATTACTAGGAAGTTGGCAAAAGGAGGTGCTTCATCCATGACTCAAGAGTTTTGACTGAGCTCTTGTCATGCTGACTCAATTGTACCTCCTTGAACTTCACTGGCAACGGTGCAATGGAATATGACATGGAGGCTTCTTTTTTTCTATTTTTTTCTCTTATTGAAAATAGATGGTTTTCATACAACATATTATTATGGTTTCCTTTTCCCCTACCCCTCCCATTTCCCCCTCTACCTCCTCTCCCATTCGAACCCTCACCCTTTCTGTCTCTCTTCAGAAAATAAACAGCCGTCTACAGAATAATAATAAAAAAGAATAAAATACATAAAAATTAATCAGAATATGACAACACAACTAAACAAACAAAAAAGCCAAGAAAAAGCACAATAGGTGCATATTGATGCATACACATCCAGACATGCACATTTGAATATTCAGAAATCCCATTATAATCCCATACCAGAAGCTATAATATATATACACAAAAGACCTGTACGTTAGAAAGGAAAAAAAAATGACTTGACTTAACATTATGATATAGATAAACTCCAAGGATGCCATTGAGTTAATTATGTGTTGGCCATCTACTCCTGGGCATGCAGCCTACCCTTTAAGAGTACTTTGTTTAAATAAAAAAAAAAAAGTACTTTGTTTCTACAGTGAAATTTTTTAAAGAAACTTTAAAAAAAAACTAAATTTTTATTTGCAAGTGGTTGTTAATTTGAGATAACTTCTGGGTTAGAGATGGAAGCATGAGGTCACTTCTCCTTTCAGCTCTAGGACCCCATCTGGTGCACGCCCATGTAGGCCTGTGCATGCTGCCTCAGTCTCTAACTTCAAATGTGCATCAATCCTATTGATTTAGAAAGCCTTGCTTTTTTGGTGTCCTCCATGTCCTCTGGCTCTCACACTCTCTCCTCCTCCTCTTCTGCAGAACTCAGGAAGAGAGATTTGATGGTGATGCCCTAAAGGGAGCCCAAAAGGGAAAGATTTGTTGGTGACACCCAATTTAGGGTTTAATGTTCCAAGGTTTCTCACTACCTGCACATTGTCTGGCATGGATCTCTATGTTTGTTCCATGTGCTACAGGAGGAAGCTTGTCTGCGGATGGCTGAGCAAGGCGCAGGTCTATGAGCACAGCAGAACTTCCTTGTGACTCATTTTATTGCTACGTTCCTTTAGCATAACATTTGATTTTATACCTAGGTCTTGGTCCTGTCTAGTCTCAGGCTCTTGGCCTCTCAGAAGTATTGGGGTATGGTTTCCATCCCATGGAACTCAAATCAGATATTGGTTGATTACTCCCACAAATTTCATGCTACAATTTTACCAGTGTATCTTGCAGGCTTGTTGGTCTTGCAGATTGAGATTTTATAGCTGTGTTAGTGTTTATGATTCATCTTTGGAACCCTGCAGAGTACCTTCTAGTACCATGAATGCTATCATATAAGGTTGTGCTAGGTACCTGATCAATTTCTCCCTGTTCGATGAGTGTATGGGTACTGCCTTCAGCAAGAGGGTTTTACTGTCGTTTTGTGGAGAGCCATCAATAGCCTTGGCAGTAGCCTGGGTTGTTTAGAGGTTCCCGTGTCACCCCTTTGGTCAACATTCAATTAGATAAAACCTATTCCAGGTGTTGAAAGTTTCATTTGATGATGAGAGATGTCCAACTGGGCCTCTTTCTCGCCCTATCCCCATTATTTAAAGATTTTATTTAGATCACTTCCATATATATATGGAAGCTTCTACTGCATTAGGTTTCCATATGACCCCTCAGATAACCTCATCTATTCCATTTCCTGACTTGGAGGTATATAAGATCTATCACAGCTCTAAGTTTCTGTGATAGATCTTAGACACCTTTATAGAGGAGTGAGGCAGCAAACTCCCTCTAGAGCTTTCCAAACAGTAGCCAAGACTACTCCCTAAGTTTCCAGACAGTAAGAAAAAGTGAATGTACACAAGGTACCACAGCATAAAATGAATGGCTATTCTAAGAAATACATTATAAAATGTTCAATATTTTGATAAACTAAATGTCCTACAAATATATGCTACATAATTTGTCTTGTGTATTGACACTAGTTACTGTGCTATGATGGTGGTTATCACTGTTAAGCTTCATCCTAAAAATCTTTCGAAAATCACACTTATATGAATTCACATATGAATGTATGTGTTAACTTGCCCCATGAAAGTCAGAGGGTTGGAAGTGTTCTCTACAATCACAAGTCTGTAACTCAGTATTACTTCTAATGTTTTATGCCCTAAAAGCACTGGATATCTATTATGAAATTTTATTTCAGGGCCTGGGGATTATCGAAGCATGGCCAGACATCTGACCTTGTGTTTCATTTTGCTAATCACACTGACTGACAAGAGTGAAGCCTGTTTCTGTGACCACTACCCATGGACTCACTGGTCCAGCTGTTCTAAATCCTGCAATTCTGGAACCCAGAGCAGAAAGAGGTGGGTATGAGATAGGAGTATTTTAAGGTCTGAGGGATCTCAGGGATGGGGTAAGTAACATCAAATAGATCACGTTATACAATGAAGGATCCACTATATTTCAAACAAGAACTTAGGACTTTGGACAGAATTCAAGTTCTGTTCCACATGGAGATGAAATGAAGTCTACTTCTGTTCTCTCTGGCAAGACAAAAGGTTTTAAAAGAAGCTTGATTAAGATGCTGTGCAATGTTTAGAGCTTTTTTTTTTCAATAATCATATATCTTTGCTTGCCTACAGTTAGTGAGGTAATTATACAGAACTTTACAGTAATTAAACATAGCCGAACCAGACCTCAACTGAACAGCACTGGTAGCTGTTTGCTTGATTGTTGGTGTGGTCGAGATGGCAAGGAAGCTGTGCTTGCTTGGTAGTATTTAATAACTCAGTCTTTTCACAATTCAAACTCCTCGCCTACACATCTTGCTTGCATCTGTTAGGTTGTTAGATTTTTCTGTACTGTGGAACTGCTCACACGACTTGAGAAAGAAAACAAACATATCACATGTTCACTATTATACCCCTTTTAGAGAATTATTTTAGAAAAGTATCATTCTGTATTTCATTAAATTTACCAGTTGACTTCCAATAAAAAGTCCATCAAGTATGAAAAGAGGCCCCACTGTTCAAGAGTCCTTCTTTAGTCAACTGCCTACCGGAGAGAACATGATCCAGTCCATCCCTCTCAGTCATGAACTTAAAGCTCCTCCTAGCACTCCAGCTCTCTTCAAACTCTAATTTTCGCTGCTCCTTCAGTATGTCCTTCTTTTTCTACTTACAGAATTTACATGAATTTTCCCTCTGATGTAAATATCCTAATCCACCTCAATCATTGTACTTATGTGTTGGCATATCTCAAAAATAGGGCAATTCATGAATGACCTGTGCAGTCACACAGACCCGTATACTTTGAAGGACTTCCTACATGACTTAATGATCTGCCATCATTCTCAAAATTCTCCTCTTTGGACTCCTATTTTCATTATGGTCCTGAGCTCTGTGAAGTTATACAAACTAACCAAACTTCCTGATTTCTCTATGAAAACATTTCTTTTACTCTTCGTAGGTAATGCCACATGATAGTTTTTATTGATGTGAAGGCACGGTGAACGCACTGACTTTGAGTAGCTTTTTCTCACTGTTACAGAGAAATAGTAGTGAATGGTTACTATTGGGAGAACTCCTGCGACCAGCTTTGTACTAAGCAGGAGACCAGAGAGTGCAATGTGCAGACATGTCCCATCAACTGTATCCTAGGAGACTATGGACCATGGTCAGGCTGTGATCCTTGTATTAGCAAACAGGTACGTGAGCCACGGCACACCCAGATTGTCTGAATCTTAGTCTGAGTGCCAGTATCCAGTGGCAGATTCCATGCTAAATTTCTTTAATTTCTGAAAATAAACTGTATTACTTTTCATTGGAGGAGAATTGTGTTTAGTGATTGTGGTTGTGGTGGTAGTGGTTGTGGTGGTGGTGGTGGTGGTGGTCATGGTGATAGGGTTCATTTTACATGATTTTGGCTGTATGAACATCAAAATAAAAGTCCACCTCTGATCATATCACACTTGCCCATATCTGAATCCCACTGCCTATGTCTCCTGAGGCTTGTGAAAGCAAAAGTAAATGCTAAAATCTCCTGCTTCTGTCCAACACTTAAAACTAAACAGAAATAGGGAAATGAATCCAAGGCCTGGCTCTTCGCTTTTCCTCTAAACTCTGGCCATTCTTGGAAAAGTCCCTCTCTTAACTTGTTTATTTTTTCCCAGCTGCAATATTTACCCAGCTCATAGTCATTCCTGTAAAGGCCACATCATGTGACCAACATCAGCTTCAGTCAGAGTCCTGTGTTCTGAAAAGCTGCACGTTAGAGAGGGGGAAAATCATTTGTAGAGAACAAAGTCTGAGAACTGTAGTGGACCCCTTATGTAAACCACACCCGAGTGTCTTTCTGTATTGTTACAGAGGGATATGTCAGCTCCTTAGGGACTAAGTACTTTGACCAAGAATGTATCACTAATTGATAATGGAGCTGTATTTTGAACTCAAGTTTTCCTGCAGTTTAAGTCAGCACTGGTTAATCCTGTCATATTTCTATTCTCACTTTCCATCTTAATCCTAGCCAAAATGTTTCAAAGTGTGGAGAATATGTCAACCCAGTTTCCATAGTGACATTCTTATGCAAAAAAATCTCAGAATCCTTCCCCATTTATCACTTCACACTGTCTGAGATATAAAAGGGCTATTTTATTGCCTGTACACAGGAGACACTCAGGAAAACACTTCTGCTTTTGGTGGTGGTATAATTTAGAATCATATGATTTCAGAGTGAGAAAAAGCATTGGAAGCTTTTTTTTATGCCCAGTTTCTCATTTTGCACATTGGGAAACTGAGGCATGCTAAGTGCTGGTTTACTAAATATATGCAATATAATGAAATTGGGGGAGAGTGATAGAACAGTCTAGTAGCTTTCACCATGGTAAAGATTATAACTGTGACTGGAAAGGCCATCCTTGGATGATGGATTTTTTTTTTACTTGGACCTTGACCTTGCTTCAAAACTACTCACCTACTCTACTTTTCTTTCAGGTTAAAGTTAGATCTATCCTGCGCCCAAGTCAGTTTGGGGGGCAACCATGCACAGAACCCCTGGAAACTTTTCAACCATGTGTCCCATTGAAGCTCTGCAAAATTGAAGAGGCTGACTGCAAGAATAAATTCCTCTGTGATAGTGGTAAAGTACTCTGCTAAAATATTCAGTCTCCACTAAAAATATTGAGTGCCAGAAAAGGCTATGAAAGAAAAGTCCTTCCCCATTGTAAGCATGGAGAGGGGGTAATGTTACAAATTACCAAGGTGCTCAGGTATGAAATTACAGCTTTCAGGACATAATCATCTTAACCAGTAACCTGACTCATTTGCTCAAGTATTAGTATTCAGAGTCCTACTTTGTTAGAGGGTGGAGAGGGAAAGAGAAGGGCAAAGGAAAAAATCATGAACAGATTATTTTTAACAAATGACATTAATAAACAGAAATCCATAATGAGGATAACTGAAAAGAAGTGATAGGTTGGGGCCAGAAAGCTGGGTCAGTGGATTAAAGTGCTTGCCATCCAGCCTCCTAACATGAGTTCAATTCCTAGAGCCCCTGTAAGAAATAGAACTTGACTGTGATAGTTATTCTGAAATCCAAATATGCACATAGCATGTGCATGCAACACATACACAGAGAGAGAGAGACTAAATAAATAAAGATAAAAACCAAGTTAAATAAGAAGTGACAGATTAAGATATATTTTTAAATTGTTTGTTAGGACAAGAATACTGAGATATTATTATGTCAGGTGAATCCTAAATGAGATGAATTTTCATGATTGGTCCCAAAGGCTATCCACAACCCATAACAGTGAGATATAATATTGGCTCAAATGTTAACAACATTCAAGGCTAATGGATGCTAAGAAATATAAGAACTAGTGTTTAAGTAACTTTAGAATACAGTCAAATCTTGAATACTTTAATCACAGGTACTAATCTCTTAATTACCAACTCATTATCCTCCACTATTTTGAACAGTTTAGATACAATTTCTACAAATGCTTCATCAAACATCTAAATGGTCACTTTCAGCCTTATTGTCGATGTGGTCAATTTTGCTGTCACTCAACTGGCTTGTTCATCAACCCTCCTATATCAATATATTAGCGTGGATGTGTCACAGTAAAATTGTATACAAAAATGAATGCAGTTCAATTTTAGCATATGAACCACAGTCCATTAACACCGGTGTAAATAACCAATCTGTAGCTATAAAAAAGAAAAAAAATTTCAGGTGGATAAACCCTACACTGCTTCTATATACTCTGGGCATTCAGAAAAGTAACTATCAAGTCTTAAATTTCATGCATAATTGACTTAAGACCTTAGAACTAAAATTCTTCCTTTCTTACACACTGCTTTTATCCTCCATCTTTGCCAACATCTTCTAAATGCAGATATGATGTTGCTGTCAAGGTTTTCCTATCCTAAAAATGATGGTAGATGTTGAGTAGAGAGATATGCCTTGCTCTTCCATGATGAAGTCACGACATGAATTAACGTAAGAGGGAAGATAATTCAAATCTTGATGGAATGGCTCAGATAATCCAGACTTAAACATTACATTGAAAATCCTAAAATCAAAATTTGCAATGGAAGTGCAACTATTACAGCCTTTAAATGCAGTTATTAAAGTGAACAGCTGAGAGACTCTGTTCAGCAAATGATAAACCTATGACATTAGTGTAGATAAAACGTTCACGAGCCTGAAAAAGCCCCAGACTCACATACTCACTGCTAACACACTCTGGCTAATTTCAGACAAGTCTGCAACTGCAGCTGCTGTTCTCCGGTTCAACAGCATTATGTCCATAAACACTGTTTTGAAACCGGCATGGCAAGATGGTTCAGACCAGAGTTTAATCCCTGAGAATCACATGGTGGAAAGAGAACTAAATCCTGAAAATTATCTTCTGGCCTCATGTGCTCACTGTGGCTAGTATGCCATCATTCATCCAAAAAAAAAACTAATTAAATAAAATTAATAATTAAAACATCCAGATTTTTACAATATCTGTAATTGCACTATCTCCAGAATCCAGATACCAATTGATAATTCCCTGGTAACAATATAATTGGCATCTTTTTGGATTGGGTGATTCGGTGTCCTTTTTGGCTGTTAAGTGTTCCATTGAAAATTATATGCTACTGGACACTATGAGCCAGGCGCAGTGGCACACACCTGTAATCCCAGCACTCAGGGAAGCAGAAGCAGGCAGATCTCTGTGAGTTTGAGGTCTGCTTGGTCCAGGACAGCCAAGGCTACACAGAGCAACCCTGGCTCAAAAAAAAAAAAAAATTCTACTATGAACGAGAATATGAGAAGTTGGATGGACATTGTTTGCCTCATTTGAGATGATACTTAGTCTCTTCCTTCACAAAGCCATTATCCTGTCTCAAACAGACTCATTCTTTTATTCCCTCTTTCATAATTTTCATTCAGTCTTCGAAGAATCCTCAAGGCTACAATATCATTTTAATACCTGTATGGAGTTTCGAGCCTTACCATAATATTAGAGTTGCAATACACTATACCAACTTATTTTTTGGGGCTATAATTTTAAGCATTGAATAAAAAATTAACTAGCTGCTGGGCACGATGGCACATGCCTGTAATCCCAGCACTCTGAGAGGCAGAAGTAAGTGGATCTTTGTGCGTTCGGGACCAGCCTGGTCTCCAAGTGAGTCCAGGACAGCCAAGGCTACACAGAGAAATCCTGTCTCAATAAACAAACAAACAAAAAGTAACTAGCCTTTCAGGCATTTATAAAAATAATACACAATCACAGTAGCACAGCGAATTCAGCTCGCAGTCCTCTTTATCTGTGATTTTACTTTGGGGATTATAGTCACTCATGGTCAACCACAGCCTGATGCATGAAGTGGAAATTTCCAGAAAGAAATAACTTTAACTTTTACATTCCTTTTCAGAGTAGAACAAGGAAACCATGTCACTCCACTCTGTCCCTCTCGGGATATTGATCACTTCCTTGTATAGCACACCCACAACTTATACTACCTGCCCACTATGTCAGTTGTGAGATAAATATAACAGTCAGCTGTGGCAGTGCCCCGGCTCATGGTCCCACATTTTATTTATGAATAGCTCCAAAGTACAAGGATTGTAGTGATGGCAATTAATGTGAGCCAGAGAGAAGCATGAAGTGCCAAGATGAAAACACTTGACTTAAGAAACTTAAGAAAATAGTACATTGAGGGTGCTAAGACCCGGGGTAAAAGTGAAGTGACTATCCATGAACTTGCAAAGAAGGCAAAATGAACCAACACTAGCATGGCTGTTGCATCTCAAACTGCAAGGGTTTGAAAAAAGTATATGATGGGTGCTTAAGATGGATGAGATGTGAATTATAGGGATCAGCACCCCATGGCATCTTAGGCTTGGGAGAGTCTTACAAACTGTTCCCCACAGATAAAGGGGACTACTGCATACGCATGTGCTAGTCGCAATGAATTCTGCAATGTTCAAGCTGCTCTCCCACATTGATATAGGCTATATTGACAGCTTATCATGTCACCTTCATAAAAGGAGGGAGGGTTCTATGACTGGGATGTAAAGTGAATAAATAAATAAAAATGTTTTTTAAAAATACATATTTTTAAAATACAAGATAAAGAATGCTTTCCTGACTGATAAGACATTGGTGACGCTGTGGTGTGCTTTCTTGCTCAGGGCGCTGCATTCCCAGCAAGTTAGAATGCAACGGAGAAAATGACTGTGGAGACAATTCAGATGAAAGGGATTGTGGAAGAACAAAGCCAGTATGCCCACGGACATACAGTCCCATCCCTAGTGTGCAGCTTATGGGCACTGGGTATGTAACATCCATTATAATTTGGAGAAGAAAAGGATCTCAGAAATAATAAGAGGTATATCAACAACAGAAAGTATACAAACTCAGGACAAGAAAACAACATGTTGTTTAATTATGTTTGGGTCACTGAAGAAACTGATCAGGGAAAAGAGAACATTGCTTATGGTTGTATTATAAGTCAAAATCCCATAGGAACACAAATGTTGTTGGAGTAACCAACCACTATTAAGGTGTGATCCATGAGATAGAAGCTGGCACTTTTCTGGAGGCCAAGAATCTGAGGCTGGATAGTCCATGGACTAAGGGAACACAGCCATGAAATTACTCCTAAAAACGTTCTGTACCCATAGATCCATATCTTATTCATCATCAGAGAAGCTTCATCCTGTAGTGTATGAGAACTAGTAGACACTGGACACTGTGCAGAGGAGGAGACTTTGTAACTCAGTGTTCAGTGGAACATCTTTATCGAATCTCTCCCCTCAAAGCTCAGAGAACTGAGCAGAAGACAGTGGAAAGGTAAGAGTTAGAGGGAATGGACGGCACAAAGGAAACAGTGCCTCCCGGACCCAACAGGACTGGTGCGTCTGAGAACTCACAGACACTGTGGCAGTGTGCACAGGAATGCACAGTTATAAGCCAAGTGGGGTTCCAGTGCTTACATAGGGAAGCAAGCACACACACACTTATCTCTAACTAAGAAGCTTTCTCTAACTGACAACTGCTTGCAAAGGACAGAGTGTTTTTCTCCAATGGAGCCTCACTAGGCATACCAAATACACTGAAGGGTAGACCCCATGCCTAGCAAAAGAAGGCCAACTCAATGATGTTTTTATAGATTTGTCTCATATTACTTTGTTAGGGTATTTTTTAAATATTACTAGTGTTTTGCTTATTAAAAGAATTCCAGAAGGAAAATCTGTCTTTTTTTGTGTGTGGGAGGGTAGGACAGTGTAAATAATGCAGAAAGAGAGAAAAAAAAAGAGAGGGGAGAGGAGAAAGGGGAAGAGGAGAAAAGAAGAAAGGGAAGACACAGGAGAGGAAAAAAGAGAGAGGAGAGAGTGGACAGAGAATTGACAGAGGTCTCCTCACCACATTCAAATGGGAGAATCTCATTAGGAACAGTACTGGGCTCCTCTACTGTCACTTCATCTTCATCAGTACCCAGGCCTAGTGTGATCGTATGGCAAAGAATTAGAGTTCTTACTGGGAATGGTAACAGGGAAGGGTGTGCCCTTTGTAGTTTTCCCACATGGTTCTCCCAGCAGCAGCTACCTTAACTAGTCCTCTCTCACCTGGTGTTTTCTCTCTTTCTCTCTCTTTCTCTCACACTCTCTGCCTTTCTTTCTGCCCCCTCTCTCTCTTTCCCCACATTGATGTCTAATGACTATTTCCTTCTCTACTGTTACTGTGCCCAAGGCAGAAAAATTTTCCCACCTTTCCTCCTGATAAGGTTGAGCAATGAGTATTGTGAGGATTGTTTGTGTTATTTAAATCTGATATTAAAGTATTCAAAACAAAAACAAATGAAGAAAGGAGGAATGAGAGAAAGGAGGGAAGGAAGGAAGAGTAGTTAAGCAGTCATAAAAAGTACAGAATGATTATGACCAAGTAAAGAAGTAGAGTAAAATGTGTGTTTGTACGCATTGGGATTCTCTCCCAAAGACAATATGGTTTATGGGGAGGTCACTGGTTTACAGCAAGAAAGGTGGCCTTGTGTTATAATCTAGTCTCGTCTTAATAATGAGAAACTGAACCTCAGAACGTTTAATTAAGTCTGTGAAGCCATGAATAGTGGAACCAGAATTCAAGGACAGATTTCAAAACCGAATTTGTTTCTGTAACTCCACAGCACCACCCCTTAGTGAAAATACTGAAAGAAACCCAAGACCATGCAGCCCTTGTTGACTTGGACTCAAAAATCCTAATGTTGCTTTTTCAGGAGAGCACTAACAACTTAGAAAAGGTATCTAACTTCATTGGGCTGTGCCTACATTTTCAAGTAGTTTAAAGAATATAAAAAGAGTCAAGGAAATAGGAACTGAACCTCAGTTTGAAACGTAAGAGAAACCTGAGAAAGATCATCTTCAGTGTCCTCCATTTCCATGATGAACCCACCTATTAATTTAGGATCAGAAGCCAATTGTCTGCCCAGTTCTATTGCTTCATATTGGGGACTTAGAAACATTTAACTCTTGTGTTAGAGAGATGGCTGAGTGGGTAAAAGCAGTTGCTGCCCAAGCATGGCCACCGAAATTTGATCCCCAGAATCCAGGTGTGGTAGTCAGCATCTGTAATCCAGGCCTGCATTAGAACTTTGCAATGCAGAATAAGCAACAAGAGAGACCCTGTCTCAAATAGATAAATAAATAAAAAGTGGAAGGACAGAATGAACTCTTGAGAAATTATCCTCTACCTTTCACGTTTGTGCCATAGCACATATCTGTGCATGAGTGCAAGATGAAGTTTTGAATTTTTTAGATTCAATTTAGAAAATAAATTCCTGACTGGTGTTGTCAACAGTACTTTCTTGCTACAGTTGCATAATATGGGAACTTGAGGTCTGAAAGACAAACAACAACAAATACAGCCTCATTTGATTTATTATAAAGACCAGTAACCATTGAACCAAATTCAAGAACACTTATAAAGTAGAGAAGACTTGAGCCTGAGGTTGTCGGAGTTGGAATCCACACATATTTCTACATTAACTGTCACAAGCCAAATTATTTAATATCACGGGCCTCAGTTTCCCCATATATATCCTGCAAATTGATTTGCAGTTCTACCCTAAGACTTTAATTCCTTCTCAACCCCCCGAGAGTGCTTTGACATATTATTATTTTATCAACATGTAGAAATGTCTTCCCTGTTATCTTTTCCCTGCAAGAAAATCATAGCCCCAAATCGCCCGCTGATGACCCCAATGTTTCTAATGTTCCGAGTTTCAAGTGTTTGTTATGTTCCAGCTGATGAAGGACATTATAATTCATCTCTTACTCTGGATCTAGGCTATAGATAAGAAAGACCACATGCTATGTGTACTTTGGAAGCAAACTGTGTGGCCTTCTGACAATCAGAGCTGTTGTCCCAAGAATTCTTAGAGAAGGCCACAAGCTGCTGACTCAAGGACAGCCAGTCCTCTCTTTCTCTCCCCAGGGAGAGTCTTGAGATTTACTTTAACTTCTTTTTAGTTAGCTGGCCTCAGCATCTCATCTTTCTCTCTCTGCCTTTCAATATTTTTTCTGCCCAAAAACGATATCTTCTAGGCCTGGATGTTTTCTTAAAATTACATCTTTCCAAGAAAAAATTAACATATTTATATTCCCAGCATCAATCATTAAGTCCCATACCTAAAGCAAGAATCAGACCATAAAGACATGTGGTTTGTGTTCTTATCAGGTACATCCAAGATATATGGGTAAATATATTTAGTCATAGATAGATAGATAGATAGATAGATAGATAGATAGATAGATAGATAGATTTCATTTACATGTTTTTAACTAATACAAGGCCACTTGCCCAGTGTGTGTAAGACTTCAGTTTCTCCAGCACAAAAAAAGAAATTGGATGAAATATAAAGCAAAGCAATAAAGACACCAATTTAGAAAGCTAACGTATTTATTGTCAGATGTATTTGAAACATAAAGATATGGAGCCACTCTAAAGATCTCAGAGGAGAGTGAAAATATAGGAGCTAGAACCTTCTGCATAGTTGGTCTAGCTCTGACCAAAAAGAAACTTTGAGAAGAAAGGGTTTAATATAGTTTATAGGTTATAGTCCACCAGTGAGGGAATATAAGCCAGTAGCTAAAGGCAAAAACCTGGAGGCAGGAGCTGAAGGAGAAATCACAGAGGAATGCCACTTACTACTTTGCTCCCTCTAGTTCACTGAGCTACATGTCTTACACAGCCCAGGCTTAGCTGCCTAAGGGTGGCACAACCCACAGTGGGCTGGGCCCTCCTGTATCAGTAATTAAGAAAATGCCTCACAGAAGGGGACACAAGCCAGTCTGATCTGGGAAATTCTTCAGTTGAGATTTCCTCTTTCCAGGTGACTCTAGGTTTGTGTCAAGTCGACAGCTGAAGCTGACCATGACAAGCTCCAAAAGACTCCTCAGACCTGATCTGATGGAGTGACCTTCATAAAATTCCTGTCTTTAAACTCTGAAAGCAGCTTCATATATTTCTTGTGACCACTGAGTTAGTTTTCTTTCCTGAAGCCCCATTTTCATTTATTACAAATATAGGCACATAGTGTAAGGCAGTTCTATGAGAAGTGCTCATCCATCCCTCTTAGAATATGCAAATACATGATTGTCAGACACTTGTGCTTGTCCTGCTGAGTACTTTAGAAAGCTCTTCCCAGATCACCTTTCCATAATTCTTCATTCAGATACCCATGATATGAATCCAAATGTGAATGAATGCAAATCTCAAGTTGTACTTGGAGCTGTTTAAGTGTGCAGTGCATCTTAGAGAACCCTTCGAAACCATTTATTCTCAGAACAATATCACTGAGCTATAATTCACATCCAGCATACAATTCAGCCATTTGAAGCAAGAATTCTGGAAGCTGAGAAAAAGGATCATGGTTTGCAGGCCAGGCTGTGCTACCCTGCATGGTTCTATTTTAAAACAGTTTATAAATCTATAGTTTCTTAGTATATTCACAGATTTATATAACCACCACCTGAATATAATTTTAGAACACTTTATACAGACTTTTCAAAGCAGCTGTAACATTTTATATTTTCATTGTTATGTTTAATTGAAAAATCAGTCTCTCTTCAGTTTGTCTACATTTTTATGGAACAAACTTTTAATTACTGCTAAATGTTGGAAGCATATTATTGATAAAATCATATTTTAAATATGATGCTCATTTATTTGAAATCATTGGTAGTACTTTCTCTTTTGTAAAACTTTACTTGTGTGTGTGTGTGTGTGTGTGTGTGTGTGTGTGTGTGTGTGTGTGTG
>NW_026585987.1:10849634-10898515 GCF_907164565.1 Psammomys obesus | reverse complement strand
GTGTGTGTGTGTGTGTGTGTGTGTGTGTGTGTGTGTGTGTGTGTGTGGGCATCCATGAACCACAGGCCACACATGAACATCAGAAAGCCCCTCTTCTGGAGTTAGTTCTCTTGCTTCACCTTGTTTTGAAGCAAAGTCTCTTATTGTTGCAGACTCCAGGGTATCTGGCCCTCAAGCTGAGGCTAATCCCCCTGTCTCCACTTCCACTCTTACTTTAAGAGCACTGAAATTACAGGTGTGTGCCACCTCATATGGCTTTTTTATATGAGTTGCAGGAATCAAACTTAGGTCACAATATCATCAGGCTTGCTCAGCAAATACTTTTACTCACTGAGCCATCTCCTTGTTTTCCAACGGTTGTTTTTAATGCCCTTTTTCATTAAAGCTGTCTACCCTAGTGGTTGTAAAATGGCAGCTCATTGCAGTTTTGATTTTTAGTTCCTGAATGGGTCACAATGCTGAACAAGTTTTTTTGTGTGTGTGTTTGTTAGTTGCTCCTATCTGTTCTTTAAAGAAAT
The DNA here is from genome assembly GCF_907164565.1 of Psammomys obesus. NCBI lineage: Eukaryota > Metazoa > Chordata > Mammalia > Rodentia > Muridae > Psammomys > Psammomys obesus. The sequence continues at coordinate 10,897,997 of NW_026585987.1, read as the reverse complement.
ATATATTCAGATATTTTGATCGCTTGAACAGAGCAGGCTATTTTTTATATTATTGGGTTATAAGCATTTTTTTATATTCTGAATGTAAGTTCTTTAGCAGATAGGTAATTTATTTGTAAATATCTTCTCTCATTGAGTTGCTTTCTATATTTTGATGATGCTCCTAGAAGTGTAAACTTTTAAAAATACATCATTTTTTGTGTATGCATGTGTACCTGCATGATTTTATGTGCATTGCAGGCATGTGGGAGAGACCAGAAAAAAGTACCACATCTCATATCACATCTCATAGGACAGGAGTTTACAAGTGGTTGTAAGAGGGCATTGGATTCTGGGAATCAAAGCTAGGTCCTCTGCAAGAGTCATAAGTGTTCATAAAGACTAAGATATGTCTCCTGACCTGAAATATAAATTCTTAATTCTGGCAAACTCTAACGTATATTAGCAGTATATATACATGCTTCTGATGCGTACGCTTGCTTTCAGCATCACATCTAAGATGACTTGCCTGTATAAGGCCACAAAGACTTAGTTTTGTAGTACCACACTTTGTTGATCATTCAGGCTTTATGCATCTTTATAACAGAAACTGTGATTCTTCTGATTTTTTTCTTGTTTCTCAAGATTCTGCTATTTCCAGATGACTTCTGGAATCGGTTTGCCAGTTTTTATGAATAAAAAGGTCAGATACATTTTATGGTTCATTTTTCATTGTTGTACCAAAACATCTAATACAAACAACTAAAGGAAGATTTGTTTTCAGATCTATCCCATGGTTTCATAAAGTTCAGTGTATAGTCACTGGCTGTTTATCCGAAGCAAATGATGAGACAGAACATAGTGTTCTGGACACATGATAGAGGACATTCATCTCATAGCTGGGAGACAAAGGGGTGGACATTAAGGGTCAGGGGTCAATATACAGCTACTAGGACAAGTTCAAATAACCTTGCCCTGCCACTCCCTTTCTCCTAACTTTTCTAGAACCTTCTAAGATAATGTTACAACCTGACACCAACTGTTCAACACATGAACCTTCTGGGAGGACACTTAATATCCAAACCATTAGAGATTTGATTGGTTTGTTCTACATCCACTAGTCAGTTTGGGAAGTACTGCCACCTTAGTAAAAACAATTCTTCCAGTTCATAAATGTGGGGTGTCTTTCTGTTTATTAACTCTTTATTTATTTTTCCAACAATTTTTATACTTTTCAGGATACAAGTCTTAGACTATTTTTTTAAGCGTATTTCTGAGACATTTCTTTTAAATGTCATTATAAATAGAATTGTTTTCTTAATGTTGTTTCTGGAGTATGAAATTCAATTTATTTGTAAAATTCAGCATTTAAAATATATTTTAACCAGCATGCAGTAGTCATGAATGTCTATGAATTACAGTGTAGCATTTGAATATGTATGTAAATGTGTAATTATCAGATCAGGGAAATTGTCATACCTGTCACCCAGACACTTCATTTCTTTGTGTTAGGAGCACTCAAAATACTTTCTACTAGCTATTTTGAAATATTCAATTAATTCAATTACATGTGGCCAACTTTACTAACCCTGCTGTGCTATAAGCATAGAAGTTGTTCCTTCTTTATGACTTTACCTGTGCACCCATTAATCATCCTTTTTCCATTTCTCCCCAGTCAGTGCTAGCCATAATTCTATATGTCTCTGAAATCAACTTAGGTTCCACATCTAAGAGAGAACATGTGGCATTTGTCTTCTGTGTCTGCTTATTCCATTTACTATCGTATCTTCTACTGTGTGTGTAGGTGATGTATTTTCTTTGTGTACTCATTTGTCACTCTACATTTGGCTTCATTCCATATCTTGACTATTATGACTAGTTCTGCAGTAAAATGAGAATAGATGTCTCTTTGGCATACACAATGTCTATTCCTTTGAACACATATCCAAATAGTAGGGATGCTATATCAGGAAAGAGTCCTAGTGTATTTCAGGGTTCTCTGTGCTGTTTTCCATAGCAGTTGTACTGATTAACCTTCCCTCTGCCACCTCCTCTTGTTTCTCTACCCACATTTCTTATTGTCTTTCGAGGATTTGCCATTCTAACTGGAGTAAGATCATTTTTATTGATTTTGGTTTACGTTAGATACCTAATTGGCTTTTGTCTGTAGTAGACTTTGGTCTTGAGTACTATAAGCATTAACTCTTGAAGTCAATGTATAGTTAATATAATGAAATTAAAATCTACTTTCTCCACCAGAAAATTAGGAAAACTAAAATTTACAATTTCATCTTGTAGGGCAGGTTAACAGGCTAATCTAACCTACCTGAAGGTAGTAATTGTTACCTTCATTTTTGTTTGTATTTGTTTCTTTATTTTCTTTTATTTCTTTTTTATTTTATTTTTATTAATTAAAGTTTATTCACTTTATATCCCAGCTGTAGCCCCCTCCCCCAACCCTTCCCAATCCTATTCTCCCTCCCACTTCTTCTCCTATGCCCCTCCGCCAGTCCAATGATAGGGGAGGTCCTCCTCCCCTTCCATCTGACCCTAGTCTACCAGGTCTCATCAGGACTGTTTTTTTTTTTTTGTCTTCCTCTGTGGACTGGTAAGGCTGCTTCCCCCTCAGATGAAGGTGATCAAAGAGCCAGCCCATGAGTTTATGTCAGAGCTTGTCCCTGTTCCTATTATTGAGGAACCCTCTTGGACACTGAGCTGCCATGGGCTACTTCTGTGCAGGGGTTTTAAGTTATCTCCATGCATGGTCCTTGTTTGGAGTATTAGTCTCAGAAAACAATCCTGTGTCCACATTTTTTTTTTTTTTGGCTCTGTTGCTTTCCTTGTGGCCCTCTTGTTCCCTCCAGGTCTTTCTATTTCCCCCTTCTTAATAAGATTCCCTGCACGCTGCAAAAAAAAGTGGCTATGAATCTCAGCATATGTTTTGATACCCTACAGGGTAGAGTCTTTCAGAGGCCCTCTGTGATAGGCTCCTACCCTGTTCCCTTAGTCATTAGGAAAATGAAAATCAAAATGACCCTGAGATTTCACCTTATATCCATCAGAATGGCTAAGATCAAAAACTCAAGTGACAACACATGCTGGAGAGGATGTGGTGAAAGAGGATCCCTACTCCATTGCTAGTGGAAATGTAAACTTGTACAACCACTTTGGAAATCAATCTGGCGCTTTCTCAGACAATTAGGAATAGTGCTACATCAAGATTCAGCTATACCACTCCTAGGCATATATCCAAAAGATGCTCAAGTACACAACAAAGACATTTGCTCAACCATGTTCATAGCAGCTTTATTTGTAATAGCCAGAACCTGGAAACAACCCAGATGTCCCTCAGTTGAGAAATGGATACAGAAATTGTGGTAATTTACACAATGGAATACAACTCAGCAATTAAAAACAAAGACATCATGAAATTTGCAAGCAAATGGTGGGATCTAGACACCTGAGTGAGGTATCTGAGAGGCAGAAAGACACATATGGTATATACTCACTTAGAAGTGGATATTAGACATATAATATAGTATAATCATACTAAAATCTGTACACCTAAGGAAGCCAATCAAAAAGTAGGACCCTGGTAAGATGCTGAATCTTCATTCATAAAGGTAAACAACATGGACCTCAGAAGAGGGTTACCTCCTTTTTTTATAGAGCAAAAATAATTGCAGATGGTTTAAAATTGTGTATGCTGCATTTTTATTGATAGAAAAATAATGGCTACATTTGTGAATACTTCTTAGTGTTCTAACTTTATGTTATAGCTTTCTAATTATCCTTGTTCCTCTCTTAACTTTCTTAGTCATTTTTACTATGACATTTTCATGTTTGTGCAGCTGTATTATTATACTGTATTTATATTTTACCTCCTCAGACCCCATCCCACCCCACCTATCCTCTCCTGTTCCTCTCGTTGCTCACCTTCCTCTAAGGACATTTTGCCAACTGTTTAGAGTTAAATTTCTATGTAATTAATTCTATAATCTAAATCTAAATGCCTAACAGCAGAGTGCCCAAATTTACATATTAAACTGCTTCAAGATGCCTTCCCAGAAAAATGAATCTACTCATCTTCTCTTGCATGAGCAGGAAATTAATAATGCAGATCCTGAGTAGGTTGAAGCCATTTAGACACCATTTTTGTTTTAAGCTAAGACTATAGAGGCATACAGAAGCTCATGTAAGTGATGTATAATCGTCTTGAGGATGTATGTGTCCACTTGAGCACCCACCCCCATCAGAACTGGTAAGTGTACTTGTGTATCATGTCAGACATGGTAGAAAAGCACTTCCTTCTACTACATGGAACTTCTGAACGGTATTCTCTAGAACTATATTATATGTCCTGTGGAAGACAAAGGTACCTGATCAAGCACATATATAGAAACTGACTATTTTAAAGGGTCTAGTATAATCTTTATAAAGACAATTTTTATCATCTATATAAATGTGACATTACCAAGTTTTTGACCACAAAAAAAAAAAAACAACCTACTTTTCTCGGAGAATATTTATCATAGTCTCTAAGAAACTAGAAGACTATATGAGATAAATAAGAATTTCCTCGAGCTGCTAATAATTCCTTAAATACATGAATTAAACTAAGCTAATCTCCATGTGCCTCAATTTCTTCATTTGTGAAATAGGTATAAACAATTCTATATATAAAATACAGTTATTAAATGTTAAATCATTTAATACTTGTAAAGCACTTAATATTGCTTGGTTTATAGGAGATTAATAACTGACATATAATCATTTGATGAATAAAATACTTTTAAATGTATTACATGTACTATTATTGCAATACTATTACATTTTCCTATTGCTATTTCATAATTTATTTTTTACCAGTGTTCTTTTATTATATCATAATATGCTTCCAATGTCTGTATCAACTTTGTAAATAAAAAAAAAATTATAAGCTCAAATTTTATTTCATGTTGAAATCCCAGAACTTTGTGAGTCAATGGGGCTGAGTTTAGGACATCCTGTTCTTTATGGATGCCTCTTCATAGAAAAGGCAAAAAATGAGCTTTCCGTCGGAGTCATTTTTCAGAAGTCAAGAATGTCTACGAAAAGAAATTTCTTTCATGTAAGTAAGGTAAATTTTAAAAATGGCTCTACATCTATTCAATTCTTGAAAATTGCTTTGTTTCCAGGTTTCATTTTCTGGCAGGAGAGCCCAGAGGAGAAGTCCTTGATAATGCTTTCACTGGAGGAATATGTAAAACTGTCAAAAGCAGTCGAGCAAGTAATCCATACCGTGTTCCGGCCAATCTGGAAAATGTCAACTTCGAGGTATGACAGGGTGGCACGGTGGCTGCTCCAAAATTGGCAGTGATTTTGAGCTAAGTTTCTAGTGGAGATTTTGATGCATTATAGGACAGAATGGAAGGATAATGAACTATAAACAATGAACACATTTATATGTTTCCATTTAATCCTTCTAAAACCCAATGAGGTCAGTATTATCTTATTAATTTACTGGAGGAAAGGGGGAACAAATGGGTAAATAGTTTGCCCAACAACAAACAAGCTAGTAAGTAAAAGTAAATTATCAACTTAAGCCCAGATTTCCCTGACTGGAGTTCATCTTTTCTCCATGAACATATAACTTTAAAATATATCCATACCAAAAAGTTTATTTATTCAAAATGTTCTCTTACCATAGCTTTTTCACTCACATAATTATGAGACAAATGTAAAATAGTCTTAATTTTCTCCCCCCCCAAAAAATTAAAACATGATGTGTTTGAATATAAAATGCCTTAGCCTACCTGTCTTAATAAACTAAAAACTGTATTAATTTGCTTGTTTTTTTTTTTTAATATATATATAGTAATGAGCAGCACACTGCTGCTAGGATAGTAACCTAGTAACTGCCAAATAAGTGCTCTATTCTTACTGCACAAAAGTGAGCGTGGTAGCGTGACTAAGAATGGCCTCCATGGAGCAGGGCGGGGACAACCTTAGGAGGTAAAATAAATAAACAAAGAAAAATGGTCCCCAGAAGCTCCTAGACTTTACTGCTTAGTCACTGGGGAATGGAACTATTTGGAAGGATTAGAAGGTGTGGCCCTGTTGGAGGAAGTGTGCCACTGGGAGTGGTCTTTAAGGTTTCAAAAGCCCAGGTGTGGTCTAGTGTGTTGTAAATCAAGATGCAGATCTCAGCTACTTCAACCCCACGCTGGCCTGAGGATAATGGATTAAGCCTTTGAAGCTATAAGAAAGCCCCCAATGAACTTTTTTTTCCTTTATAAGAGTCACCTTGGTCCTAGTATCTCTTTGTAGATTAATGGAACAGTGACTGAGACACTGAGCTATCCCTTTCCTTTAAGTTTGATCAGGGAAATACGTGGTTTTGTAGTTTTGGTAGTCACATTCCTGTGTGACCCCTTGCCTGCTAAGGAGACTCTCTTCACGGTAGTGGGTATCCAGAGAGAAATCGTTCAACATTCCTTTACAGTGCTCACAGGTAAATGTGTTTGCTGCCAAGTCCAAAGACCTGAATCCAATCCATAGAACTTATACTGTGGAAGGAGAGAACACACTCCTGTAAGTTGTCCTCTGACATCTCAATATGCACTGTGCCATGGCTCTGCCCGGTCATTTCAGCACAGAATGAATGAATTGAAGCATATGTAGGTAAATGTAGTAAATTTTAAAATTAACATGACATCTTTATTCATGTAAACTCAGGCATTTTCCAATCTAATGCACACCATTTAAAACCATATAATAGACGCTTCTGGTTTTGGCAAGTGATTTGGGAGTCCAATGTCACATTCTAATATCTCTGGAAGGCTAATTACAATATTCTTAGGATATATAATATTGAAAGGGCTTTGAAGAAGGAAATGTGGGTGTGATATTCTACTGGAAGGTGTTTTCTATCTTCCATCAAGCAACCCGCAAGCTTACTATCAAAAATACAATTTTCAACAAGAGCTACAGGTCCAATACTCCCAGCAGGAATCTACTTCACACGGTTTACAGAATAGCATTCTCATTATCCTCCACTCTGTTTCTGCCTTCTTAAGTTCTCCACATTTATTTTTATAATGAGTGTTGATTTACCTCATAAATGTCCTTACAACACAGTTTTTGCAAATGCAATCCACATTAAACATTTTATTCATATACTTGATATTTATTAATAATATATTATAAATACTGCCTTTATGAATAAATACAAATACTTAGGCAAAATATATTACCAGACCTGATTCCCATTTTCCAGTCTAATATAATTTTTTCTACTGCTCACTTATGAATCTGTCTCCATCCCCATTAAAACATTTGGGAAAAATCTTCTAGCTTCTGTCCAAGATACCTAAAGCCCTCCTTGCCTCCTAGCATCTGACTCTGTCTTTAGAATATTTTTATTGTCTACTTTTTATTCATTTACTTGTGTGTGTGTGTGTGTGTGTGTGTGTGTGTGTAAAAGACAGACAGATAAAAAGAAAAGAGAGAAAGAGAGAGAGAGAACATGTACATGCCACAAGTGGTAATCAGAGGACAACTTTCATGGTTACAAGATGTGGGTCTTTGAAACTGAACCCTGTCTTAGTCAGCGTCCTATTGCTCTGAATGGACACCATAACCAGGACAACGCTTAACATTTAATTGCCATCTTGGTGGGCAGCATGGAGGCATTCAGGCAAATATGGTGCCAGAGAGGTAGCTGAGAGTTCTATATCTGGATCAGCAGGCAGGAGGAAAAGAGAGCATGTGAAACCCCAAAGCCCACTCCCAGTGACACCTTACCTTCAAAATAGCCACACCTACTCCAACAAGGCCATACCTTCTAATCCCTTCCAACTAGTACCACTCCCTAATAAGCAAGGATTCAAATCGATGAGCCTATGGGGTTCATTTTTATTCAAACCATCACAGAACTACTGAGCCATCTTGCTGACCCCTAATATCTTATTCTTTAAGCTCATACAAAGGATAAAAATTATAGTCTGGGTTTTTTTTTAAGAATCTGTAAAGAAATCTACACAGCTATATTTATATACATATATTCTTTAATAGTATGGCCTTATTGTTTTGTTATTGACTGAGAGGTTCATTTTGTGAGCATTTTAGATGCTAGCTAGTGCATACTGCAGTATCTGAAAACAACACTGAGATGTTGATTATATTACCAGTACTGAACAGTCACCTTTTCCAGAAGGCTTACATTACCTTCTTTTCTTGGCTAATTTTTGCAAGTTGTTTAATGCAACATGTGATTTGTCTCTCAGTGAATTTTAGTAATGAGTATCTAAAATAAGAAAGGTTTTTTTTTTTTATTGTTGCTGACCAGACAAGGTGGTTCTCATCCATTTTGAGTGATTTTAATCATCTATTGTCCTTACTGTCATAACTATAGCAGAGGCTTAGGTTTCTGAGACATAACCCTGGTTTATGCTTAGCTGAAGTGAATTTCAAAACTGACCTCCATCTCAGAGGTATGGCCAAACAGGTGATAAGAAAGTGGAGCTAGGGTCAGACAGAATCTCTCCCTGCCCTCTTTTGTGTCAGTAGTAGATCTCTGAAATACAATTCAAGTGAAATCTACAACACACTAAAGTCGCAAGCCGTCTTTAAAATGACCTCATTATTCTCAATATCATAAGGAAATGCATTACTTTGTACAGTTATAAATGCAAAAATAGCCCCCTTGGGAGCTGAAGAGATGGTTGTGTGGCTAAGACCACGCACTGCCCTTATAGGAAACTTGAGTTTGGTTCCCAGTGCTACACGATAACTCATTACTAGTTTCTGCATGCATCAGGCAATCAAGCAGTGAACATATATACACACAAACATGGTGTATACACATAATGTTACCATGGTAGTCCGTGCTACTTGTCTTTCAAACCAAGGTGCTTGAAATAAGGCTTCTCCATGTCTGTGTTTATCTGTGGCATCCAGTTAGCACTGCATCTACCACATTGTGTTCTTTCCCTAAGTGACTGTTGGCTCCTTGGGTGTAAGGATTAACAGATTGCATTGTTCTCCATTACTATGAGATGGGTAATGACTACTTGTTGAATGATGACTGAGTGAACTATCACTGCGTGAGGTGATGGCAAGGAGCTCTGCTGTTATGTTTTATTTCATATGTATTTTGTTGGCCAGGTACAAACTGTAGAAGATGACTTCAAGACAGATTTCTACAAGGACTTAGTCACTCTTGGAAATAATAACAAAGAAGGCAGTTTGTCATCATCGGGTAAAAATAAACAGTCTTTTCATGACTCAATTTTTTATTCCTCAAAGAAAACAAAAGGATTCCAGCATAACTTGGCCTTCAAAAAAGCCATTCAAGCCTCCCACAGAAAGGTAAGGAAAATAGTTCCCCATCGTTCATTCTTTCTTCAAAATTAACACCAATCAAAGCAATCAAGCCAAACATTTCCTTATCTGTGGAAATTCTAAGAGATGCCTAAATGGACTCTTCTTTATAACTCTCACTTCAGAACTTAACGAACTTGATTTACTTTCAGTTTTCTGTTCTGTGTTGTGGTCAATGTGGGTTGTTTTCAATAAATCTTAAGGCCCATTTTAATTTTTATTTACATGTATGTATGTGTAGGTATATGCCACATGTGTGAGTGGTACCCACAAAGACCAGAAGAAGGTATGGAATTCCTTCAAACTAGAATTACAATCGTGAGCTGCTGGATATAGGTGCAGAGACCAAACCCAAGTCTCTGGAAGAACAGCCAGGTCTTCTAACTGCTAAGTCATGTCTCTAGCCCCTAAGAGGGATATTTTTTAAGCATTTGTAAATTATACAGTGTAAAAAATTTCACTATGATGTTGCCAATAATGAAGCTAGTTTTTAGACTGCTTATGATGTTAATGTATTTTCTTAGTTTTAAAAAAATCTTCTGAGACTTTCATATATGAGTATTATATTTATATCATCTTTACTCTTCCTTCTCCCCCTCTAACTCCTCTCTTGCTCCTTCACTTCCTTTCAAAGACCTTTTCTTCCTTAATTATTATCATTACACATATGCAAACAAACATAAATGCATTTAACCTATTGAGTCCATTTAGTGTTGCTTATATGTATATGTGTTTGGAGCTGACACCTTGAGATCTTATAATCTATGGGGTGATTCTTCCCTGAAGAGAACTGATTTTTACTTTCTCAGAAGCCTTTGATTGTCTGTACATCTTCATCTAAGGGTAGAACCTTGTGAAATTTGACCCATTCACTTTGGGATGTTGATTGGTGTAGTCATTAATGCAGGTCTTATTTGGCAACGATATTGTTGATAATTCATGGGTTTCAATTTCTCTGTCATGGTTAAAAGACCTTTTTCTAAAATTATGCATTCATTGTGTGTGTGTGTGTGTGTGTGTGTGTGTGCGCGCGCGCGCGCGGCCACACACACACCCCAGAATATGTGTGTGGAAGTCAGAGCATTACTTGTTACAGTTTATTATCTTTTTCTATCACAGGAGTCTCAGGAATCAGACACAGGCCATTAAGCTTGCCTTATCTAACTGAACATGTTTCTTATAAATCACATATAATAACTTTGTCTTTTTATGCAATCTGTTTCAGGCCTTCTGTAGACATATACACTCTCTTCTTTTAATCTACTAATTCAGAATATCTAGGGATCTAGACTTTGATCAAATCCTCAGCTCACCCTGAAAAAGCATCCATGGCTATACATACTTGTCTAAAAGTATAGCATAGGGAGGGAAGGAGATGGAGATACTGAACAAATGTAGGTGACCTGCAGGTAGTGGCCAGATTTTAAGACAGATTTCACAAAGTTAGATATAAATGTCTTAGACATACTAGAGAACACACATAAAAACCCTTTTCTGTGGGTAAAGAACCAGTTTTTATCTTAATAGTCTTTCCCAACTTCAAAATAGTTGATATTTGCAGGTTAAAGTCTATAAAACTGCTACTTTTCAAGCATTCTGCCTTAAAATTGTTCCCCTCATACAGATCAAGACAATGTTATGATGGACATAGAAGATAAGTCCATCTGAATAGAGAATGTCCTTATTCTAGTCCATCTAAGGAGAAAATGTTGCTGTGACCTTTCTTAGTCTGCAGATCCTGAGACACACCAGAGATTTGTGAGCTGATCGAGGCCATTCAATTCAGCCCAGTATGTGTGGTCACTTTGTTTTGTCAATCCCATGATCTGACTAAACAATCATTAGACAGAGAATTTCTCCAGAACAAATTAATAATCAATTCTGTGAAGCTTGGTGATTACCTCATTTACTTTACAAATTTGAAACTATAAAAAAAATTCAATCACAGAAAGAGCTCACAAATTGGTGAAATGTGCTAATATTGTTCAATATCCTGGTACAGTATAACTTCTTGATCTAAAATTGATAGTTGCAGTCCTCATAGCACTCTATGCATCATGACTGTGCTTCTGCTATGTGAATTATCAAAGTTGAGTGTATGTTCTCCATGTTTATTCTGTAAAAAAAAAAAAACTATAAATGTTGGACCTCCAAACACATTAAAGATACATGTTTCTTAACAAAATAAGTGATGCTCCAAGTTTGGGGGATGTTTCACAAAATTCAAGTGTTAAAGTTTGAAAGCAGAATTAATGGGCGCACACTAAAACATAAACTCTACAAATGAACACTTTTTCTTTGACTTGTTCACTTCTATAACAACTGCATCTGACATAACTGAACAAAAATTAGATTGAAGACAAGAACATGGAAAGGGAAGAGAGTAGGGGGAAGAAAGAGAATAAATGATAGCTCCTTTTTATCTTTGCAACGTTTTGGGGTTTTGCATTAGCAGATTTTTGATTTTGTAATTATAGCATACAGGAAAATGCCTGTTTCATAATTAACAGTTACAGTAAAATCCTTTGGCTAAAACATGGTAGTTATTCTGTTACCATTGCTTATATAACACAATTTGTTAGAACCAAGAGATCTGATACAATACGTAATTTGTAAACATAATGTACCTGAATATGCTTATAAATGCTAGTAGTTATGTGGGAGAACGTAAAGGAATGCAATTGCAACACAATAGCAAATGTTTAACCTCAAATTAACCTACATAATAAGAAATGAAGAAACAAGCAGATGTGCTTGAAAAGAAAAAAGAAAAAAACGTTCACACTTCTGCAGATGGGTGACAGAGAGAGAATTAGAAAGATTTTTTTTTTTTTCATTTCATTACTTAGTGGTGGAAAACATGGTGTTCTTTGGCATTGAGAGTGTGAAATGCCATCCGGTGCACATTTCCTTAATCTGACAGTAGACAGTTAAAGTCTGCAGAATTTAAGGCTTCTTTGTGGTTAGTGAACAGCACCTTAAAGCTTCCAGTAGAATCTTTATGTAATCTTTTTTATTTTTAATTATTGGCATTAGGGCATTGCAAATACAAACTCACTGGTGGTACAACTATATACTGACAGAAAGACTAACATTTCTGATCATTGATCTCCTCCTTGCTGTAGAATGCATACCAAAGCCATCCAGTGTACGTTATTGAGATAGTCTCATCTGTTTAGTACTTTGAACACTGAAGAAAAAAAATACTGAAGTACAGCATTAAGATTACAGCTTGTGTATAAAAATGGACAATATAGTTAAATTATTTTCATCCTGTGGTAGGAACGGGGCTAATGAGAAGTTGATGACATTTAAAGAATGAATGCCTTAAATTGTCATTGTTTCTGTCTCCATTTTCTTATTTTCACTTTTTTTCTTATGCATTTTGCCTCTTTACTAGGATTCTAGCTTTGTTAGGATCCATAAAGTGATAAAAGTCTTAAACTTCACAATGAAAAGGACGGACCTGCAGCTTTCAGATGTCTTTCTGAAAGCCCTTATCCATCTGCCTTTAGAATACAACTCTGCTTTGTACAGCCGGATATTTGATGACTTCGGGACTCACTACTTCACCTCAGGCTCCCTGGGGGGCAAGTATGACCTTCTCTACCAATTCAGTCGCCAGGAGCTACAGAACTCAGGTGGGTGGGCTTTGGTTTGTTTGCCTGACAGTGGCGTGGAACATATCTTTTCTCCTACTCCATCATTCTAATAACTCTTCATTTAGATCTTTTGTTGTTGCTGTTGCGAAAATTGAGATGAAGAATAATTAAAAGCAAACACAATTAAAATAATAAATAAGGACCAACAAAGAAGAAACTATGTTTAATCTCTGTGGCCCAGTGTCTGTCATGGTCACTTAACAAAAAAGAGGTTCCTCAAACTTTGTTATAATTTACTTGTAACATTTTATAGCAAAATGCTTATATCACAATTTACAGCAAATTCAATATGAATTATTCTCTTTTAATAATTTTTAAGTAAAGAACAGTGGTGTAAAATGAAACAATAATTAGAGATTTGACAAGAGACTAAGCTAATGTAGACCAAATATTCATAACTGTTGAAACTTTCAAACAAGTGCAAAGTACTTTATTTTAAGAAAGCTTTCTCTGTGGCCTAACAGACTGCTCCTCAGAGGAGGACTTTGCAGCCAGCCCTGAAGATACCTGATAAAACAGGGTCAAATGAAAGGGGAGGAGGTCCTCCCCTATCAGTGGACTTGGAAAGGGGCAGGGAGGAGACCAGGGAGGGAGTGTGGGGTTGGGGAGGGAATGAGGGAGCGGGATATAGCTGGGACACAGAGTTAACAAAATGTAACTAAAAAGAAAAATAAAATTTAAAAAAAAAAAAAGAAAGCTTTCAATGTTCTGTTCTAAGGAACAGAGCAAATGTTTTAGTTTATTCAAAATTATAATATACACTAAGCATCTTAGTTTCTTGAGTTTTATCTAAAAATTCAAATATTAATTATCACTATATATACATATATATATAGACATATATATATATATATATATGTATATATATACATACAATCTTTGGGTTATTTTGTTTTCAGACACTTGTGTGAAGTATAACAGTGCCCTTATTGTGATATTTCATGTGTCCCTTGAAATAAAAATTGGGAAATACTGGTAACCACACAACAACTCATAAATTTGCCCAAATCAGTAAACAAGTAATTTTCCCTAAGTCAGTCCTAGTCCTCTGTTCATATGTCTCATTATAGAAAATACTGGTGTGTGATATGCCCTGCCCTGAATTCATCTGAACCATGAGCTACCACAGGCTACATCTGAGCAGAGTTTCTAGGTTATATTCATACATGGTCCTTGGTTGCATGTCAGTCTCAGAAAAGACCCTGTGCCCTGATATATTTGGTCCTTGTGGAGCTCCTATCCTTTCCTCATCAGACTAACTCCCCTTCTTTCTTATGATTCCCTGTACTCTGACAAAGGTTTGGTCATGAGTCTTTGCTTTGAAAACATTGCTAATTAGAGTCTTTCAAATGCACTCAGTAGACTCCTGTCATATGTTCAATGTGCATCCCATCTGTCTTTCTAAATGAGGATTGATAATCTTACCCCATGTCTGCTCTCTTGATTATCTTTTTTAGGTGTATAGATTTCATTATGTTTATCATATCTTATAGGTCTATATAAGTGAGTATATACCGTGTTTGTCTTTCTCCTTCTGGGATATTTCACTCAGGATGATCTTTTCTAGATCCCACCATTTGCCTGCAAATTTCATGATTTCCTCCTTTTTGACTGCTGAGTAGTATTCCATTGTGTAAAAATACCACAATTTCTGTACCCATTTCTCCATTGATGGACATCTGGGTTGTTTCCAGGTTCTGGATATTACAAATAAAGCTGCTATAAACATGGTTGAGCAAATATCCCTTTTGTGTACTTGATCAAACTTTGGGTATATACCTAGCAGTGGAATAGCTGGGTCTTGAGGAAGCACTATTCCTAATTGTCTTAAAAAGCGCCAGATAGATTTCCAGAGTGGTTGTATTAGTTTACATTCCCACCAGCAGTGGAGGAGGGTTCCCCTTTCTCCACAACCTCTCCAGCATGTGTTGTCCCTTGAGTTTTTCTTCTTGGCCATTCTGATGGGTGTAAGGTGATATCTCAGGGTCGTTTTGATTTGCATTTCCCTGATGGCTAATGAGGATGAGCATTTCTTTAAGTGTTTCTCTGCCATTCGCTATTCCTTTGTCGAGAATTCTCTGTTTAGCTCTGTTCCCCATTTTTTAATTGGATTACTTGGTTTGCTGCTTTTCAGCTTCTTTAGTTCTTTGTATATACTCGATATTAGTCCTCTGTCAGATAAAGGGTTAGTGAAGATTCTTTCCCAATCTGTAGGAAGGCGTTTTGTTTTGATGACAGTGTCCTTTGCTTTACAGAAGCTTTTCTGTTCAGAAAAATTTAAGCTACACTAATACTGCTGTGTAATCTTAATTATGCTGCAATTGAAGCACACTGGGACAAAACAATTTTTTATTTAAATTTATTTTTTTATAATTTATTCACTTTACATCATTTTACATCGTCTCCTTCCAGTCCCACCCTTCCTCGCTCTTCCCCCCAATTCTCCTCAACTATTCCTCAAAAAGGGAGAATCCTCCTTCTCTACCATCTGACCCCAGCCTATCAAGGCTCATTAGGACTGCCTGCATCTGCTTCCTCTGTGGCCTGACAATGCCCCCCTGCTCAAGGCAAAGTGATCAAAGAGCAGGCAACAGAGACATGTCAAAGACAGCTTCTGCTCCCCTTATTAGGGAACCCACATGGAGACTGAGCTACCTATTGGCTACATCTGAGCAGGAAGTCTAGGTCCTCCTCATGCATGGTCCTCAGTTGGTACATCAGTCTCTGCAGCCCCCATCAGCCCAGATATGTTGGCTCTGTTGGTCTTCTTACAGAGCTCCTGTCTTCTCTGCTTCCTTCTATTCCCCCACTCTTTCTCACGACTCCCTGAGCTTTGCCCAAAGTTTGGCTGTGAGTCTTAGCATCTGCTTTGATACCCTGCTGGATGGAGTCTTTCAGAGGACATTTACAGTAGGCTCCCATCCTGTTCCCTCTGTTCAACCACTTCTGGTGTCTACTCTATTTGCCTTTCTGAGTGAGAATTAAGCATCCTCCCCAGGGTCCTCCCTGTTATTTAGCTTCTTTAGGTTTGTGGATTATAGTATGTTTATCCTGTATTATAAGGCTAATATCTGCTTATAAGTGAGTATATTCCATGCATGTCTTTCTGGTTCTGAGTTACCTCACTCAAGAAATCAATCTTGCACTTATTCAGAAAATTGAGAATAGTGCTACCTCAA
Organism: Psammomys obesus; assembly: GCF_907164565.1. Lineage (NCBI taxonomy): Eukaryota > Metazoa > Chordata > Mammalia > Rodentia > Muridae > Psammomys > Psammomys obesus. The sequence continues at coordinate 10,881,814 of NW_026585987.1, read as the reverse complement.
GACCCAGCTATCCCTTTCCTCAGCATATACCCAAAAGATGTTCCACCATACAACAAGGACATTTGCTCAGCTATGTTCATAGTGACATTATTCATAATATCCAGAATCTGAAAACAACCTAGATGTCCCTCAGTTGAGGAATGGATACAGAAATTGTGGTACATTTGCATAATGGAATACTACACTGCTATTAAAAACAAAACAAAATCCTTCTGAATGAGGATTATGCATTTTCCTTATTTAGCTTCTTTAAGAGTATAGATTTTAGTATGTTTATCCTCTATGTCTAGTATCCACTTATAAGTGAGTATATACCATGTGTGTCTTCTGCTTCTGGGATACCTCACTCAGGATGATCTTTTCTAGTTCTATCCATTTGCCTGCATATTTCATGATTTCCTTGTTTTTGATTGCTGAGTAGTATTCCATTGTGTAAGTGTACCACAATGTCTGTATCCGTTATTTGGCTGAGGGACATCTGGGTTGTTTCCACATTCTGGTTATTATAAATAAAGCTGCTACAAATATGGTTGAGCAAATGTCCTTGTATGGTTGAGCATATTTTGGATATATGCCTAGGAATGGTATCGCTGGATCTTAAGGTAGCACTATTCCTAATTTTCTGAGATAATGCCAGACAACAGAAGAGGAAGAAAACATGGAACAGGACAGGAGCCTACCACAGAAGGCCACTGAAAGACTCTACTGATCAGGGTATCAAAGCAGATGCTGAGACTCATAACCAAACTTTGGGCAGAGTGAAGGGAATCTTATGAAGGAAGGGGGAGATAGAAAAATCTGGAGGGGAAAGCAGCTCCACAAAGAGAACAAAAAAACCAAAAAAAAAAAAAAAAAAAAAAAAGTCTGGGCCCAGGAGGGGGCAATGCAGAGACTGATACTCCAATCAAGGACTGGGCATGGAGAGGACCTAGAACCCCTGCTCAGATGTAGCCCATAAGCAGCTCAATTTCCAAGTAGATTCCCTAGTAAGGGGAGCAGGGACTGTCTCTGACATGAACTCAGTGGCTGGCTCTTTGATCACCTCCCATTGAAGAGGGGAGCAGCCTTACCAGGCCACAGAGGAAGATGATACAGCCAATTCTAATGAGACTTGATAGGCTGGGGTCAGATAGAAGAGGAGGAGGACCTCCCCTATCAGTGGGCTAAGGGAGGGGCATAAGAGGAGAATAGTGTGGGAGGAAGGGGGCTACAGCAGTGATACAAAGTGAATAAATTGTAATAAATAATTTTTTAAAGCATGAAATTTGCAGGCAAATGGAGGGAACTAGAAATTCATCCAGAATTAATCTTAATAGATTGAAATCCCCGAAAGTGTGGACTTCCCTGCTTTTATACCCTCTCTACATCTGCCTTCTATTTTTCTCAATTTCTTTTTCTTCTTCCTTAATCGAGAAACAAGGTTGAAACTAGATTGTAGATGTAAGGTATTGGTAGGCTTTATTTAATAGCATTCATCTTGTCGTCGTTTTTGTTTAATAGCTTGGATGTGCCATAGTAGTTTCTCTATGTTGAGAAGAAAACAACTCAAATTGTGTTTTACTTGCATCCCTTCACTGTTTCATCCCTCTGTTGTTTAGTGCTCCAGCAGTGTGCTGAAACTTTGAATAAAAGTTGTTGTTACTTCAATGTACAAGGTGAAAATTTCAGAGATACTGTATTAACTGTAAACAATGGCGATATTCTAAACAAAAAGGTAATTTTAAAGTCCTTTTGTAAGGAGGTATCTTCTGCTCTGAATTTGAGAAGAAAAAGAGCAATCCCCTCACTATTCCTCAGTGGTGGTTTTTGTTGTTGTTGTTTTTATTGCTAAGCCTTTACTTTAAAACCAATCTTTGAGCACAGTTTTTTGACTAGTGCTGTTGATTTACCTTATTCAGGACAGGCTGAAACACTATAGAAACATTCATCCCTTTCCCGATCAGGTGTGGCAGGTCAGGTACACAGCACCAGACTGACCCCCAGGTAAGATGCATAGAAGCCATGCAGTGTACTATGAATGAGGACAAAACAAACAAACAAACAAACAAACAAACATGCACAGAAAGTCACTGGTAAGACCTTGATTCTTTTTTAAGATTTCTTTATTTATTTTATGTTTATGAGTTCTCTCTATACCTGCATGTCAGAACATCACATTGTAGATGCTTGTGAGCCACCATGTGGTTGCTGGGAATTAAACTCAGAACCTCTGGAAGAGCAGACAGTGCTCTTAACCACTGAGCCATCTCTCCAGCCCCCAAGACTTTTATTCTTTAATCACTGTGCTGTCAACACAATGAACCAGAGCCATCCTTCGTTTCTTTATGGCTTTGTATATGGTTCTCAAATATATGAAATTAATTTTGCCCTTAGGTAAAATGTTGGATTATAATTACTTAGTCACATAAAATTTAATTCTAATTTATAAACTTTAAAAAGCATATGAAAGAATAAGAAAAAAAATTGTTGTTAGAGTTGCAAGTACAAATACAAGGGTTTCAAACCTATTTTTTACTCATAACTAATAAACTTAAAACATAAAAAGTAAAGAAGAAGAGGAGGAAGAAAAAAGTTGACCTAATTCACATCTACCTATATTTCCACTGAGAAGTCTGTGCCTTCATGTCTGCACTTTGGCATCAGACCTGATCCAGCATATGCCTGAAGCTCTCTCACAATAACTGTCCCTGTGCACTGTACCTTGTAACCATGAGTGCTGGGATTTGATAAGGTCTTTGTTTTCATCCCAGTTAAGAACTGGTGTTACAGCTCATCTCCTATGCACAGTCAGATGTCTTGGAAGAAAATAGCATCAATTTCCTTCACATTATCCCAGATAAGCAGAATAAACACCTTTAAGTATGCTATCCTGTCTCTCTGTGTTGTCCCAGATGCTGAGATCAGTGAACATGATTATAGGCATTGTGATGGAGGTGACTCAGGCATTCAGGTGTCAAAAGCTTTTAAATCTGATGATAAGAAATTGGTAAAGGTCTTCTAATGGAATGGTTCAGCCTCAGAACATCAGAATTTTTACATGATATAGAAGATAGTAGAGAGTCACCCAATGGAAGCAGTACTTGGTCTCTGGGAAGATGTTAATTCCAACTTCCAACCTGAAGAGACAGAAATTAGGGAATGTTGCCCCCTTGAGACAACAGGGAAATAGCATCAAATACAAATTTGAATTCAGATAAGAAGACAAAATGGCCAACAAAGGGCCTGAAGAGTTCATCAATCAATACGTTAGAATCTCCAGTATAGTAAAAAAAAGGTTTGGGAAGTAGGGATGGAATGAGTAACCACGTCATGGAAGGAAGCCCAAATGAATCTGAAAATGAGTAGTGAGTGACTGACAGGTGGCCAAGATTCACACTTGAGGGATGCACAGTGAAGTGGCTCACATCTCACAAAAAAACAGAGCTACAGGTCCAAACTGTGGGACCACACAGAAGCAGTGCACAGCAGAAAGGACAATCGTCACAGTCCATCGTGTACTGTGGCAACAAGGGCAGGCTGGGAGACACAGGAGCCCCATGGAATGGGCTACAGTGGTCTCACAGGTGCTTCCTGGAACGGTTATGAAAAGGGAAGATGAAGAGAACTCACAGCATCACTTCCATTTGGAATAGCCTCATGACCTGTGTCGGGCTGAATCGAGGAGCTGAATCTGTAATAGCTCAGCAGGACAGAAGCTGGTGATAGCCTCCAGCCCTAAGAGTAGCCAGAGCTGCACCGAACTCTTCCTTGAATTCTCAATGGTGCATTCTTAAGAGGGTTTTGTTTGTATTTTGTATTCCAGGTTTAACAGAAGAAGAAACGAAACACTGTGTCCAGTATGAAACAAAGAAGCGTTTTCTCTTTATCACGAAAACATACAAGAAGAACCTGTGCACCATGAATAAGCTCTCTGAAAAATATGAAGGTAACTGGCATTCACTTGACAGTTTGTCCAGTGGGTCCTGAGGCTGCCTATCGTTTAATTGTATTGCATGTGTCTACTATATCTCCACATATATTATTTGTCTGCCTCAAACAAAACACGTATTGTGAGGGAAAATATAAATAAAATATCATTAGCACTACTCAAAAAATAGACACGGCTGGGTGAGATGATGCACATCTTTAATCCCAGCGCGCGTTCAGCACAGGCATGCGGATCTCTGTGAGTTCGAGGCCAGGATGGTCTACAAAGCAAGTCCAGGACAGCCAGGGCTACACAGAGAAACCCTGTCTCAAAAACAAAAATAAAACAAAACAAGGGGAGAAATGATGGCTAAGGTGTTTTTCTTATTCTTAGGCTATTCAGTTCAATGAACAGCATACTGATTTTTCCCATAGACATTTAAAAGTAAACATGAGTATAAACCAGACACCCTCACTAAGAAACTTAGAACTTGGAGGTGTGTAAGTAACCCAGCCATTAAAAAGTGTAGACTTGTAATGAGAATGCTGGATTTCATGCCATCTGTCACCACAAAGGCACAGGTGCAGGGACAGGAATTGAATTTTTAAGTTCTACTTTATTCAGACCTGTGATCTGAAAAGACAAAAGACTGACATGAAAAAAATAAAAATTTTAAAAATTTAAAAAAAAAAAACTGCCATGGTTTTTTGGAAGCTGTATTATACCCCTGAGCATCAAAGTTATAAAGATCAGGGAAAAGAATACAGCAACTACAAAAGCAGCCAATCACAACAGAGCTCAGTCCCACTCCTTTGATCATGGTCGTCTACATTTCTGTGATTTGTGGTGGATGTCTGCTGTTATTCCTTGTACTGTTCCCTCGCTCTCTGAATGTCTGGACTCCGGAACTTTTTGGAACATTGAGTTCAGTAAGTGCTTTTCCTGGTTCAGGCATGGATTCTAGCTGGGGCATCTGGGCTGAATGTTAGGATGCAGAGCTTGAACTCAGAACGTAACAATCATTAACAATGTGATGTTAAAAACAAGCGTCTGTTGATTCCTTTTTACAATATTCCATCCTATAGAAGCATCTTTATAACGCAGCATGCGAAAGCACCCCTTGTGGTCTTGTCCCTTGCTAACACCCATTCTCTCATATTTATAAGGTTTGTAATGTACAATGGATGGCATCCTGACCATAGCTTCCTACCTGTAAGGCAATTCTTTCATATAATTGTGCACATGGGAGCACACACATGTTCACACATGTTTGTAACTTAGTGTTTTAAACACCTCTATGTCTGAAACAAATACCATAAACACAATACAAATAGGAGCCAAGACTGGAAAGCATTTAGTTAGTGTCAGGTAACCATGTGTGGAAACTGGTTCTCCAGAAGCTCTTGGCTTTAGTTTGTTTTTAAAAGACTGATGGGAAAGCTTACATTCTTGTTTTGGGCTTTTAGGAAGGGTGTCACCATGAAGCTCACTCTGTCTTGCAACTCATTATCTTTCTGCTTTAGCGTCCTAAATTGAGGGATTACAGGCTAATGCTATCATGCATAGTGTAAACATCTTTATTCTGGTAAATTCTAATCTTATCTCTGAATAATTTTCTCTTAAGTTATGGTTTGATCTTGATTGTCCCTCCTTGCCAAGATGAAATATGTCCTGGTTTGTTTGATCTAATTTTATGTAGGAATACCTAAATTATATCCATGGCATAATGCAACAAATTAAATTATCTGTTAATTATTAATATTGTTAAACTATAGAGTTTTGTTTTATTTTGATTTAAATTTTTGGTTTTCTTTTTAGAATTTCATGCATAAGTACTTTATTTACAGCATCTCTACCCCTCCATATTCCCCCTCCAACTCCTCCCTTGTTCCTCCTCCACTGTCTCTCAAACTCATTTACCTGTCCTCGTCTATAATTATTATTACATACTTGTATGTGTTTATATGTACACATATATGCATATATCTGCATATGAACGTAAAACCTACTGAGTCCATATATTGTTGCTCATATAGCCATATCCTTAGTGCTAACTACTTGAGATTATATACCATAGAACATTCATCCAGAAAGAAAATTGATTCTTCCCTCTCGGCAGCAATTCTTCATCTATCCATGGAGCCTTGTGAAATCAGCACCCCAGCCACCTGGCATGTTGACTGGTGTTATCATTATAAGGCCTTGTTTCCTCGACCATATTGAGATTTTATGTTTTCAACTTCCCTAACATGGTCTAGGAGATATTTTCCAGCAGGAAGCATTATGACTCTGTGGCTTTTACAGTGTTTCTGGCCTCTCTTTCCAAGTATTCCCTTGGCCCTAGTGTAGGGCTACATTAGATGTACTAGTTGGCGCTGGGCATCCCGCAGGAACTTATCTCTTCTTTGGGGGCAATTGTGGATTATGTAATTGCCTCTATCTGTTGCAAAAGGAAGCTTCTCTGATAAGGAATGCTGGCCGAGCTTCTCTGTGGATATAAGGATAGCGATTTAGAGGGGCTTTTATTAGATATAAACCATAAGGTTTTGTTTGTTCAGGACTCAGTCAGGCTTTATTACTACTGGACTTTCAAAGGTTCTCACATATTAGTTTCCTTGTCTCACAAGAGCCTGAGAGTTACACAAAACACTACGTTCCAATAAGAGTTGTCCAAGGTAACAGAGACTACAATGACTTTGGACAGTGAGCCATCTTCTCTGAGGAAAAAGTCAGAGAGAAAATACAAAGAAAGCCACAGTTTTTATATGTATTAACCTTAATTGAAGTTTGGGATACAAAGGGCATCTGCTCTCTGTAGAACTGAGGAGAAAGCAAATGGCTACTTTTTGTTTCCCAGAAAGGCATAAGGACAGCTAGACCAATTTTTCAGAACATTCTCCCAAGAGGTTGTCTCAAGAAATGAAACCTGTGCCACCATTCCAACAGTCATAGCTCTGAAATAAATCAAACTGAACTGACTGAACAGAAATATGGCCTTAAGAGGCCACAGAGGTCTTAACCCAGAAAAGAGAACAAAATAGGCCTGAAACCATCTTTAAACTAGAGGCAAGAGTGCCATGGTCTCACCCAGACTGGAGGCTAAGACCTTGCCTCTTTCTCTACAGAGCTAAACTTTTTCCAATCATCCAAACAACTCATGTTCTCTCATGTTAAAACTATAACTAACTTCTACTTTATATAAAATTCTTCCCTTATTTTACCCAACTCACTGGTTGCTGCTCTAAACACATAGAAGCAAAATCACAGAAACTCCCAAATTCTCACTTTGCATTCTCATGAGAAACACAGAAGAAACGAATACAAGTATTTTGTTGTAATAATTAATAGACAATTTAAAATATAGTATTTGTACATATCTGTGGTTTCTGTATGTGTATGCATATGTAAGTATGTGTTTGTGTTAAGCATGAGCAAAATGAGAATAATAAACTCAGCACAGTCCACCTCCAAAAAAAAAATGAAAAAGAGAAAATAGTATGGAAAACAGACAAGCAATTTCATAAATAATTTTTTAAAAAATGGATAGTGTTCTGGACAGTTTTATGTCAACTTAACACAAGCTAGTGATTTTGGAGTAAGGAACATCAATTGAGAAAATGCTCCATTCAGACTGACTTGTGGGCAGGCCTGGGAATGATTTTCCTCAATTGGCTCCACATGCTCTAATATAAACTTAGTGCACCACACAGAGAAATAGGAGGGTAACACATTGAGAAGAAGGGTGTGGGTGCCCAGAGAGAAGTTTGAGAGAGAGGTATAGGAGTTGAAATGACTAAAATTTATTATACTACTAATAAAACACTCAACCTCTTTTTTTCAGTTCAAGAAAAAAATAGAATAATTCACACATCCACAGATAGGATTTTCTGTTTTCTAAAAAGAACCCAACATATCAGTCAAATTCTCATTCTTTCTAAATAATAGAAAAATATAAAGTTACCAGTGGACTATAAATAATCTATCACTCTGGGTTTTAATGTTCAGTCAGATACAGGACTCTGACTGGTCCCCTTTGGTGATTCTCAGGGCTACTTTTAGTATGTGCTGGTCTGTGCACATAAGCACATGCACGTTTGTTGAGGGAACATCATGGGGACCCTAGCATCAAAGAATGCTTGAACCTTTGTTAGATGTTGCCTTTGCATGTCCTCTCATGCACCGTCTATTTGCCCTGGTCCCTGTTGCCATGCATGGGCATCCTATCCAGGTTGATGCTCTTTCCTAGCCTTTGATTACTGAACCCAGAGTCTCTGAACAGTTTGTGTCTATGCAGCTTCTCGGGCCTCCTCACCTTCTTCTAAGTTTAAGGAAGTCCTAACTATTTCAAGCACATAACAGATAATTATAATGTCCTTTTGTTTAGAAATCAGTGCTAACTTGCATGTCATGTTAGATTTAAAAAATATCATACTCACATACTGCAACTAGAGAAAAATCAGATACAAATTTCTTTCTATCGGCTTTCTCCCTTCCAAAACTCAACTCAATGGACTAGAACCCTCATTCTCCACTGTGGAACTTATCAAAATTAAATCTCTATCCATCTTGCTGCTTAAAATCTTTTTCTTCTTTTGAAAAAGAAAATGGCCCAAGTCATTGCATATTTTTATCATTCTATAACTAATATTTTAACTTTATGTTCTGAGTCATAGTAGGCTTGGCTTTTCAGTTTGAAATTCAAACATTAAGAGCTGGACAATTACCTTTTTTCTCTCAGGCGACTGGCCTTACACAGTGAAATTACAGCCTTCCAATCTATGATTCCCACCAGATTTACAAACGTGTACTTGAATATTTGAAAGACAATGCTTGTCTCTGTGTCCTGGCCTCTCCAACCCAGGGATATTCATATAAAAGGCCCATGATCAGCTTGATTCAGGAAATTGGAGAAAATGGAGTTTAGGAACACAAGCAAAATAATTAACATCAAGAATTTGGCCCCCCAAATAAGCATAGAACTCAAGGGTGAAGACAGTGGGCCCAATGAGGCAATGAGAACAAAATCACTTAGTATGCAAAAACACTAGACAAGGGCAGTAAAGAGTATTTCTAAATTGCTTAAATGTTTACTATGCTAACAATGTGATTTTTACTTTGAGGTCACCAAACTGTGAAACTATAATTTTAGTAGGCAGTCTAGTAGGCTTTTTCCAACTTTCTACCACCTCTGCTGTTATAATCAGGGTCAGATGCCTTCTTACTGGTTCACACTTCACACTGTGTTCATGACAGCATCATCATACTCTGTGCATTGTGGTTACTTCTTATTTTCTTTACTAATGTAAAAAAAAAAATTCTAGCACATTGTCACCTTCTCTATACTTAGGAAATTGCGAATGCTTATTAGAATACTTAAATAAAAAAAAACTTGAGAGGCAGAAAGAGACAATGAGGGAGGAAATGGGGAAAGGGAAGAAGGGAGAGAGAAAAGAAGGGGGGAATCAACATTGATCAAATTCTTACTGTATCCAGCCACTATTTTGTTGTGTGTGTGAGCTGATCTTTTTTCTGACACCCATGGCAGCCCTGTGAGATGGGTATAATTATGACCACACATTTATAGATCAGGAAATAAAAGCAAAGAGACAAAGAATGAACAAAGCTGATATGGTGTATAGTGTTTTCTCCACCCCAAACAAACAAACAAAAAAAAAAACATTACTAAGAAATTCACAGACTTAGTACTGGGCAGTGTGTTCTATGGTAAAACAAAGTTGGGGGAACTTAAAAAGTGAAACCATGGGGTCCTGAAGAGACTGATGCAAGGACCATGGCATGGAGAGGACCTAGACCCTCTGTTCATAGGCAGTTCAGTCTCCATGTGGGTTTCTGAGTAAGGGGTCAGGGACTGCCTGTGACATGAACTCAGTTGCCTGCTCTTTGATCACTTGCCCCTGGTGATGAGGCATTGCCAGGCCACAGAGGAAGAGGATCCAGGCAGTCCTGATGAGATAGGCTAGGGGCAGATGGCAGGAGAGGTGAACTGCCCCCTTTCAGTGGACTAGGGGAAAGGGATGGGGGGAAGATGCAGGGAGGGCAGGACTGGGAGGAGTTGAGGGAGGGGACTTCAATCGAAATATAAAATGGAATAAATGGTTAAAAAGAGTAAAACTAAAGAAGCCAAAACTGCACTCATCATGTAAAGTTAGTTATTAAATGAGTTACTCAGTTAACTAATTAAAAGAAACATTAAAAAGGCTGTTTTTGAACCCTCTACAATAAAAGATCTTCTGGAGGTGTCTCCATCCCTGATCTCAAGCTGTACTATAGAGTAACAGTAATAAAAACTGCATGGTACTGGCATAGAAACAGAATGGTGGATCAATGGAACCCAACAGAACACCAAGAAATAAACCCACACACTTATGGACACCTGATTTTTTTCCTCTTTATTATTATTATTATTAATTACACTTTATTCATTTTGTATCCCACCATAAGCCCCTCCCTCCTCCCCTCCCGATCCCACCCTACCTCCCCTTTCTGCATGCATGCCCCTCCCCACCTCCACTGATAGGGGAGGTCCTCCTCTCCTTCCTTCTGATCTTAGTCTATCAGATCACATCAGGAATGGCTGCATTGTCTTCTTCTGCAGCCTGGTAAGGCTGCTCCCCCCTCAGGGGGAGGTGATCAAAGAGCAGGCCAATCAGTTTATGTCAGAGGCAGTCTCTCTTCCCATCACTATGTAAGCCACTTGGACACTAAACTGCCATGGGCTACATCTGTGCAGAGGTTCTAGGTTATCTCCATGAATAGTCCTTGGTTGGAGTATGAGTCTTTGGGAAGTTCCCTGTGTTTAAATTTTCTTGTTCTGTTGCTCTCCTTGTGGAGTTCCTGTCCTCTCCAGCTCTTGCTATTTCCCACTTCTTACATAAAATTCCATTCACTCTGCCCGACAGTTGGCCATCAGGCACAGCATCTGTTTTGATAGTCTGCAGGGCAGAGACTTTCAGATGCCCTTTGTGGCAGGTTCCTAGGTTGTTTCCTGTTTTCTTCTTCTTCTGATGTCCATCCTCTTTGCCTTTCAGGATGGGGATTGAGCGTTTTAGTTAGGGTCCTCTCTTTTGCTTAGTTTGTTTAGATGTACCGATTTTAGTGGGTTTATCCTATGTTGTATGTTTATATGAGTGAGTATATACCGTGTGTGTCTTTTTGCTTCTGGGACAACTCACTCAGGATGATCCTTTCCAGGACCCACCATTTACCTACAAATTTCATGATTTCCTTATTTTTCATTGTTGAGTAATACTCCATTGTATTGACAAAGATGCCAAAACCATACAGTGGAAAAAAGATAGCATCTTCAACAAATGGTGCTGGTCCAACTGGATGTCTACATGTAGAAAACTGAAAATAGATCCATACTTATCACCTGCACAAAACTGAGGTCCACGTGGATCAAAGACCTCAACATAAAACCAGACACAGTAAATCGGCTAGAAAAAAAAGTGGGGAATACCCTAGAACTCATTGGTACAGGAGAAAACTTCCTGAACAGAACACCAACAGCACAGACTCTAAGAGCAACAATCAATAAATAGGACCTCATGAAACTGAAAAGCTTCTGTAAAGGAAAGAACACTGTCATCAAAACAAAGCGACTGCCTACAGATTAGGAAAGAATCATCACCAACCCTTTATCTGACAGAAGACTCATATCCAGTATATATAAAGAACTAAACAAGCTGAAAAGCAACAAACCAAGTAATCCACTTAAAAAATGGGGAACAGAGCTAAACAGAGAACTCTCTGTAGAGGAATATCAAATGACAGAGAAGCACTTAAAGAAATGTTCAACCTCATTAGCCTATAGGGAAATGCAAATCAAAACAACCCTGAGATTTCACCTTACACCCATCAGAATGGCCAAGATCAAAAACTCAAGTGACAACAAATGCTGGAGAGATTGTGGAGAAAGGGGAACCCTTCTCCACTGCTGGTGGGAATGTAAACTTGTACAACCACTCTGGAAATCAATCTGGCGCTTTCTCAGACAACTAGGAATAGCGCTTCCTCAAGAGCCAACCATACCACTCCTAGGCATATATCCAAAAGAGACTCAAGTACACAAAAAGGACATTTGCTCAACCATATTTGTAGCAGCTTTGTTTGTAATAGCCAGAAGCTGGAAACAGCCCAGATGCCCCTCAACTGAAGAATGGATGCAGAAACTGTGGTACATCTATACAATGGAGTATTACTCAGCAATGAAAAATAAGGAAATCATGAAATTTGCAGGTAAATGGTGGGACCTGGAAAGGATTATCCTGAGTGAGTTGTCTCAGAAGCAAAAAGACACACACGGTATATACTCACTCATATAGACATACAACATAGGATAAACCCACTAAAATCTGTACATCTAAAGAAACTAAGCAAGAGAGAGGACCCGAACTAAAACGCTCAATCCCCATCCTGAAAGGCAAAGAGGATGGACATCAGAAGAAGAAGAAAACAGGAAACAACCTAGAAACCTGCTACAGAGGACCTCTGAAAGCCAGAAGAAGAAAACAGGAAACAACCTTGGAACCCGCCACAGAGGGCCTCTGAAAGCCTCTGCCGTGCAGACTGTCAAAGCAGATGCTGAGCCTGATGGCCAACTGTCGGGCAGAGTGAATGGAATTTTATGTGAGAAGTGGGAAATAGTAAGAGCTGGAGAGGACAGGAACTCCACAAGGAGAGCAACAGAACAAGAAAAATTGAACACAGGGAACCTCCCGAGACTCGTACTCCAACCAAGGACTCTTCATGGAGATAACCTAGAACCCTGACAGTACAGCCACTTCTGATGAGAACTGATAGACTAAGATCAGAAAGAAGGAGAGGAGGACCTCCCCTATCAGTGGACTTGGGAGGGGCATGCATGCAGAAAGGGGGGGAAAGGGGGGGACCGGGAGGGGAGGAGGGAGGGGCTTATGGGGGATACAAAATGAATAAAGTGTAATTAATAAAAGTTAAATAAAAAATTTTAAAAAGGGTGTTTTGTAACTGTTTCATACTGAGCACATTGACTATCACCATTGCAGGGACCACTGCCTGAAACCCAACTTTGTCTCCAGTGTTGATTTACTATGTGACCAACATCAAGAGCTTCATCTTTCCTTATCTAGGGTTTCAACTAACAAAATGAAAATAATAGTAGTATTTACTTCATGTGTGTATCTTGAGAATCCTTATTAAGTGAGAAGAACTGTTGGGTATCATTCCATTTGGTCTTACTTCTCTGTATTCACTCCTGATCCAAGTTTAAGGTTTTAAATTTAAAGACATTCTATCACTTGTTTTGCCTGCAATTGGGAGTTTCTAGCATGGCAGTCAGAAAGTACATGGTTTGTGTTATTCCCATGAACTCAAAACTTGGGGGAGTATAAATCCAAAGCCAGAAAGTTGGCTTCAAATCGTCAAGAACAAAGCAGTCAGAGCACAGGTGCATTTGCATTCCACTGCTGCCTGTTGCTAACTATGTGTTTCAAAACAAATTGCTTTCAGCCCCAGTAGATGCAGTGACATCAATATCTACTTAGCATTGTCATGAGAATTATGCAAGATAACGTGTGTAAAGATCCTTGTGTGTACCCAGGGCTGACTAAATGGCACCAGTGGCACTGTTACTGTCATTTGTATTATTAATTCCCCTGTAGGGATAAGGAATGTTCTTGCACTTTTTCCTCTGGGCTTACTCATTGGTATTACTGACTGTACTATCTACATTGCTCTCTTGAGAAAGCCGACTTGTCTATGAAGTATGAATTTCAATAAAATTAAACGGATTGTTATCTTGAATCATCTTGCAGGTTCCATGTTGCAGGGAGCAGAAAACTCCATATCCCTGGTCCAGGGCGGGAGGAGTCAGTATGCAGCAGCCTTGGCCTGGGAGAAGGGGACCTCTGGTCCAGAGGAGCAAGTCTTTTCTGAGTGGTTAGAATCGGTGAAGGAAAACCCTGCTGTGATTGATTTTGAGGTGAGAGAGGAGTATTGAGGGTAAGACAAGCATGGCAGTTCTTCATCAGCCCAAAGTGCACACTACACAATTCCCTTTCTGTTTCCTTTTCAGATGATAAACAAAATGTTTTTAATACACATTCATGATGTACTGTTTAAATTTTTATTTATGTATTATTAATTACAGTTTATTCCTTTGTATCCCAACTATAGCCCCCTCTCTCATTCCTCCCAATCTCACCCTCCCTCCCTCTTCTCCACCCATGCCTCTCCCCCAGTCCACTGATAGGGGAGGTCCTCCTCCCCTTCCATCTGACCCTAGCCTATCAGGTCTCATCAGGCCTGGCTGTGACCTGGTAAAGCTGCTTCCCCCTCAGGGGGAGGTGATCAAAGAGCAGCCACTAAGTTCATGTCAGAGACAGTCCCTGTTCCTATTACTAGGGAACCCACTCAGACACTGAGCTTCCTATGGGCTACATCTGAGCAAGGGTTCTAGGTCCTCTCCATGCATGGTCCTTGGTTGGAGTATCAGTCTCAGGAAAGACCCCTGGGCCCAATTTTTTTTTCCTCTCCTTGTGGAGCTCTTGTCCCCACCAGGTCTTTCTGTCTCCGCCTTCTTTCCCTGCACTCTGCACAAAGTTTGGCTATGAGTCTCGGCCTCTGCTTTGATACCCTGCAGGGTAGAGTCTTTCAGAGGGCCTCTGTGATAGGCTCCTTTCCTGTTCCTTGTTTTCTCCTTCTTCCAATATCCCCCCTCATGATATACTTTTTAAAAAATATTAAATTACACATCTATTGCTTTTACGATTTAAGTGAACATCCTAGTACAGAATTTAGAATTGTTGGCATTAGGGAAATACTGAGAAGGGGGATTTAGTTAATAAAATTGTTTGCATTTATCTGGGAATCCTGCTCTTCATCTCACTATGGAACAGTAACTTTGAGTTTTGTGCTTTTCACACAACTCCACTCTGGGAGCACATTAAGAATATTTCAGATCCATTTGATTTCCAGCTTCCATCACCATCAATTCAATTTTCTAGTTTTGTATTTGTTGTAACTAGACAAAAAGGTGACTTTTGTTCTTCATGGGATAATTTGTATAATATGATGTAAAATCAGGTTTGCCAATGACAACTACATTTTAAAAGACATGCCAAGGGTGTTATGTTGAGTTCATTTAAACAGAGATAGAACTGTTGAATCACTCTGAACGTGGGATCATTTACGTGCAGCAGAAAGACGTGAGCTCCATGCACCTTTCCTTTGGCTGCTGCTTCCTGTGTTCTTAATCACTACAACCCTCCCATTAGTGTGAATGGCAAGTTCGCCTCTCCATTTCCTCCCCCCCCCCCACTGTGCACTTTCTCATTTGACTCCACCGAAAGCCAGTGTACATACTGAGGGAGCAAGGAAACCTCTCCAGATCTCCCTGCCTGAATCAAAGCTAATGAGGTAACAGCAGAGAACTAATGAGCATTAGGAATTCTTGGTGACCTATCTCAGCACTTTAGCTGCTTATTTTTGATGTCTGATAAATAACACAAAAGAAGCCCAGATAAGCAACCTGTGGCTTCCTTCACAGCAGACCTGCAGGGGCGGTTAATTCTACACAGTTTGCTTCTGCCCTCAGGCACTAGGCTTTCCCACCTCAACAGCCAGCTGTCTACACTGGTTTCTCTAATAATTCTTGAGAGTATGAGGCTTGCTTTTTTCTTTGTTTTTTGGGTTTTTTGTTTTTGTTTCTTGTTGTTTGTTATTATTATTTTTTTTATAAACAGTGATTCTGTGAGAACTAGATAGTGGTGGCAAAATACTCACTTCCCAAGTAGAAGTGACTAGTGCTCTCTCTGTCACCAACTCTCTCAGCTTGCCCCAATCACGGACTTGGTCAGAAACATCCCGTGTGCAGTAACAAAACGGAACAACCTCAGGAAAGCATTTCAAGAGTATGCAGCCAAGTTTGACCCTTGCCAGTGTGCTCCATGTCCTAATAATGGCCGCCCCAGACTCTCAGGCACGGAATGTTTGTGTGTGTGCCAGAGCGGCACCTACGGTGAAAACTGTGAGAAGAGGTCTCCGGATTACAAGTCTGGTAAGTGTCCGGGATTGGTTGTGAAGCAGGTACCTTTTCCTCTTAAAATATATAGTATAGGTTGATGAACTTAAACAAAATAAAGCTCACTAGCAAGCTCCACCTTGTTAACAAGCCTCCAAATACTAGATTCCAAAGACATACAACGCCAGGCTCTGCTGTGACCTAGGAGCTTCATAGCACTGAAATAGTATCTAATCTCTCAGAGCTATAAAATCCTCATCCAAGGCAGTGGTGGTGCATGCCTTTAATCCCAGGTGACTTTGAGGCCAGTCTGGTCTACAGAGTGAGATCCAGGATGGCCATATGTGATAAAATACCAAGAAAAAGGCAACTGATAGAAGAAAGGGTTTCTTTGAGCCTTACAGTTCCAGAGGGTTGAAATGTTACAGAAACACGAAACAGAGAGAATTCTGGAAACAGCACACAGCATTTGAAGCCTCAAAGTCCATCCCCCAGTAACACACTTCCTCCAGCAAAGTCGCTTATGTCTTCACCTCCCCAAAACAGGGGTACCAACTAGAGACAAATATTCAAATGCAAGAACTACAGGGCCCATTTATCACGCAAACCACCCCATATTGTTACCAGAGAACTATACTATTATGTGCATTGCAATGTATAATCAGGATGATTTATAATAAGGGATATATTAAGCAAAGTTTTCATGCATGGCTAAACACATTAACTCAGATTTTCTTTAGAGAAGGGATGAGGCCTATGAGAGAGGATATGTTCTACTACCTATGAAAGTGTAATTTGATGTACACTCTATCTTAGACAAGCTTTTATTGCTGTGAAGATACGTCATAACCATGACAAAGATTAGAAAGGAAACATTTAATTCAGGATGGCATACAGTTTTCAGAGGCTTAGTCCATTATCAACATAGCAGGGAGCATGGTGGCATGCAGGCAGATATGGTAGCTGAAAGTTCTACATCAGATAAAAATGCAGCAAGAAAAGATACTGGGCCTGGCTTGGGATTCTGAAACCTCAAAGCTCACTTCCAATGACATGCTTCCTAAGGTCACATTCCTAGTCCCTCTTAGGCAGTGCCACTCCCTGGTGACCACGCATTCAACTATACAAGCCTATGAAAGGCCTTCCTTATTCAAACCACCACAATTTTGTTCACAAGATTTTCATATTTGTACATATATATGCATATATGCACATACATGTGTTTTTGTATGGATGTATGTATAATACAATACCGACAATTTATTAATGATTCAAGGGATCCATAGCTGATGGCATTTTGTTCGTGCCTGTGAGAACAGGAAAAGGAATCAGACAATGGATCAGACTCCTTCCAGAAGTTAACTTCTTGCGGTGCTCCCTGTAAAGCTGTAACATCCCAGAGAGCATGTCACAGAGCAAGTGTGAGGAAACTAGCTGCTCTGCTCTCCAAGCCCAAATAAACTTGCACCAGGATGGCAAAGGGTCTTTCTCTGTTCCAGATGCAGTGGATGGAAACTGGGGGTGCTGGTCCTCCTGGAGCACATGCAATGCTGCTTATAGGAGATCAAGAACCCGAGAGTGCAATAACCCTGCCCCCCAGCAAGGAGGGCAACGCTGTGAGGGCAAGCATCAACAAGAAGAAGATTGTACATTCTCCATAATGGAAAACGAGTAAGGCCGGGTACAAGGGAACAAAGGATTTCTGGTTCTCATTTCCTACTTATTTGAAAAACTCTTAGAATCTTAGATGTGTCTGCGCAATATACTAGCAAAAATGAAATCTGCTACTACCTTAACATGTGAAGCAGCATGTTCTCTCTATTTAATCTGTATCTGTATATTATAAATATGTAGATGGAAAAATATGTAGGTGGATTGGGCATGTTGCTTTAATACATGCATGCATAAATATATGTAGGTGTGGGTGCACACACACATATTATTTTTTCTCTTTTAGTGGGCAACCATGTGTCAGTGACAATGAAGAAATGAAAGAGATAGACCTTCTGGAGACAGAAGCAGATTCAGGGTGTCCTCAGCCAGATCTCCCGGAAAATGGATTTATCTGGGTAAGTGTCCTTACACAGTAAAGTATTCAAACTTTTTGTTTGAAGTTCAAAAAGAGGACTTGAAATGAATGGGTTTTCTTTTCATTAGAATTATTATTTTCCTACTTTAATGATATGTTGACTCAAAAGTACAAAGCCACATCCATAAATGAGGAAGCACCCTTTTGCCTTGAATTCCCTGAGGGTATCTTCATGCCTACTTCTTAGTCAAGAAAGAGCCACGTAGCTTTTTCCTTTATACCACCTAGGTTATATGAAGATGGTTTGCTGTGTGAGCAAAGGGTAGGTCTGAATGGCTATAATGGTCTGCATCAGAGACCTTGCTTTTTCCTTCTGGGTCTAAGTCACATTCTCTGAAAGATAAAGGAGACTTAGACATAAGAATTGGAGGTATTGAGCTTGTGTTGTCTTCTTAGATGCGAGATCTGTAGAACCCTTGAGCAGTCAATACAGTTCTAATATTTTTAATTTCCTCTTTTTCATTAAGCCACAATGTGTTTCTCGGCTTTTCATGAGGAATGCACACTCACGGTCATATGAGTCTATGGCTTTTTTTAAAAAATACAATTTATTTACTTTGTATCCCGCCTCTAGTTCCCTCCCTTTTCCCCTCCCAATCCCTCCCTTCCTCCCCCTTCTCCACACACTCCCCTCTCCAAGTCCACTGGTAGGGGAGGGTTTCTTTTTCTTTCTTCTAATCCTAGTCTGTTAGGTTTCATCAGGAGTGGCTGCATTGTCTTCCTCTGTGGCTCGGTAAGGCTGCTCCCCATTCAGGGGGAGGTGATCAAAGAGCAGTTCATGTCAGAAGCAGTCCCTTTTCCCATTTCTATGGAACCCACTTGGACACTGAACTGCTATGGGCTACATCTGTGCAGGGGTTCTAGGTTATCTCTATGCATGGTTCTTGGTTGGAGTATGAGTCTCAGGAAAGACCTCTGTGCTCAAATTTTTTGGTTCTGTTACTCTCCTTGTGGACCTCCTGTCCTTTCCAGATCTTACTATTATTTCCCACTTCTTTCATAAGATTCCCTGCATTCTGCCCAAAGTTTGGCCATAAGTCTCAACATCTGCTTTGATAGTCTGCAGGGCAGAGCCTTTCAGAGGCCCTCTGTGGAGGAACCCAAAGACTTGTATGAAAAAAATTTCAAGCCTCTGAAGAAAGAATTAGAAGAAGATATCAGAAGATGGAAAGATCTACCATGATCATGGCTTGACAGGATTAACATAGTAATAATAGCCATCTTACCAAAAGCAATCTACAGATTCAGTGCAATTCCGATCAAATTACCAACACAATTTTTTACAGACCTGGAAAGAAAAATTCTCAACTTCATATGGAATAACAAGAAACCCAGAATTGCTAAAACAATCCTCTACAATAAAAGATCTTCTGGAGGTATCTCCATCCCTGATCTTAAGTTGTACTATAGAGCAACAGTAATAAAAACTGCATGGTACTGGCATAGAAACAGACTGGTGGATCAATGGAATCGAATAGAAGACCCAGAAATAAACCCACACCCTTATAGACACCTGATCTTTGACAAAGATGCCAAAACCATACAATGGAAAAAAGATAGCATCTTCAACAAATGGTGCTGGTCTAACTGGATGGCTACATGTAGAAAAATGCAAATAGATCCATACTTATCACCCTGCACAAAACTAAAGTCTAAGTGGATCAAAGACCTCAACATAAAACCAGACACATTAAATCGGTTAGAAGAAAAAGTGGGGAAGACCCTAGAACTCATTGGTACAGGAGAAAACTTCCTGAACAGAACAACAACAGAACAGGCTCTAATATCAATAATCAATAAATGGGACCTCATGAAACTGAAAAGCTTCTGTAAAGCAAAGGACACTATCCTCAAAACAAAGCGACTGCCTACAGATTGGGAAAGAATCTTCACCTGGGGGGTGGCAAGATGACGGCGCCGGGAGAGCACTGTGTCTGAGAAGCAGGACAGCACTCTCTGTGCAGCGACCAGGAGACTGAATTCTGGGCCCTAAAACTACAGTGATCGTGTTTCCCAGGTGAGGGGAGGCTCCCACGGTGTGGGAATCGGTCGGGTCCACTCTCCGCTGCCCAGCCAGAACCCGGAAGAAATCCCGGGTAATGCGGGCTTTGGGTCTCAGGGCTGGAGCCGCAAGCCTGTTTGTCCCGACCACTTTCCCAGGCTGATTGGTGGGCACAAGGGTGCCAGAGACTGAGAGTCCCAGTCGCAAGAAAACCCCACGGGGAAGGAAAGTTGCGATACTGATCACGGGTCACCCAGTCTTTCCCTGGAAGGAGTCTCACAGACCATGGGTACCCGCTGCCATCACAACTGGGCTCCCACCGCACGGAGAGCAGCTGCGCGCCCAACTCACCGGTACAGATGAGCTCCGCGCCCCAGTGCAACAGAGCCTGGGAATCCCTGTCCGGAGAGGGCCCCACAGGGAAGGAAGAAACCGTGCTGCTTGGGTCACCTAGGCTTTGCCTGGGGTCAGTCTCACATACCAAAGACCGAAGACCACAGACAGGCAAGTACGCCCAGCCATCACGGATTCGGGCCCAAGCGGGGAGCACAGAGTCACTGAGAACCCAGCTCCCGCAGACTAGCAGGCGGGCGTGCACCGCCAGCCCAGAGATCTGCTTTGTACCAACTATTCCTTACAGACAGAACTATGTGCCCCAGGACACCAGAGTCTTGGAGTCACTGTCTGGAGAAACCCTCACAAGGAACAAGGAACAAAGCAAAGGGGACGGACTTAGGCAACCCAGTATATCCCCGGAAAAGGTCCCACAGACTAGCCCAACCCAGGGACCTGCTGTGCCCCAGATAGCCTGCTGTTAACAGGAGAGCAGTACTCACCCGCCACAGATTACCCCTTGGGTTCTGAGGCACAGAGCCCCAACCTCAGACCTACAAAAGACCGGGAACCCCGAGATCAACCCCCAGATACTGCTCCAAAGGGCAACCAGTTATCCCTAACAAAGCCGACCAAACCACAGGACACACAGGTTACAGCAGCAGCTCACTAAATTTACAGGAAGAAACCCAGAAGGAGGGCAGCTGTCTCCAGGACTTCTCCCGGTGAGAGGAGAGCCCTCTCGACTAATAAGGACCACAGTTACCACCCAGGTCTCTATGCCTGAGGTGAGCTGTAGCAACTCCTGAAAAACACCGGCCATACAGTGACTATACCCAAAAAGCTGAGAAGGCTTCCTTCAGGAAAAACCACCTTCCTGCCGAAGAGATTCTCTCCGCCACAGGATTCCAGGAACCACCAGAAACTAACTTCAAACATCTAAGATAGCCTAATGGGTAGAGGACAGGGTAAAAGTTCAACCAAAAAAAGCCAGAGCAATATGGCATTTCCAGAAACCAGTTATCCGGGGGCAAATAGCCCTAGACACCCCAGCATAATTGAAATTCAAGAAGATGACCTAACATCTATGCTCATGAAGAAGATAACAGAGGAAACAAATAAAATATGAGAAGAAATAGAGGAAGCTGGAGCCAAACAGTTTGTGGCCTTTAGAGAGGAAATGATTAAATCACTGAATGAAATGAAAGAAACAGAGGATTGTTCAAACAAACAGCTGAAGGAATTGATGGGAAAAAACAGGAAAATACAGCCAGACAGATGAAGGAAATGAACAAAACGGCTCAAGATCTGAAGATAGAATTGGAAAAATTAAAAAAAAAAAAACACAAATGGAAGAAATTGTGGAGAGAAAGAATTTAGGGAAGAAAGCAGGAACTACAGAGGTTAGCATAACCAATAGACTACAAGAAATGGAAGAAAGACTCTCAGGTGTGGAAGATACAATGGAAGAAATTGATGTATCTGTCAAAGAAAATATTAAATCTAAAAAATTCCTGACACAGAGCGTCCAAGAAATTCAAGACAACATAAAAAGACAAAAACTAAGAATAATAGGTATAGAGGAAAAGAAGATTCCCTGCACCAAGGCCCAGAAAATATTTTCAACAAAATCATTGAAGAAAATTTCCCCAAGTTATAAGGAGAAGCCAATAAGAATACAAGAGGCCTACAGAATACCCAATAAATTAGACCAGAAAAGAAAATCCTCCCGCCACATAATAATCAAAACCGTTAGTATACAGAACAAAGAAAAAAATACTAAAAGCTGCAAGAGAAAAAGGCCAAATAACATATAATGGCAAACCCATTAGAATCACACCTGACTTTTCAACAGAGACTATAAAATCCAGAAGGGCCTGGATGGATATCATGCAGACCCTAAGAGAACACAGATGCCAGCCCAGGCTACAATACCCAGCAAAATTCTCTGTCCTCATAGACGGAGAAAACAAGATATTCAATGACAAAAACAAATTTCAACAATACCTACAAACAAATCCAGCATTACAGAAGACACTAGAAGGGAAAATACAACCCAAGAAAACTAGCTACACTCAAGAAAACACAGGAAATAAATAACCTCACTACAGTAAAACAAAAAGCAACCAAGCACACAACCTTATGACCACAGCCAACATCAAATTCAAAGGATCTAACAGCCACTGGTCATTAATCTCTCTCAACATCAATGGACTTAATTCTCCAATAAAAAGACACAGACTAACAGACTGGATGTGTAAACAAAACCCAGCAATCTGTTGCATACAAGAAACACACCTAAGTCACAAAGATAGACATTACCTGAGGGTAAAGAGATGGAAGACGGCTTTCCAAGCAAATGGATGCAAGAAGCAAGCAGGAGTAGCCATTCTAATATCTGATAATATAGACTTTCAACCAAAATTAATCAAAAGAGATGGGGAAGAACACTTCATACGCTTCAAGTGAAAATTCCACCAAGAAGACATCACAATCCTGAACATCTATGCCCCAAATACAAGGGCACTGACATTTGTAAAAGAAACATTGTTAAAACTCAAACCACACATAGATCCCCACACACTAATAGTGGGAGACTTCAACACCCCACTCTCAACAAAGGACAGGTCAACAAAACAGAAATTAAACAAAGAAACAATGTCTCTGACAGAGGTCATGAATCAAATGGACCTCACAGACATTTATAGAACCTTACACCCAAACACAAAAGAATTTACCTTCTTCTCAGCACATCATGGAACCTTCTCCAAAATAGACCATATAGTTGGTCATAAAGCAAACCTCAACAAATATAAGAAGATTGAAATAATCCCTTGTATCCTGTCTGATCACCATGGAATAAAGCTGGACCTCAACAACAACAAAAATAACAAAAAGCATACACACACATGGAAACTGAACAATTTGCTACTAAATGACAGCTGGGTCAGGGAAGAAATAAAGAAAGAAATTAAAGTCTTCCTAGAACTCAATTAAAATGAAGACACAACATACCTAAACCTGTGGGACACAATGAAAGCAGTGCTAAGAGGAAAGTTCATAGCACTAAGTGCCTTCAAGAAGAAATTCGAGACAGCGCATTCAAGCAACTTAATGGCTCACCTAAAAACCCTAGAAAAAGAAGAAGCAGACACACCAAAAAGGAGTAGACGGCTGGAAATAATCAAACTCAGTGCTGAAATCAATCAATTAGAAACAAATAAAACAATTCAAAGAATCAATGAAACCAAGAGCTGGTTCTTTGAGAAGATCAACAAGATAGACAAACCCTTAGCCAAGCTAACTAAAAGGCATCCAAATCAACAAAATCAGAAATGAAAACGGGAACATAACTACAGACACTGAAGAAATCCAAACAATCATTAGGACTTACTTCAAAAGTCTATACACAACAAAATTTAAAAATCTAAATGAAATGGACAATTTTCTTGATCGATTCCACTTACCAAAGCTGAGTCAGGACCAGGTAAATCAATTAAATAGTCCTATATCGCAAGAAAATAGAAGCAGTCATCGAAAGTCTCCCATCCAAAAAAAGCCCAGGACCAGATGGCTTCAGCGCAGAATTCTACCAGACCTTCAAAGAAGAGCTAACTCCAGTTCTCTTCAAACTATTCCACAAAATAGAAACAGAAGGAACATTACCAAACACATGCTATGAAACCACAGTCACCTTGGTACCTAAACCTCACAAAGACCCAACAAAAAAAGAGAATTTCAGGCCAATCTCCCTTATGAACATTGATGCAAAAATACTTAACAAAATACTTGCAAACCAGATCCAAGAACATATCAGAGATATCATCCACCATGACCAAATAGGCTTCATCCCAGGTATGCAGGGGTGGTTCAAAATACAGAAATTCATCAATGTCATCCACCATATTAACAAACTGAAAGAAAAAAAAACCACATGATAATCTCCCTAGATGCTGAAAAAGCATTTGACAAAATCCAACATCCATTCATGTTTAAAGTATTGGAGAGATCAGGGATACAAGGCACATATCTAAACATAGTAAAGACGATATACAGCAAGCCTATAGCCAACATCAAACTGAACAGAGAGAAACTGAGAAACTTAAAACAATCCCACTGATATCAAGGACAAGAAAAGGCTGCCCACTCTCTCCATATCTCTTCAACATAGTTCTTGAAGTCCTTGCTAGAACAATAAGACAGTTGAAGGAGATCAAGGTGATACAGATTGGAAAGGAAGAAGTAAAATTATCACTATTTGCAGATGATATGATAGTATATATGAGTGACCCCAAAAACTCTACCAGGGAACTCCTACAGCTGATAAATACCTTCAGCAAAGTGGCTGGATACAAAATTAACTCAAAAAGTCAGTAGCCCTCCTGTATACAAAAGATAAAAGACCTGAGAAAGAAATTAGGGAAACAACACCATTCACAATAGCCACAAATTACATAAAGTACCTTGGAGTAACCCTAACCAAGGAAGTCAAAGACTTATATGAAAAAAATTTCAAGCCTCTGAAGAAAGAATTAGAAGAAGATATCAGAAGATGGAAAGATCTCCCATGCTCATGGCTTGGCAGGATCAACATAGTAAAAATGGCCATCTTACCTAAAGCAATCTACAGATTCAATGCAATTCCCATCAAATTACCAACACAATTCTTTACAGACCCGGAAAGAAAAATTCTCAACTTCATATGGAATAACAAGAAACCTAGAATTGCTAAAACAATCCTCTACAATAAAAGATCTTCTGGAGGTATCTCCATCCCTGATCTTAAGTTGTACTATAGAGCAACAGTAATAAAAACTGCATGGTACTGGCATAGAAACAGAATGATGAATCAATGGAACCGAACAGAGGACCCAGAAATAAACCCACACACTAAGAACACCTGATCTTTGACAAAGATGCCAAAACCATACAATAGAAAAAAAGATAGCATCTTCAACAAATGGTGCTGGTCCAACTGGATGTCTACATGTAGAAAAAAAGAAAATAGATCCAGATTTATCGCCCTGCACAAAACTGAGGTCCACGTGGATCAAAGACCTCAACATAAAACCAGACACAGTAAATTGGCTAGAAAAAAAAAGTGGAGAATACCCTAGAACTCATTGGTACAGGAGAAAACTTCCTGAACAGAACACCAACAGCACAGACTCTAAGAGCAACAATCAATAAATGGGACCTCAGGAAAATGAAAAGCTTCTGTAAAGCAAAGGACACCGTCATCAAAACAAAGCGACTGCCTACAGATTGGGAAAGAATCTTCACCAACCCTTTATCTGACAGAGGACTCATATCCAGTATATATAAAGAACTAAACAAGCTGAAAAGCAGCAAACCAAGTAATCCACTTAAAAAATGGGGAACAGAGCTAAACAGAGAACTCTCTGTAGAGGAATATCGAATGGCAGAGAAGCACTTAAAGAAATGCTCAACTTCATTAGCCATTAGGGAAATGCAAATCAAAACAACCCTGATATTTCACCTTACACCCATCAGAATGGCCAAGATCAAAAACTCAAGTGACACCACATGCTGGAGAGGTTGTGGAGAAAAGGGAACCCTTCTCCACTGCTGGTGGGAATGTAAACTTGTACATCCACTCTGGAAATCAATCTGGTGCTTTCTCAGACAACTAGGAATAGCACTTCCTCAAGATCCGGCCATACCACTGCTAGGTATATATCCAAATGAGGCTCAAGTACACAAAAAGGACATTTGCTCAACCATATTTGTAGCAGCTTTATTTGTAATAGCCAGAAGCTGGAAACAGCCCAGATGCCCCTCAACTGAAGAATGGATGCAGAAACTGTGGTACATCTATACAATGGAGTATTACTCAGCAATGAAAAATAAGGAAATCATGAAATTTGCAGGTAAATGGTGGGACCTGGAAAGGATTATCCTGAGTGAGTTATCCCAGAAGCAAAAAGACACACACGGTATATACTCACTCATATAGACATACAACATAGGATAAACCCACTAAAATCTGTACATCTAAACAAACTAAGCAAGAGAGAGGACCTGAACTAAAATGCTCAATCCCCATTCTGAAAGGCAAAGAGGATGGACATCAGAAGAAAAAGAAAATAGGAAACAACCTCGGAACCTGCTACAGAGGGCCTCTGAAAGTCAGAAGAAGAAAACAAGAAAAAACCTAGGAACCTGCCACAGAGGGCCTCTGAAAGCCTCTGCTGTGCAGACTGTCAAAGCAGATGCTGAGCCTGATGGCCAACTGACGGGCAAAGTGAATGGAATTTTATGTAAGAAGTGAGAAATAGTAAGAGCTGGAGAGGACAGGAACTTCACAAAGAGAGCAACAGAACAAAAAAATTTGAACACAGGGAACTTCCCAAAGACTCATACTCCAACCAAGGACTATTCATGGAGATAACCTAGAACCCCTGCACAGATGTAGCCTATGGCAGTTCAGTGTCCAAGTGGGTTACATAGTAATGGGAAGAGGGACTGCCTCTGACATAATCTGATTGGCCTGCTCTTTGATCACCTCCCACTGAGCGAGGAGCAGCCTTACCAGGTCATAGAAGATGACAATGCAGCCACTCCTGATGAGAACTGATAGACCAAGATCAGAAAGAAGGAGAGGAGGACCTCCCTATCAGTGGATTTGGGGAGGAGCATGCACGCAGAAAGGGGAGGTAGGGTGGGATCGGGAGGGGAGGAGGGAGGTGCTTATGGGGGGATACAAAATGAATAAAGTATAATTAATAAAAGTTAAATAAAAAATTAAAAAATAAAATAAAAATTTGAATTAAAAAATGAAAATGGAGAGATCTCATACTAGCAACTTAAAAAGCATCTGAAAAAAAAAAAAAAGAATCTTCACCAACCCTCTATCTGACAAAGGGCTAATATCCAGTATATATAAATAACTAAAGAAGTTGAAAAGCAACAAATCAAGTAATCCAATTAAAAAATGGGAAACAGAGCTAAACAGAGTTTATGGCTTTTGATTGAACCTTTTAGGAGATGTATAATGTTAAAATTGACCACAAAAGGCATGGTCTCTAGCCATTTTACATTTTTAAATTGAATAAAACTTTTAAATTAATCTTTTTTCTAATAATATATTTATTATCAAAACTCAATAGCACACAAATCTCCAAAACGTCCCTCATAAACATCCCTGGGTGTGTGTTCTAATGTACCTTGCTGAATGGTCTTGAAAAGAGGCATTTTGGATGGAGGTAAATCCATTAGTCCTTAGTCCAGAGCATAGGTCTCAATCTCACCAGTACAATAGAGGGCATATTAAAACACACAGCATCCATGTCTGCTCTCAGAGTTTCCGGTTTGTCTGCTCTCAAATTAGGCCCCCAAAAGCCAATATCCATAAGCTCCCATACATTGCTAATGCTGCAAGGTTGGGAGTCATTGAGTTGAGACCAATCCTTTAGAACAGGCGACAGTCTAGAAGCTCAATCTCGTTTGTTACTTTAAAAAATAAATTTTACAGCACAGCCATATTAGTTTATTCACGCATTACCTATGATTGCTTCCATGCAATACTAGGAAAAATTAATGACTGTGACAAATGCTCTTATGACCAGCAACTGACTAATGTAGGCCCTTTACAGAATATATTTTTTTCTGGTTCCTGCTTTAGAACATCAATGTCAAAGTTATATATTGCTAGAACCAGCTGCTTAAATAATGTTTAATATATTTACACCAGCTGCATGCAAGAACTGTTAACAAAATTTTTGTTGTTTAATTTTTAAATCCCACTGTGCCTTTAAAGAAGAATTCATTATGCTTATGGGTTCTTTTGTAAAATTAGATTATGTCTCTTTACTCCATTCCCTGCAGTTGTAACCAAGTCCCACAGACTAGATGAATTTATGCATTAGACAAAGAGTTATTTAAACCTGCTGTGGTGAAGCACATCTTTAATCCCAATGCTCAGGAAGCAGAGGCAAGTGGATCTACATTGGTTTGGTGCAGGCTTGGTGGACGCAGTGAGTTACAGGCTAACCAGGGCAAACAAACAAAGCAGCTATTTAACAAGACAGTTGTGAAGTTTGGGGAGCAAAGGTATATTAGAATGTCTCTGCCATCTAAGCTCAAAGGTTACAACATGTCCTTATAAGCTATCACTCCATCCAAGAAATGGAGACAGGAGTTCAAAGCAATGAATTATTTTAGGAAAAATGCCCGCATATAAAGTAAGCCACCATTAGCTAGTGAGATGGCTCTGTTCAGTCTGTCCAAGCACAATCCCTGAAACCTATGGTAGAAAGATGAAGCCAGCTTCTAAAAGTAGTTCTTTGTCATTGACACATGTACTGTGGCATGCACATACACACACGCGCGCACACACCAAATAAAATAATTTTTATAGTACACAGTCAAAAAATTCCAGTCATTAATATTTAATATCAAATTGCTTCCCTAGGGAACAAAGATACAGTAAAAACCAAAAAGATAGTTTCTTAGATATTTGAAGAAATTAAGACTCTTCTAGGATGTTGTGTGAACAAGTTACTAAAAGGTTGATTGCTGAGTTCCTACCTTCTATCCAAATGCTCAAGTTTGGATCTGAGAACTTTCTGGTCATTGCTGAGTCCTCTTTTCTCCCCTGTAAAGGACTAGAGTGCTCCTACACAAGTTTCTCTGGGAAGGACAATGCCTTATGTGATTTCAAAGAGCTATTAAGACGTGTGTGTGTGTGTGTGTGTGTGTGTGTGTGTGTGTGTGTGTGTGAGAGAGAGAGAGAGAGAGAGAGGCCTCTGTGTGTCTATGTGTGAGAGATAGAGACAGAAAGAGAGAGAAGCCTCTGTGTGTCTGTGTGTGTGTGAGAGAGGCCTTTGTGTGTTTGTGTATGTGTGAGAAAGAGAGAGGCCTCTGTGTGTCTGTGAGAGAGAGAGAGAGAGAGAGAGAGAGAGGCCTTTGTGTGTCTGTGTGTGAGAGACGCCTCTGTGTGTCAGTATGTGTGTGTGAGAGAGAGAGAAGCCTCTGTGCGTCTGTGTGTGTGTGGGAGAGAGAGAGAGAGAGAGATGACATTGCCACTTATTTCATCATCAAAGCTGATAAATGTGATGAGAGCTATAAAAAACACTATTCAAGATGCTTCAGAGCTGAAAGGCAACACACCTTAGGAAGATGAAGTTTGCATAGGTGTTCTGTATGAGCTGGGAATTGGGAGAAAGGCAGAGGAAAAGTAGGAATGACAGATGCAATAGCCAATGGAAGATGACGTGGGGGCATGGATGACAAAAGAGCCTATTAGGATTAAAGAGTGGTCGGTGGTGGTTTTCTTATGAGTGAAGGTTTTATGGAAGTGACAGGAGGTAAGCCTAGTAGCATAGGTTAGTTTAAACTAATAATTTACATTAAGAAGTTCAAGACCCATTTTTATCTTGAAATTCTTAGCCCCCATGGGACAATGCTTTGTCCACTATCTGGGAAAATATATAATGACTAATCAGTTGCTAGTAAATGAACAGTCTTTAACTTATTTGCGGTCCATTCATCACAGTAAAAATGGCACATGCTTCTTATAAATGTAGGATTACTGTGCAATGAATAGATATAACACTATGTGAATAAAGCTTTTCTATTTCTAGCAACATTAGGTATGTTTATCACCTTTCTTGTTGCTGTGACATTTGTTCATGCAAACATGTATATGGATGAAAGATGAAAGTGAATCAATCTTGAGCAATTACTTGACAGAAGTAACTCATGGGCAGAAGGATACATTTTGGCTCACAGTTTCAGGTAGGAAAGTTATAGCTGGACAGGAAACAGCCAGGGGGCTTCTGACTGTGGTAGCAAGAGCATGAGAAGGCTTGCTCACATCTCCTAGTCTGTGGAGTATGAGCTGGCTATAAACTATAAGGCCTGAACTCCAGGAACACACTTCCTTCTACTAGACTCCACTTCTTTAAGGTTGCTGTACCACCATCTAGGGACCAAGTGTTCAAACGCATGAGCCTGAAAGGAATATTTCCTATTCAAACCATAACAGAAGGCACCACGTATTCAGTTTTATTCGGTTGAATGTGTGTGTTTGTGTGTGCATGTGTATGTGTGTCTTTGGGGGGGATGTTGTATGTCTGTGTGCATCTTTGTGCATGTGTATATATGGGTGTGTGTGGAGGCCAGGGGTCAACTTTAAGTGCCCTCCTCTATTGCTTTCCACCTTACTGTTTTTGAGATAAAGTCTCTCACTCAACCTGAAGCTTATCAGTTGACTAGATTGGCCAAGTTCCAGAGAATCTTCTCTCTCTACCCACCACCAATGCTAGAGTCACAAAAGTGTAACATCTGGATTTCACATCAGTACTAAAGATTCAAACTCATGTCCATATGCTTACACAGCAAGCACTTCACTGACTAAGCTCCAAGGAGCTAGTGATTTTCATTTGTTTGTCTTTGTCCATGGTGACAAAAGCACAAGGTGGCTTACTAACATCTCCACATACCCAAGAAGCACACAAAGCTCAGGCAGAATGCATTCTCTGCCTATAACAGTCCCACTGTGCTATCTTGGCTAGACTTAAACTGCAATGAAACACACATACCATCGTGCTCAAAAGGAGCAAGACTTTTTTCTTTTGTTTTAATAATTTTTTATTAATTACACTTTATTTACTTTTTATCCCCCTTGTAGTTCCCTCCCCTTCCCCTCCCAATCCCTCCCTTCTCCACACATGCCCCTCCCCAAGTCCACTGGTAGGGGAGGTCTCCTTTTCTTTCCTTCTGATCTTAGTCTGTTAGGTCTCATCAGGAATGACTGCATTGTCTTCCTCTGTGGCCTGGTAAGGCTGCTCCCCCATCATGGGGGAGGTGATCAAAGAGCAGGCCAATCAGTTCATGTCAGAAACAGTCCCTGTTCCTATTACTATGGAACCCACTTGGAGACTGAACTGCCATGGGCTACATCTGTGCAGGGAATCTAGGTTATCTCCATGCATGGTACTTGGTTGGAGTATCAGCCTCAGGGAAGACCCCTGTACTCAGATTTTTTTGGTTCTGTTGCTCTCCTTGTGGGGCTTCTGTCCTCTCCAGATCTTACGCTTTCCCCCTTCTTTCATAAGATTCCCAGGAGTAAGGCTTGTAAGGGCAAAAGTTATAATTAGTTTAAGACAGACAAATTTATTCAGAGAAAAAAAAGCCATAAAGTTATCCATGAACAAAAATGATGATGAGGAGGAATGAAAATAAAGACCTTTGTGCTGAATTTAGGAGTAGAATCTTGAGAAGACTGTTGAGTGATTAGATACCAAAAGTATGCAATGGGCAGAGTTGAGGGAAAACCCAAGCTATTCAGAGATGACAGTTTGTCACATTCATAATTTCTGCTTTCTGTTTTATTTCTAGAATGAAAAGAAACTGTACTCAGTTGGGGAGGAAGTTGAAATTTCATGTCTTACTGGATTCAAAGCTGTTGGATACCAGTACTTCAGATGCTTACCAGACAGAACCTGGTGGCAAGGAGATGTCGAATGCCAACGTGAGAATGCGGCAAACATTTGTGTGACTCCTCTACGGAATGACTGTGACCAACACAAATAGAACAAAATCTGTTCAGTTTTTTTCACTACTTTTTTTTTTTTTAGCAGCTGTAGTGAAAAGACTTAATGATGCAGTAAATGGGATTCATTTGCTAAAGTTATATTTCAGAATAGCAGATGTCAGCTCTCCTGCCCTACATATTAGCCTCACACACATAGTATGCCTCTAAAAAGAAACACACAGAACCAGCAAACTTATCTAACCACAGTCATCTACCTTGGGTGATGAAAAAAAAAAAAAAAAAAAAAAAAAAAAAAAAAAAAAAAAA
>NW_026585987.1:10835117-10849534 GCF_907164565.1 Psammomys obesus | reverse complement strand
AAAAAAAAAAAAAAAAAAAAAAAAAAAAAAAAAAACAAAAAACGAAAGAAAGAAAGAAAGAAATAGATAAATCCCAAAACAATACTACTAAGATTTGGGATTTTGTATGAGATGCCATTATCTCTAAATCACTATTCTTTGGGGAGTACAATCACATCCTTTACTAAAAAAAAGACTGAATAAAATGTTTGTTTCCTGTGACTACCCATGCTATAGGAAGATAAAAGCTGAGATTCAGCCAAGACTCAAACAGGAACTTCACGCATGGACCACTTACATAGTGTCAATAGCAGTGTCCATTAAAGTGTCCTGCCCCGGTCACTCACAATGCTGTCACTTACCTTAAGAAGGACACAAAAAGAAGATGGAAGGATAGTTCAGTAGTTAAGAACACTTGCTACTCATACCAAGGATCCAGATTTGATCCCAAGAACTCCATGGCAGCTCACAAGCATATATTTGTGTCCAGGAGTGTGTGTGTGTGTGTGTGTGTGTGAGAGAGAGAGAGAGAGAGAGAGAGAGAGAGAGAGAGAGACTAAGGAGTCAGAAGACAGTGCACTGTGACATGTGGTACATACACACATACATGTGGGTGATATGATAAAATAAAAATAAAACTTTAAAAAGAAAGAAAAACTCAAGAGGTAGAAAAATAAAAGAAAGTTTTTCTTGAAAGAAGAAAACATTCAAAAGATGTAACAAAAGCTGGCTGTGTCTGGGGCAAGTTCCTCAGCAAGTAAAGCTCTGCTATCAGGCTTGAAGGATTTGGTTTTAGTTGAATTCCTGAGAAGAAGCTGGGTGTCTTTAATACAAACTTCACTGATTAAAAGGAGGTACCACAGCTGAGCAAACACAGTAAATCTCACTAGCATTACCTCTTTGGTCACAAATCATCTGCCTGCATTTTTGACCACTCTGCTCCACTGAACACATCTGAGATGTTGCTCTTCCCTGCAGGGACCGAGTGCCTGAAGCCGGTTGTTCAGGATGTCCTCACCATCTCCCCGTTTCAGAGAGTGTATAAGATTGGTGAATCCATTGAGCTGGCATGTCCCAAAGGCTTTGTTGTTGCTGGGCCATCAAGGTACACATGCAAGGGAGACTCCTGGACTCCTCCCATTTCAAATTCGTTGACCTGTGAAAAAGGTGAGCAGCAGCTCAGGATTCAGGATTTCATACGGTTTGGCTCCCTGGGTCAGTAATTTAGTATCCACAGCATTGCTACTGCTAGAGCAGATCTTTGAATGAAAAGAGAAGCCCTTTCCACCTTGTGCAGATGATGAGACAATACCTTACCGGCCAATGTCTTTAAATCTTAGAAGGTGGGTTCAATATTCCCTTTCCAATAGAAAACTTCAACATTAATGGGGAGCCCAAGATCTCTCATCTATCAAATCAGAAATTTTTGAAATTTTTGGTTCGAGTAGAAAACAAAAATGGGAAACCTATAATTAGGCATTGTATTAATTGCCTATACCTGAAGTCGTCTAATTCTTCCTTTTTTTTATTAATTACACTTTATTCATTTTGTATCCCCCCATAAGCCCCTCCCTCCTCCCCTGCCGATCCCACCCTCCCTCCCCTTTCTGCATGCATGCCACTCCCCAAGTCCACTGATAGGGGAGGTTCTCCTCTTCTTTCTGATCTTAGTCTATCAGTTCTCATCAAAAGTGGCTGCATTGTCCTCTACTGTGGCTGCTCCCCCCTCAGGGGGAAGTGATCAACGAGCAGGCCAATCAGATTATGTCAGAGGCAGTCCTTCTTCCCATTACTATGTAACCCACTTGGACACTGAACTGCCATGGGCTACACCTGTGCAGGGGTTCCAGGTCATCTCCACGAATAGTCCTTGGTTGGAGTATGAGTCTCTGGGAAGTTCCCTGTGTTCAAATTATCTTGTTCTGTTGCTCTGCTTGTGGAGTTCCCGTTCCCTCCAGCTCTTACTATTTCCCACTTCTTACATAAAATTCCATTCACTCTGCCCATGAGTTGGCCATCAGGCTCAGCATCTGCTTTGACAGTCTATACTGCAGAAGCTTTCAGAGGCCCTCTGTGGCAGGTTTCAAGGTTGTTTCCTGTTTTCTTCTGGCTTTCAGAGGCCCTCTGTAGCAGGTTCCGAGGTTGTTTTGTCTAGTCCATCGTCTGTTCCTTCCTGTATCCGCCTCTCTCTAAATGAGATCTTTCAGTGCTGGGTGACATCCTTTTAAAATCTGCCCAAGCCAAATCTTCCTTAGGTTGATGTTAGCAAACCAGAAAGCAATCAGTGTCTGGTATTTGTTTAAAACACTTCCAGCTAGAGAGGATTTTGAATATTTTTACCACAAAGAAATGAAAGAAATATATCTTTATATTTCTTAACATTAATTTGTGCATGCACCAAAATGTCACACAAAACACCAAAAATATGAACACATTTTATGTACACAAATATGAGCATATAATAGGTACCAATTTTTAAAGTTTTTAGTTAATATAAAATTTTAAGAAAATTCCTCTGATGAATCCTGTGTCCCTGGAGATGAGAACAATTGTTTCGAAGAGAAGGAAAAAATATTTTTGCAACAACTGACTAGAGAACACTATTGAATTTTCATATTTCCCTAAATCTTTCTAGTGGTCTCATCCACAACTAATTTAAAAATGGGTTTTGAAAATCACTATTGACTATTAAAACCCTTTGCCTTAAAAATAAGTCCATTTCTCTTTACTTCAACAGTTTATATACTGAATTAATTTATATAATAACAAGAGTAGCTCATTTTGTCAAATAATATCCAATTACTTCTTGGAAAGGGAGAGTACTGCATTGTGGAGTATTTTTGTATACACATGTATGTGAGTGGATGCATATGTGGAGGCCAGAGGCCACTTGGCTTTTTAGAACGGGCCTCTCACTAAACCTGTAGCTCATTTGGTTAGGCCCACTGACAGAGAGTACCAGGAACCTTCCTATCTCCTTGTCCCCAGAGCTGGGAATACAGCCCTGCCACGTTCAGCTCTTTCTTAGAGTGCTAGGAGTCAGATGCATGGGCAAGCACTCTATCAACCGAGCGTGTCCCCAGCCTTAAGTGTTAAAGCTTTCCTTAAATTGACTTTTTCAGTTTATTCCAAAATACTGGCTTATGTTAGGATATTTTCATTTATGTGTATCGTTGTTTCTGGCTCATATATGTCTCTGTTTCCCTATGTTTATCCATGCTCTCTCTCCTGTCTACCTCTTGTTGGTAACCTTCCTCGTCCCGTACATTCCTCCTTCTGCTTTCATGTCACATACATAATATATATTCATGGATGCAGATAAATCTAAATCCTGCACATGAGAGAAAATGTATTATTATTTGTCTTTCATCTGGTCATTACCCTCTTTTGTACCCACTCCTTTCCGCTTAGATCTCTTCCTCTGAGAAAAAGCATGGGATGTTTGTTCTTTTGAGTAATGTCTCACTTTTAATCAGAATTCTTGAGAATGCATCTGAGATAAGATATTAGGCTAATTTCATTTCTGAAAAGAACAGAAACACACAGAGGGAAAATTAGACCAAGTTTATGCATCAGCACTGCTAACTCCCTGTGTGCCGTGCTGCCCCGCTCCTTCCTTCTCTTCTGGGCTCTCAAAATATTTGAAAGAAAGGGAGAGAGTTAACCTTTCAACTAACCTTAAGTAGATCCTGCGGGAACTGGTGAAGGCTTCAGGAGAATGTTGTGTCTTGGATCACAGGCTCCTAATCATAGTAATAATAAGTAATATAAATGTCAAGAAAAAAAGTTGTTCTTGGACATTATTCCAAAGTTAAGATGTTTTGAGTGATGTTTTGCTTATAAAAGTGTGTATGCATGCATACATACATAAATACACACATACATACATACACACACATACACACACATAAAACTCTGCTTTGGAAATTTAAATTATAAGCAAATAAAAAGAAATGAGATGTCTTACATCTAGATAAAGGAAATAAATATCTTATATACTCTGTCTTCCATGGCAGTAATAGAAAGACTCTAGTTAAAGAAAGAAAATTATTTTTAAAAAATAGTACAAGTGAG
Source organism: Psammomys obesus (assembly GCF_907164565.1). Classification (NCBI taxonomy): domain Eukaryota; kingdom Metazoa; phylum Chordata; class Mammalia; order Rodentia; family Muridae; genus Psammomys; species Psammomys obesus. The sequence continues at coordinate 10,845,481 of NW_026585987.1, read as the reverse complement.
GTAAAGACACTTTTAGGCTCTCACTTGGCCAAAGACAGACTTTTCGGTCTTTCCATGTGAAAAGATGTTTTCATCATGAAGAAACAAGGTATTTACAGTTACTTTCTACTACAGTTGCTTTCTTCCTTCCTTTGAGGATGAAGCCCTTAAACAACACCTCATAAAATCTTCCTGCTTTCAGCTCTCTGAAGATTAAAAGTATTTTCTTTTACATTTTCCTGAGTTTGGCCTTCTGGGCTGCTCATTGCCAGTTCAAGCTTCCTAATGAAGAACCAGATTATTACTCAGCAATAAAAAACAAGGAAATCATGAAATTTGCAGGTAAATGGTGAGATCTGGAAAAGATCATCCTGGGTGAGCTATCCCAGAAGGAGAAAGACTCAGATGGTATATACTCACTCATATAGACATATAATCTAGGATAAACCTATTAAAATCTGTAAACCTGAAGAAACTAATCAAGAGGGAGGACATTTGCTAAAATGCTCAATTCCTATCCAGAAAGGCAAAGAGGATGGATATCAGAAGAAGGAGAAAAGAGGGAACAAGTCAGGAGCCTGACACAGAGGGCCTCTGAAAGGCTCTGCCCTGCAGACTATCAATGCAGATGCTGAGACTTATGGGCAACCTTTGGGCAGAGTGCAGGGAATCTTAGGAAAGAAGTGGGAAACAGTAAGATCTGGAGAGGACAAGAACTCCACAAGGAGAGCAACAGAACCAAAAAATCTGAGCACAGGGGTCTTTCCTGAGACTGATACTCCAACCAAGTACCATGCATGGAGATAGCCTAAGACCCCCGCACAGATGTATCCCATGGCTCCTGTCCCCTCCAGGTCTTTCATCTCCCCCTTCTTTCATAAGATTCCCTGCACTCTGCCCAAAGTTTGGCTATGAGTCTCTGCTTTGATACCCTGCTGGGTGGAGTCTTTCAGAGTCCCTCTGTGGTAGCTCCTGTCCTGTTCCTTGTTTTCTCCCTCTTGTGATATCTATTCCATTTGCTTTTCTGAATAAAGATTGATCATCTTACTCAGGGTCCTCCTTCTTGTTTACCTTCTTTTTGGTATGATTATCCTATTTTAAATGTATAATATCCACTTATAAATGAATATGTACCATGTGTTTCTTTCTGCTTCTGGGATACCGCACTCAGCATGATCTTTTCTAGTTCCCACCATTTGCTTGTAAATTGCATGATTTCCTTTTTTTTAATTGCTGAGTAGTATTCCATTGTGTAAATGTACCACAATTTCTGTATCCATTCCTCCACTGAGAGACATCTGGGTTGTTTCCAGATTCTGGCTGCTACAAATAGAGCTGCTACAAACATGGTTGATCAAATGTTCTTGTTGTATACTTAACCATATTTTAGATATATACCTAGAAGTGGTATAGCTGGATCTTGAGGTAGCACTATTCCTTAAATGTCTGAGAAAGCACCACATAGATTTCCAAAGTGGTTGTACAAGTTTACATTCCCACCAGCATTCTCCACATCCTCTCTAGTATGGGTTGTCACTTGAATTTTTTATCTTAGCCGTTCTGATGGGTGTAAGGTGAAATCTCAGTGTTGTTTTGATTTGCATTTCCCTGATGATGTTGAGCATTTCTTTAAGTGTTTCTCTGCCATTTGATATTCATCTACTGAGAATTTTCTTTTTAGCTCTGTACCACGTTTTTTAATTGGATTGTTTGATTTGTTGGTGTTTAAATTTTTGAGGTCTTTATATATTCTGGATATTAGCCCTCTATTAGATATAGGGTTGGTGAAGATCCTTTCCCAGTCTGTAGGCTGTCTCTCTCTCTCTCTCTCTTTTTTTTATGACAGTGGCCTTTGCTTTACAGAAGCTTTTCAGTTTCATGAGGTCCCATTTATTGATTGTTGATCTTAGAGCCTGTGTGTTGTTGGTGTTCTGTTCAGGAAGTTGTCTCCTGTGCCAATGAGTTCTAGGCTCTTCCCCACTTTTTCTTCTAACAGGTTTAGAGTATCTGGTTTTATGTTGAGGTCTTTGATCCACTTGGATCAAAGATTTAGTTTTGTGCAGGGTGATAAATATGGGTCTATTTGCATTTTTCTACATGTAAACATCAGTTGGACCAGCACCATTTGTTGAAGATGCTATCTTTTTTCCATTGTATGGTTTTGACTTCTTTGTCCAAAGTATCCATAGTTGTATGAGTTTATTTTGGGGTCTTATATTCAATTCCATTGATCCACCATTCTGTTTGTATGCCAGTACCATGCAGTTTTTATTACTATTGCTCTGTAGTACAGCTTGAGATCAGGGATGGAGACACCTCCAGATGATCTATTGTTATAAAGGATAGTTTTAGCTATTCTGGGTTTTTTGTTTTTCCATATGAAATTGAGAATTGTTCTTTCAAGTTCTGTAAAGAACTGTGTTGGTATTTTATGGGAATTGCATTGAATCTGTAGACTATTTTTGGCAGAATGGCCATTTTCACTATGTTAATCCTACCAATCTATGAACCTGGGAGATCTTTCCATCTTCCAATAGCTTCTTCAATTTCTTTCTTCAGAGACCTAAAGTTTTTTTTTGCTTTAACAGGTCTTTTACTTGCTTGGTTAGGGTTACACCAAGGTACTTTATGTTATTTGTGGTTATTGTGAAGGACGTAGTTTCCCTAATTTCTTTCAGTCCTTTTGTCGTTCATATACAGGAGGACTTCTGATTTTTTTTTTTTAGTTAACTTTGTATCCAGCCACTTTGCTGAAGGTTTTTATCAGTGGAAGCAGTTCTCTGATTGAAATTTGGGGGTCACTCACATATACTATCATATCATCTGCGAATAGTGAAACATTGACCTCTTCTTTTCTGATTTGTATCCCCTTGATCTCCTTTAGTTGTCTTATTGCTCTAGCTAGAACTTAAGTACTATGTTGATGTGATAAGGAGACAGTGGGCAGCCTTGCCTTGTCCCTGATTTCAGTGGGATTGATTTAAGTTTCTCTCCATTTAGTTTGATGTTAGCTATAAGCTTGATGTATATTGCCTTTATTATGTTTAGGTATGTGCCTTGTATTCCTGACCTCTCCAAGACTTTAAACATGAAAGGGTGTTAGATTTTTATCAAATACATTTTTGGCATCTAAAGACATTATCCTGTGGGTTTTCTCCTTCAGTTTGTTTGTAGTAGTTAATTACATTGATGGATTTCCATATATTGAACCACCCCTGCATGCCTGGGATAAAACCTATTTGGTCACAGTGGATATCTTTTATGTGTTCTTGTATTTGGTTTGCAAGTATTTTATTGAGTACTTTTGCATCAATGTTCACAAGAGAGATAAGACTGAAGTTCTCTTTCTACATTGGGTCTTTGTGTGGTTTAGGTATCAAGGCTACTGTGGTCTCATAGAATGAGTTTGGTAATGCTCCTGTTAACCTTTTAAAGAATTGCTGCTACTTTCAAATATAAACCCATTGTTATATTATTTTATGCACATGAGATAAATGTCTTGAATATATCTACTTCTCTCTCATTCTATCAGGTATCTTGGTCCAAATTACTATCTCTTTTCTCCTGAATTACTAACAAACCAAACCTCTTGAGACTCATCAAAGAACCACTGTTTGTTTGGTTTTTTTTTTTTTCCTTTCTCTTTTCATTCAGAGCTCTCCTTCTCCCACCCACCTCCCTCACTCTTTTCTTCCTCTTTTTTCTTTCCTTTTTTGGTTAACCATACATAATCCTAATACATAGATTTTATTCTTGGATCAACAGCTACATTCGTATTGTATAAAAGTCAGACTTTCAAGCCATTACCCCCAACACCAACACCAAATTGCAAGGTTCTTATAGTGAACACCATAAAGCTGGATCTCACAGATGTTGTGTTTGTTCTTGCATTCTCTTACCTCCCAGCAGTTTTCAACTGCGTTGAATTTCTCCACATGTGTTCCAAGACACATCGTTTTTTGTTGGTGGTGGTGGTTTTGATTTTGGTTTGGGGTGGTGTTTGTTTGTTTGTTTGTTTGTTTGTTTGTTTGTTTTTATTTGTTTCTGAGACATGGTTTATCTGTGCAGTCCTGGCTGTTGTGGACTCACTTTGTAGACCAGGCTGGCCTGGAACTCAGAGTTCTGCCACCTCTGCCCCCCGAGTGCTGGGATTAAAAGCATGCACAGGCATTACCACCACCCAGGAACACATCTTTTTTTGTTTTTTTTTTGTTTTTTTTTAGTTCATACCTCCCTAGCTGTTTCCTTGTTTTTCATGGGTTCCTGCCTATGCAAGAACATTAAATGATGAAATTTCCTTAGACTAAGATCCGCCCCACCACCTAATGTTGCATTCTTGTTCTGGGGGATCCTACTCTCATCTGCAGCCTTAACGATTTCCTCACAGACTTAATAAATTTAATCCTTAACACAAGATTTCCCTGCTGAATTCTAAACAGGAATACCCAAGTTTCTCTAAGGGTACTTTGTTTGGATATGCTAAAGATACTACAAACTCACCATGAGTAGAAAGAGGTCTTGATTCATCATGTTTCCCTGCCTAAAATGAACTATCCTCTGATATTTTCTCTTTCAGAAAATGCCCTAGCTCCTCTTCTTTAGCATAAGCTAGTCACTGAGAATTAAGCTTGATTGCTATCATAACTGACCATAATATTAACAGATTTTATTTTAACACACATACACATATACTTCATGCTACTTTGCTACATACATATATAATTTATGTACTTCTCTCTTCTTTCACATCTGGCACCTTTTTCTAAAGTATCCTCCTTTTGTACCTGAATCACTATGATTAAACTACAGATTATGTACCATAGCCCTTTTCCCTATACCTTCCCAAACTATTTTTCCACAGAAGTCAGAGCCTATCTTGTTTTCAAAATCCAGACCTGCTTTTGTCATATGCTCCTTTGCTTACAAGCCATCAAAGACGTACTGCTTTGATAATAAAGGGAGGAAAGCCTTATTAAAACCCATAACTCCCATCATGTACCATTTCTGGGGCTACATCTTTTTTTCATGCTTTTGCTTTTCTGTGCTCAGCCACACTGGCCTCATCTCAGTTCCAGGAAAGTCACATGCTGTCTCTGTTCTGAACATTTTCATACGTGATGTTCCCTCTGGTTCCAACAGTCTCCACACCCTCTCCCTGCTATACACACGTCACTGTTCCGAGGCTTCTTAGGAACATCAATTTCTCTCTGATTGCATGCTTTCCCTTTAATATCACTGATAATATTGTTAGCAATTCTCTGTGTATTACTGTGCTTGCTTGATCTGTCTGCCCCCCCCAAGGTAAAGAGTGTGACACACAGCTCACTCAGTCCCGTCTCATACCCCAGCAGAGCTGCCAGAGCATATAAGTGATCCATAAGTATCTGAAAGACAAATGAAATTAATTCTTTTACATATACACACACACCACACAAACATAAATACATACCTCATATACATACACACCATACAAACATACACACACCACACACAAATAAACACACACGCCACACCACACACACACACACACACACATTTGCTAGTTCTTTCATACTGAAGCAGAAAGCATAGAGATACCAGATGGTCCCAGAGGGACTTCTATGACTTACTGCTGTCTTTCTTTTGTTTCAGATATTCTGACAAAATCAAAGGGCCTTTGTCAACCAGGACAAAAACAGTCAGGATCCGAGTGTATCTGTATGTCTCCAGAAGAAGACTGTAGGTATGAAACACTGTGAAGTGTATCTGCAAATCCAAGAAACCAATCTGGTATAGCCAGTTTGATGAAGAAACTGGCCTTGACACACAAGCATGAGACATTAATTTTCACATAAGTGAAACTTCTATGTTCAGTTGAATATGTCTATTACTATTGGAGAGCAAACTCTTTTCAATTATTTATTTTATTTTTGAGATTATGATATAATTAAGCTATTTCCTCCTTCACTTTCCTCCCTTCAAACTTCCTCATATACCTTTTCAGGAAGCAAGTTTTTTTTTTTTTTTTTTCAGTATGTCTCAGCCTGGCTCCCTAAGTTCATATTACTTTTGTTTATTTTAGCAGTTTATTTTTGTGTTAAAAAATTGCTTTTGTCCTTTTAAACTTTCAAACTCAACTATGTCAAAGCCTTCCCTTTCTAACTGCGTATGGTTAAAGGCAGTAACTCCAGTAAGTTAGAACTAAGAAAGTGTTGAGTATACATACACACATACCACACAAACATATATACACACCTCATACAAACATACACTCACAAACCACACACAAACATACATATACCACATATAAACCCACACCACACAAACATATATACATACCTCATATACATCCTCATATACATAACATGCCGTACAAATATATACACTCCACACACAAATACACATACATGCTACATCACACACACACACACACACACACACACACACACACACACACACATTTCTTTCGTACTGGAGCAGAAAGCATAGAGAAACTAGATATTCCCAGGTGATTTCTATGACTTACTGCTGTCTCCTCTCTGTTGCTATAACTGCCTTTTCTTCACTGAACAAATCCAAAGGTATCAATATTGCTTATTACATTTAAAGAAATCATCTCAGCTGAATGTAAAAGAAATCCCAAGTATCATCCATTGATAAAACTTTATTTCTTTATCTCACAGACAAAAAAAAAGTGAGCAAAGAATGGTAGGCAGGATGAAAATGCCACTCATAAGCTCATATATTCGAATACTTGGTCCCCAGTGTGTGGAACTGTTTGGGAAAGGATATGAGATAATGGTCTTATTGAAGGAGAATTGTCACTGGAGGTCAGGCTTAGAGGTTTCAAAAGCCCATTTCCAATTAGCGCCCTTGCTCACTCGCTCACTCGCTCCCTCCCTCCCTCCCCCACTCTCTCTCTCTCTGCTTCACCCTTCTGGATAAAGATGTGAGCTCTCTGCTGCTGCTCCAGCACCATGCCTACTTTCCCACTGCCATGCTCCCTGCCATGGTGGCCAGGACTCTAACCCTCTGGAACAGTTAGTCCCAAATTAAACACTTTTTTTTAAAATAACCTGTCTTGGTCACAGTGTTTTATCACAGCAATAGAAAAGTAAAGCATGGGTCACTCATTTCAGGTAAAACAGAGATTCCTTCCCTTTTTATGTTTTGCCACCTTTAAGATTATTTCATGGCCTGAGATTACTCTACTGGAGCACAAAGGAAGACTGAAAGTGGAAACCTTTGCTTAGCTCTGCTTTCTTGGAAAACCCACCTCTTCTTTTATCTTGTTAACGTTCTCTGAATAAATTATATTCGTTTCCTGATACAGTAACAGAATTAATGTTGCAAGAGGAAGTCAACAGACTACAACACTGTGAATGTGTCACTTTTAACACGCACTAGCTCCCAAGCTCCTCTGTGCAAACATAAACAAATATCTGTAAGCACCGGGTCCCCCTCCATCATTTGGTGAACACAGTGTGTCTTTTCTCCATAATCCCACCAACATCTATCAGCTCAAAGGTGGCTCTTAGATTTTTCCACAAATAGCTTCTTCCTCCTTGGAGTCCTAGTACCACAAGGTTTCTGGAAACTATTCACATTATCCGCACTTTCCTTTAAAGAGAGGGAACTTCTTTCTGTGTCTGTGCAATACCAAATCTTAAGCATATACACTACCCCCAGAGAGTACACCACACACATGTTATACCCTCTAGTCCTTCCTGTACCCATCAGTTCCCTTTATTAGGCATGAAGGTGTTGAGAGTGGCTAGCCCACGGCTCATTTCTGAACAGAGAAAGTAGGATTTTGTTCTAGGAGATAAGCTCCACTTTCTGGAATTAACTTTACACACTGGTGCACTGACTGTTAACTCTAAAACAAACTCCACAAAAAGAACTCAGATTTGAAGTAATCAAAGAGATTTGTCCTCTCAGCTAAGAGAAAAAAATGGATCTTGTACTACATTGACAGTAGCAGGAATCATTCTCTTATCTATGGAGGTGAAGCAAGTCAGTCAAGAAACAATTTAAAGCCTCATGCTCTAAACCACAGCACAAACACATTTAAAATGTTATAGAGTGGTATAGACATTGTACGGCTTGTGTTAAACTATTGCAACAATTAGGTAGTATTTTGGAGTTGCAAGAAGGTCCTGGCCTACATTGACCAGGATAAGCCAAAACTACACTTGAAATAAGTAGAGAAGAGAAAAAAATGTAATTCTGATGGGTTCTAGCAAGAAAATAATCTTAAGAGTTTAGAAATTCAATTGCTGTAATTGCCAGGCAATAAAGAGAGACTTAGGGAGTTGGGAACATAGAACAGAACAACTGGTTGGAGTTAGCCATAGAAAAATATTGGTTATTCAGTTGACCAGACTTGAATTCAGTTGCAAGCAGTGCCAAGCAAGATTAAGATGGAAGATCAAAAAGATGAGTCTTAGAAACAATACTAGAAAAAATGAGGGGTAGGGGTAGGAGGAAGGTGAGAAACTGACCATGGGGCATAGGGAAACTGGTGAAGAAAACTTGAGTGACTAGTCCTCTATACACACCATCTATATTGCCTGCCCTCAAACATAACATTTGCTTCCCTTCCTCGGACAGCGATTATTCAGAAGATCTCTGTATATTTGATGTGGGATCCAGCCGGTACTCCACTTCATCGGCTTGCAAATTTTTGGCTGAAAAATGTTTAAACAGCAACCAGTTCCACTTTGTACATGCCGGCTCCTGCCAAGAAGGCCCACAGTTAGAATGGGGTCTTGAGAGGCTAAAACTCGCATTGAACAGCACAAAGAGGGTATCCTGTGGCTACGACACCTGCTATGACTGGGAAAAATGTTCAGGTAAGCTACTGAGGTAAATATATACTAGAAATGCTCTCAGTTCTGCTCTGGTGGCATGGCACATTTCCTCCACACTTACACATCGTGTTTATATGTATCTGACTTTAATCAAAAATTGTTTAGAGTAGTCTTAAAACTTTAATGCTCTAAACAGAAAAGGCAAAAGATAACCAACCACACATTTAAAGTAACTACCTCAACAATTCAGGTGTATATCTTTCTAGTCTTTTCCTAGCTCATGTGCTCAGTGTTATGCTTAGAACCCTGAGACAGTGTTTCTCAACATGTGGGTCATGACCCTTTTGGGCCTTTCACAGGGTCACCTAAGACCATCAGAAAACACAGACATTCCTTATTTGGAGTATCAGTCTCTGCAGGCCCTCTTGGGTCCAGGTGTTGTGGCTCTGTTGCTCTCCTTGTGGAGCTCCTGTCCTCTCCAGGTTTTTCATCTCTCCATTCTTCCACAAGGTTCTCTGCACTCTGCCCAAAGTCTGTCTATGAGTCTCAGTATCTCCTTAGATACCTTGATGGGTAGAGTCTTTCAGAGGCCCTCTGGGGTAATCTCCTGTCCTGTTCCTTGTCTTCTCCTACTTCCTATGTCTATCCTCTTTGCCCTTCTGAATGAGGATTAAGCATCTTCCCTAGGGTCCTCCTTGTTTTTCAGTTCTTTAGGGCTATAGATTTTAGTATGTTTATCCTATATGATGTGGCTAATATTCACCTATAAATGAGTATATATCATTTGTGTCTTTCTGCTTCTAGGTTACCTCACTCAGGATGATCTTTTCTAGTTCCCATCATTTACCTGCAAATTTCATGATTTCCTTGTTTTTAATTATTGAGTAGTATTCCAGAAGGGGGACATAGAAAGCCTGGAAGGGACAGGAGCTCCACAAGGAGACCATCAGAGGCAAAAAAAAAAAAATCTGGACCCAGGGGTACCTGCAGAGACCAATACTCTAACCAAGGAACAGGCATGGAGAGGACCTAGACCCCCTGTTCAAAGGAAGCCCATTGGCTGTTCAGTTTCCAAGTGGGTTCCCTTGTAAGGGGTACAGGAGATGTCTCTAACATGAACTCAGTTGCTAGCTCTTTGATCACCTCCCTCTAGGGGAGTGCAGCCTTGCCAGGCCACACAGGAAGATGATGCAGCCAGCCTTGATGAGACCTGATAAGCTAGGGTCAGATAGAAAGGGAGGAGGTCCTCCCTATAAGGGAACTAGGGAAAGGGCATAGGGGAAGAAGAAGAAGGAGGGTGGGTGGGACTGGGAGGAGATGAGGGAGGGGGCAGCAGCAGGGATACAAAGTGAATAAATTATAATAAATGAATATATAGATAAAATTAAATTAAAAAAGAGAACACAGATGTTTCCATTATAATTCATAACAGGAACAAAATTACAGTTATGAAGTAGCAATGAAAATAATTTTATGGTGGGGAGTCACTACAACATTGAGGATCTCTATGAATGAGCCAACGCATTAGAAAGGGTAGGAAAGAAAAAAAGAAAGAAAGAAAGAAAGAAAGAAAGAAAGAAAGAAAGAAAGAAA
>NW_026585987.1:10821310-10835107 GCF_907164565.1 Psammomys obesus | reverse complement strand
AAAGAAAGAAAGAAAGAAAGAAAGAAAGAAAGAAAGAAAGAAAGAAAGAAAGAAAGAGAAAGCCTAAGAACCACTGCAGTAAGGGGAACACTGTTCTGCCCTCCAGTTTCAAGCCCTTTCCATACCCCAGTTGAAGAGTCTTCATGAGAATTACCTAATTTTTCCCTGTTGTTTGGTACTCAGTTGAGCCAACAGTGCTATCTAGATCAGACCGGGTTTTAATGTGACACCAATTGCTGAAACTTTTTCCTAAATTTCTTTAATTCTTCTACTAGTGACTGGCAGGCACTATGCAGGATTAGCAGTATTATTCAATCAAACATTCTGAGCTCAAGGTTTTCCCCTATGAAACAGTCTTTGATCTTCTACTGCTTCTCTTTCTCACTATGAGGTCAACCAGATGTCCACAAAAAGCTCTGTGACCCATGCATACAGGGTCCTTTCTCACCCAGAGGTAGATTCTCATTCTCAGAGCACAGCTTAGCAAGTAAATGACTCCTATTGGCCAGAAAGGACTATTTGCTCAAAATTGCTTAAAATTGAACTACCAATATTTTACTGACAGTCTCCCTCATTTGAGTCACTAGAAAGACAGCCAACCCCACCAAAAATTTGTTCCTGGTGCCTCACACATCTCAGGTGTTGCGCTGTAAACAATACATATACACAAAATATTAAATGGGAAATATTTTATATAATATTCTATAAATTGATGTGTTCATTTAATAAAGCATGATATAAATATAATTTCTGTTCCTGATATTACTGTCACATAATTTTTAATGTCTACAAGAGTCTGCATGCAAATTTTAAATATGATTTATTTATGCAATGTTTAATTAGATTAATTTTTCCCTGATAGGTTGGTATTATAAACAGTGCTATTACAGATAAATGTGTCAAAAAAGGTTTTGTTAATCTAAAATTCTTTCTTTAACATATGCCTTAGAAAATGAAACTTAAAAGTGAATAATATTTGATGATGTTTTTATTTATGTATTGACAGTTCCTTATAATATGCTTTTATCATAGTCTTCCCATTCCCCAAACTTCTCCCAGATCCTCTCCATAAATATAATTTTAAAGTATAAAATGGTAACTGACAGAATGCATTAAAGTACTTTCCAGAAGTGTTTCTGTGATAATATGCTCCACTTTATCACATATGCTACTCACCCACTGACGCTCTCACCAAACCTTGCAGTCCTCACTCCTTCATAATCTGTCAATTTATTGTTAAGATGTGCCATTGCACTCCCGTTCTCCTTAAATGTATTGCTGTTGGCATCACATTTGTGACCTGAAAGAAAGTAGAGTCTTCATGGCACTGCATCAGCTCCAGAAAAACATACACCCCTGAAATGGACTGTTTCATACAATTTATAAAAACGGAGATTAGGATTTAACAGAATCAATAGGTATCCATATTCTCCTTCTGACACATTTTCAAGAAATGTACCTGAAACTTGGAAGTAAAGCACACACTGGAAATCTGTGGAGTTGTTCCATCTAAAACCATCTCATGTTTGTAAGTATCTCCTTTCATTTCTCCATCTCTGAAAGAAGAGGAAACATCTTACCCAAGTCCATTCTCGTCCTGATCAGTTTAAAACTGATGATAAAAATCATCATCTTTAGCAGGCTGCAAGCCAATAACAGAAAGAAGACAGTGGCTTCACAAAGCATAGGCCATCTGATGGAGCCCTTACTTTAACCTCCATGCCATATGTGACCAGGGCAATTCGACATAAGAGACAGAAAACAGTGGCCTGCTTCATATTTTACCCAGTTCTAGCCATTATGAAATCTCTTAGAAATAAAACCTCTCATATCAATATTTTAGCTATTTGGCCAACAATATGAACCACCTGGCATATCACTCAGAAACAGTATGTTGAGGTAGAACAGAACTGCAAGTATTATAGAGAATTCTTTCTGTATTTAAATACAACCATTCCCACTAAGAAATGTAATAGAAGGATATTATTGTCAGAAAAAGAGAGAGCCAGTCATGGAAGCTCACATCTGTGATCCTAGGATTTAAGATGCTGATGCAGGAGGATTAGGTGAGTTCAAGACCAACCAGTACTAAATGATGATTCCCATGCCAGGCTGGCATGTGAGACTGTCTCAAAGTTCATCCTACAAAAAATACATAAATAAAAGGGATTTGGACAGCCAAATGATTTTTCTTAAATGTTCTCTGACTTGTTAGTGGAGTTGGCTATCTTTCTAGTGACTCAAATGAGGGAGAATGTCAGGACAATATTGGTAGTTCAAATTCAAGCAATTTTGAGCAAATTTTTAAATCTGGATTTAGGGAAATATTTAAAGTTATTTTCCTTTCTTTGCAATATGGAAGGTCTTTATGGAATTCTTCCTTTAAAAAGATTTTGTTTTATTATTTTTCCATGAATTATTCTACTCAAATCGGCGTGACTTGAAAATAATTGCGGCAATACAACCTCATTGAAATATGTGCTTTACCAGTGTCCTGTCACGAAGTGTCCACAGACGCTCTGAACACAAGTTCTTTCTTTAAACGAATACTAAAAAGTTTGAATACTTAATCAGTAATTCTCAAACTAATGGAATGTTTGGGGTAACCAAGCTAATATATAAACATTTCTTAATAAAAAATGTTTACCTATATAATTAAAAGAATAATTTTGCTTCTGCACATAGTCAAGTAACTAAAAGCACTTTTTTTTTCTAAAGAAGTGCTCAGCCTCAGTACTATTTTCTATTTTTATTTATTTTTTGGTAATTTTACGCATGTATACAATATATCTTCAAAATATCCAAATCAAACTTTCCCCCAAATCAAACTCTCCTCAGCCATACTCACAGTACTTCCCCCTCCTCTCTCATGTCTCCTCATCATCATCATCCTTCTCATCTTCATCCTCCTTATCCTTCTGTCCTCATACTCATCCTCATCATCCATAATTCACTGACTACGGTTCCTGCTTCCTGCATGGTTGCGGAGCCATCCACCTGAGCATGGAAAGCCTACCAACAGCCACAAACAAGTGGAAAAGTGATTCCCTCTCCCCCAGCAAGCAACAATTGCCAATAGCTCCTTATCCTATGAGCCCCCCTGCCTTTTGACTGGTTGTTTCATGCAGGTCTTACTCAGGTAGCTACAGCTGTCCTGAGTTCGTAAGTGCATGGCCACATTATTTTCAGAGAACAGCATCTCAACAGTGTTCCACCCCATCCTCCAGCTCTTAAATTCTTCCCACCCTCTCTGCTTTGAGATCCCCTGAGCCTTTTTGGATAGGGTTGGATGACATAAATGTCCTACTTAGGGCTGAGAATTCAAGGTCTCCTATTCTCAGCACTTCCACCAACTACGAGTCCCTACATTGACTGCGCATGACAAAAAGAAGCTTCTTGGTCCAAGGTTGAGAGCAGCACTAACTTTTGGTGTACATATAATTATTTAGAAGGCACTTTGACAATGTCTATTTAACAAAAGAACAACATCAGGGACATCACACACACACACACACATACTCACTCACACTGTTCCTCAAGCCTATGACCTTTCCAGCTATGGGCTTTTAACCAGTTTTAGAATACCAGGCATGAAATAGCTCCTGTGGATTAGGCCTCGAATCCAATCATAAAATATCCGATCACATCTCTGCCCATCTTTAACTGATCAAAAGTCAACACCACAGTGAATTACGCTGGGAGTAGCAAACACTAATGTACTTACAAAGAAAGAAAAATTTGGAAAATGCATTTTATACCCAACCCGCACACTGCAAATTGTGGTCCAAATGATGTTAAATTGAACTGAATGCCATCTTGCTTGTGTTCGTGATTACACTGTGCTCTTTGCTACTCTTTTCTTCCCTATATAAAATGATTTTTCGAAAAAAAAAAAGAATCTAAAGTGAAATATCAAAGAAGTAAGATGTTCTCTTTTCAAAACTTAGAAAAGAAATGGCTCCCTTAGGGAACCTATTTTTATGGATATTAAATGTTCTGTCTGAATCCACTACCAACCAACAGGAAGGGGAAATTCGTTCAACAAAAACCCATTAGGCATCCCACCTATGGAAGTTTCCGCACAGTCTGGTGAGGGCTGAACATAAAGGACTTTTTGTTTTCCTCTGATTGTTCACAGTCCTTGGAGAACTTACATTAAACAGTTCTTGCATGACTCACTTTAATGCAAAGCAGTGTGATGAGAACTGTGAGACGGAGGAGAGTCTTATGACCTGGATTTTATAAGCGTGGAAGTGTGAGAACTGAGTGTTGAAGGATCCGTTGCTAGACAGGGTAGGAATGGCTCTTATGTGCTGAAAATAAACAGGTTTGGTGCATGTAAGTCATAATAACACAGAAAGAATGCTGGTGGTACCTTCCCAAAACCTGACAGAACTGATTTTCTTATACAAGATCAAACAATGCCTTGGCTTTCTCCAACTCCATTCTTCAGACAATGAACGAGATTTCCCAGTACTATTACCTTCTCTGGTTAACTTCAGACTATCTGAAATAGGCAAGTTCTGAGTTCAACAGGACACTCTCCCTCTATAAAATAAAGTAGAGAGCAATCCAGGAAAGACATCTGATGGCAATCCCTGTCCTCTACACACACACATACACACACACACACACACACACACACACACACACACACACACACACAAAATAAAAAAAATGACCATTTCCTGAACGCAAGATTTGTATGAATTACACAGCAGTTAGATGCTTCCAAAGACAGCTCTCACAGGAGAAGCATCCAAATTAACTGCTTGTTAAAAACACAGGTACAACCAATATTTTAGTATGAAATGAGTAAATATGACATAGTTATATCAACATGATGAGGCTTTTGGGTCACTTATTACAATACCTGACCCTACCATTTACTAACTGCTTGATCACAGGCAAACTCTACAGGACAGGTCGTAGACTTGTAAGGATTCAACAAAGTAGGTAGTCCTTGGCATCATTTATTGTTTCAGAGCTCATGTCCAGTAAATAATAACTGTAATGTTAATAAGAAGCACCTAGACTAGGGTCAGATGGAAGGGGAGGAGGACCGCCCCTATCAGTGGATTTGAAAAGGGGCAGGGAGGAGATGAGGGAGGGAAGGTAGGACTGGGAGGGAATGATGGAGGGGGCTAAGGCTGGGATAGAAAGTAAATATCCTGTGATTAATATAAAGAAATAAAAAGTATAAAAAATAAAATAAAATAAAAGCTAAAAAAAAAAAAAAGGACAGGACACATCACAGAACTTGTATAAATGGTTTAACAGAGTGAAGTGAGAAAAGCAGTTCAAACAATGATTGGTTGTGACCCCTGAGGCAGAGAAGGGGTCACAGTGTCCTAGTTGGATAATCATGCTTGCTTATGAGGGCATTCTGCTGTCTTACATTCTTATCTTGCCATCCAGCAACTGTTGGGTATTTTCGGATGTCACCCTAGTTTCAGCTTTCTCTCCATTGCCATCAGGGAACTATAGAAAAGGGTTAAGTAAAAGCAAGCCCGGAAGGATTTTTCTGTGATGACTCACACTGCCTCTTTCATTGCAGCCCTCACTTCCAACTGTATCTGCCTGTTGCCTCCACAGTGCCCCAAGGATGAAAACCAACTCTACTGTGTCAAAATGGGATCATCAACACGTGGGAAAACAGTAAACATCTGCACAGTGGGAGCCGTGAGGTGTGCAAACAGGAAGGTGGAAATACTGAATGCTGGGAAGTGTTTGGATTAGCATAGCTCCTGCAAAATGAACTTACTAGTCAAAAACAATGCCTCTAAGAGCAGGGCGGGGCACAAGGACAGGGAGTGAGGAAAGTGAATGGATGGGAAGAAAATATAATGGCACATAGGTTCACGGATGCTGTGATAAAAACCCGTTACTTTGTATGATAATCTTTAAAATAATGTTTTAAAAGTCACATGATGAGCAAACTGGCATAGCCATAAATTTCTGGACAAATTATTTTGTGTTGTTTTCATATTATCTCCCTGCCACCAACTATGCCATTTTAGCAACCCTGTCTGATGCTAGCATATGCTGTCCTGTATCATATTTCTGAGCTGAAATGTCTGTATCAATCTGGTAAAATTTCCTACGCTGCACAAAACACATTGGGACTTCAGAGGACCTTTGAAGCCAGTGATCAATATGATCCTCACAACTAGAAATAACAAAATCCATCACATTTGCAATGGATCAATAAACAGAAAGCTGCAGAGTCCACAATACATGTTACAAATAGCCAACCTTCGTGTATTCATTTCACAAATAATCTCTCAGTTTCTACAGTGTAGTAAGTACATTGAGCATCGTTGGCCATCCTGCTGGCAACCATCAGAGGGTCACATTTTAGAAACACCTAGTTTTGAGATGAATCACCACACACCTGCCCTGCTTTTATAGTTAATGTCAAAACCTTAGGCTCTTTTTTTTTCCAAATTTTTATTTTTTATATTAATTACAGTTTATTCACTTTGTATCACAGCCGTAGCCCCCTCTCTCATTCCCTCCCAATCCTATTCACCCTCCCTCATCTCCTCCCTGCCCCTCTCTAAGTCTACTGATAGGGGAGGTCCTTCTCCCCTTCCATCTGACCCTAGTTTATCAGCTCTCAATAGGGCTGGCTGCATTGTCTTCCTCTGTGGCCTAGCAAGGCTGCTCCTCCCTCAAGGGGAGGGGGGAGATCAAAGAGCCAGCCACTGAGTTCATGTCAGAGATAGTCCCTGTTCCCCTTACTAGGTAGGTAACCCACTGAGCTGCTATGGGCTACATATCCCAGAAGCAGAAAGACACACACAGTATATACTCATTTAGTGGATACTAGACCTATAACATAGGATAAACATACTAAAATCTGTACACTTAAAGAAGATAAACAAGAAGGAGGACCCGGCATAAGATGATCAATCCTCACTTAGAAAGACAAATAGAATGGACATTGGAAGTAGGAGAAAACAAGAAACAGGACAGGAGCCTACCATAGAGAGCCTCTGAAAGACTCTACCTAGAAGTGTATCAAGCAGATACTGAGACTCATAATCAAATCTTGGGCAGAGTGCAGGGAATCATATGAAAGAGGGGGAGTTAGTAAGACCTGGAGAGGACAGGACCTCCACAAGAACCAAATATATCTGGGCACATGGGTCTTTTCTGAGACTGATTCTCCAACCAAGGACCATGAATGGATATAACCTAGAACCGTAGGCTCTTACTTCTTACCCTACACGTGGATGTGTAGGAGCTGTTTTCCTGATCTCCAGCTCTGGGGCTCCCACTTCAGGGTTGGAGGCTGTGAGCCACAGCCACCTGGTAGAAATCTTCCCACACTTTGCATATTAAATGCAGCCCTTCCTCCTTTCGCTAATCATAAAACGTTGACAACATCTAAAAATCTTGTAATATAAAATGAGAAAAATGAGGAAGGAAAAAACTTTGAAAAGACATTTTCCTAGGCAATTAGAGTTGAGTGGGACTTCTACCCTAGTATTCACTGGCCCATCCTCCTCCCACTCAAGCCACCCACTCGCTTCCGCTTCCAGAAGTGAGCGTGGTGAAAGCTAGTATGCCTCCTGCCTGCAGCATTCCTGAGACAACTGAAGAGTGGGACACATAAGACCGCATCCCAAAGAGAGCCAGCTGCAAGAGGCAAGAAACTTTCTTCAATGTTGACTTGGCTCAGCTCTCCTCTGAATCCCATTACTCTCCCCTAGGAAAAGGATCTCACAGTAAAGGAACCCAGTGCGGGAGAGAGGGATGGTCCTGTGAGCACATTCATTCAGTGTTCACTCATAGTGGGAGTTCTAATTCCCTTCTCTCTCCTGGGTGGAAAAAAAAGGAAGAATGTAACAGACACCCACCCCGCAGCCAGATGACCAAAGCCACCAGGGAGTCATTTGTGGAGCGAGAGCCTTTACAGTGAATGTAAGCAGGCACAGCAAGAAACCACTGGACACAGTCATTCTCCATGGATAGAAAGAACAGTTTTAATAAAGAAAACTGGCTGCCTTGGACAGTAATGAGCAGCAGCCAGCTGCAAACACTCATTGGGTTACAGAGGGACTGGGGTAGCAGTCAGCAGCTCAGACAATGCGACTGTGATCAGAAGAGCCGTCCAGTGATGGCTGACAGCTGCAGTCAGGAGCTTTCAGACAAGCCACTAAGGGGCTTCTGAAAAGGACTTCCTGTTTCTGTTTCCTTGAAAAACCAAGCTCCGGTGGTGTCGAGTGGAGGCCGCTTCTCTGCTGCTTAACAGTAAGGACACTCCTGGTGGTGGTGAGATTTCTAAGAGGGTCCTGAAGGTGCTGCTCCATGTTGAAGCACTTCCCCCTTCTGTGGTGGTGGCCACTGGTGAAGTTAAGTTATGAAAGGAATATCAGCTCTGACATGGAGGACCAAAACAGAACCAATGTTTAAAAACAGAAACTGACTAGAAATCTATGTGGTCTTCCAGACTTAATGGGAGCAGAAATAAATTTGACAGAACATGGCAAAAGCTGGGGCTCTCATAAGCAAGGGCTACAAACTGGTTGGCTAAAACAATAAGCATCTGTTCTCTGACAGTTCTCCAGGCTAGTAATAGGAAGGACAATGTTTTAAGGACCAGTTCACTCTGAAACCAGAGGTCCTTCCTTGCCTCTTCCAGCTGCCAGAAATTGCCAGCTGTCCTTGACATTCTTTGAGGATGCATTGTCTCCATCCCCACACGACCCTGTCCAACCCTTCTTTCTGCACAAACCAGGATCCACCTCACCCTCCTCTGGGACTCCTTTGGGTACCTGCATTCACATGTATAAACACATGCATAAGGACCATTAAAAATAAGAACAAATCTTTTAAAAGTATTTCCTGTTTACTGTCCATAGTATAATCAAAGATAACACCAGCAATAACATTCTTTTGATTGAAAACCAGTCACCGTTGCTTTAAAGTATTTCTCTTTTCCTTTTAATGATATTTTCCCTTTTAATGATGTTAGTTGTTCTTTTACCTCTTCAGTTACTTTTTGTCTCCAAGAACGTTTTTAGTGCACTAACCTATTAAAGTCTACATTAAGCTAATTTGCATACCATTTACCAGTTGAATTCTTCACACTCTGATATTAATATTAATACAGCAATTTAGTACAATAGGTGTTAACAGCTAGTAATAAAATTATCATCATGAAGCAGAGAGCAGCACCAGAGTATATTAAATATCTGGAATTTAGATTGGGAATCTCCAACTCTGTCCTAGACAATTCAACAAATTATAGATCAAAGGTAAGAGCTTTAACTTCCAAGGCTAATGGAGAAGATTGTTTCTGTATGCATTGCCTGTGGCGCTGAAAATTAAATCATATTTTTTAAATATAGATTTTGAGTTGTTGATTCTGTAATATGCTGACAAAATATGTGAACTCCCCCATTTAAAGGATTGTATGAATTTGTCAAGGTCTTGGGACATTGTAGGAACATGATCTTGAAATTCCAGTGCTCTAGTGGATACTTCAGCTTTACTGAACAGCTCCTCTTCCAATATTCAGTAAAGATCGACACATTTTAGGTGGTTTTCCCCTCCTTTCTACAAAAGACTTCCACAATCCTCAATGTTGCTTAGCTTTGAAGGTTGGAAAGCTACACCTCATCCACATCCTCGTCTAAATCCTAATCCTCAATGAGAATCTGATGGATCGTGATGATTCTGTTGGGCTTGGATGCCAAACTGCCCTGAAGCTTGATTAATTGGATTCCAAATGGCTGGTTTCCTCTAAGGTCACCTTTGTTCTTTTGGAATTCACTGCAAGTGGAATCAATGAAGCATCCTACTTCTAAGCAAACAAATGGCCTGCAAAATCATAGTTGTACCCAGTCTGGTACGCATGTGAGACAGGCCACTGCTTCCCTATTTGTCTTCTTGACAAGTCTGGCTGCACAATTTTAGATCCACATGTCCACTGTCAATTAGTGAAGGTAGATGTCACCAATCAAGGGGCTCTAGGGGACAGATGGTACACAGAAAGTCATACAGAGATTTATATCAAGGATGTTTATCACATTATTTCTAATAGCAAGCAATGGCAGACCTTAAATATCTAGTAATAAATTATGGTCATGTCAGATGATAGCAAAGTATGTGGGCACTGATATCTTTTTTAAATGACTTTAATAACGATGTTAAAATCCTGGAAACCAGACTACGAAATTTCTGTGTATACAAATAGCTTTTAGTCAGGCACAAACCTGTAATCCCATCACTTGGGAGATGGAGGCATGGAGATTGAGGTTCAAGTTCACCCTCAGTTATATAGTAAGTCTGAGACCAAACCAAACTCCATAAAACCTATTCCCAAACAAAACAAAAATAAAATCATGCCTAGAAGAACAATGACTAGGAAAACAAGTACTACAAAACGCAAAGTAAGTTTTATTGGCCTTTATTCTTGTGCACTGTGGTTTTTTTTTTCTTCTAGATTTTTTTTATCCAAACTGCATGCACTTTTTAACTGGACATGAAAATTTATTTTTGCCTTCTTCTTTATGAGGGCAGGTAGTTAATTCTGCTGTGTACACAGACTGATAGCTTGGATAGAACGGGCCTCCCTAATCTGAGTTTACTCATAGGAGGGATGTTTGGCAATTTTTAGTCAAATTTGTGAGCCTCGTGCGTATCATTCATTCATTTCCAAGCATATCCAAAAGTCCTGCTGAGTCACAAGAATTAAGCTTATAATAATGCAGATGTTAGAGATGAACCTGGAGGTTAATGCAGAGATCCTGAGGGCGCTCTTAAACCGCTATCCTACACAGTAGGAAGCGGAAAGTGACTACTAAATGTTATAGATACAAATAATGTCACAAAAAAATTAAGTTTTTACGCTAAACAGTTAAGTTTGAAGATCAAGCCTAGGAGCTGGAAGAATTGCTCAGCCACTAAAGTGCTTGTAGTCCTAACCTGAGTTCCTGGATTCAGATCATTAGCACTCACATAAAAAAAAAAAAAAAAAAAAAAAAGCAGCGTTTGGTGGCACGCACATCTGTAATCCAGACAGAAGGATTTCTGGAACTCGCTAGCTAGTCAATCTGGCTGAATCAGTGAGCTCAAGCAATAAAGGAGGACATTCATTGTCCCCCCTCCAGCTTCCACACAGAGGCGTGTGCACCTGTGTATAGACAGACACACACATATTCCAAGACTTCAACATTGCTAACAAATCCTGAGTGGCTTTTTAAGCTTAAATAAACCTCTCCTAAATCCAGTTTCTGCAGGCAAAACTAATAGTAATAATAAGATAAAAGGTCAGGTTCCTCTTTTTTCCTATAATGTGGTTGAAGTGTGTGTGTGTGTGTGTGTGTGTGTGTGTGTGTGTGTGTGTTAATGTAATTGACAAGAAGATTAACCCATAGTTCCCCATCTTACTTCACAGTGAAATGACAGATGCTCAGTTCACTAATGTGAACCGAGTCCCAGCCCTCTGTTGAATTTCTGTGGATATGTGCAATGAGCAAAAGAAAAAATAAAACAAACAAACAATAAAATTGCAGTGACCAACAACAGTTTCTTGTTTTCAGCCGCTAAAATGGAATGATTTGTTATGTCTTCACGTAGTTTCCCTGTGTGATATTAGCTGTGAGTTCAGCAAATGATATGATGCCATAAAAAGATAATCTCTTTCACTTCCCTAAATTGTGTTCCAGAATACTGTGTCTTCCCTGGGCCTCGCTGACAATGGAAACTGATGCTTCCTAACATGGTCTATAATCACTAGCAGACTTGGGGGGGGGGGGGACAGAGAAATTAAATCAAAACAGAATAAAGGGATGATGATATTTCATTTTTAAGTATATATATATATTGAATTGCATCCACCAAGTTATAGAGAAATTGATTAAGAGAAATTAAAATACAATGAGGAAATAAACCCTTGTATTGAGACTTTACCAAACAAGACTTTAAAAAAAAAATCCAAAATGTTCAACACTTTCCTATCATGGTAACTTTTATTCTCCTGATGCAAAAGTAGTCTCTGAGACTTACTGCCTCCATCTACTAGCCTAGGCCTAGTTCTGAAAGCTTCCATACAATCTAATCTAGTCCGAGAATGTTTTCAGTCTCTGAGACTTACAGCTAACTAAGATCACCCTTTCCAGTTCTTTCTCACTGAATAGCTCTGCTTGGCCTCAAGATAACTCTAGCAATCTATTCTAATCTTCAGGCTCCTTCTCATTCTCTGGTTCATTCTGTCTTCACCTGTGTCTAGCTAGTTCTCCCTTCAACCTGTCTCTGTAAAACTCTTCCTGTAAAACTGCCTTTGAATCCCACGAACTGAACTGCCATGAACTCAACTCCACTGCACTGTCTCTCAACCCACTGACTCAACCAAACCATCTGAACAGCACCGACTAGAACTCATAGCTCTGTATGCCTTTGTCTCCTGAGTGCTGAGATCAAAGGTGTGTACCGCCATGCCAGGACCTAAGCTTCTCTTTACTTAAAACTTGCTCTATACCCAGAGATTTGTTTGCCTCTGTCTCCTGGCATTAAAGGCCTAGCTGCATTCCTGCCACAGGGATTAAAGGTATGTGCTAAGGGCATGTCTGTATTCCAACCAGAGTAGCCAGGTTGCTGGATTAAAATCCCTCTACACTTTCCTTGGAAACTATTAAATTTAAGTATTATTATGGAATCTTGGAAATGTTTGTTGTTTTTACAAGTATTAAAGAGTTAATTAAATCTGCTTTATATTTTTTGATTACCAAGTCATTCTCTAAGCATATTGTATACTAATTGCTTACCAAAGTGAATTCTAAAGAACTCTAAAACTCATTTACTATAATGTAGAAGAGGAGTCTTTATTCCAATTTTTAACCGTGTCATAGAGCTTAAAATCTAATATATCTGCAGTAGCAGGAACTATTTAGTTCCCTGTCTCCCCCAAATTCATTCATTCCTCCACCTAAAGGCCTGCATTTAAGGAGAAGCTATTGCTAATATGAATAACACTGAATAATAGTCACTCAGTGAGTGAATCGTAATTGGTTGCGGTCAGTCAACAAGGTCCCATCTTCATGCCCATACGGCTGAGACTAGTGTGTGCTACACACTAACTCAGATGAGGGGCTTCATCTAGATGACTTCTGAGAAAAGCTTTCTCAATCTTTTTTATTGACTAAATTTACTCTTTACTTTATTGAGTAAATGTACTTTTGCTCAAAGATGTCTTAATTCAATAGTAACTGTTTTTAAAAACTGTGTTTTTAAAGAACTGTGTTATTTAAATGACTATACAAGTTACATGTGAAAAGTTATATTAGTATTTCAGAGGTTGTCAATTAAAAAAAAAAAGACTGAAGTTTTTGCTTATTCACAGAAAACCTTGTGCTTAGTGTCCATAATGCCACAGTAGAATCCAGTGACATTGAGGCTTCTACACCATGAAGAAAGCAAAGACGCATGGAGAGGCAACATGCACTGACCAAAAGGCAAGAGTTAGCCCGGACCTTGGTGCCGATATCAACTATTGGAATGAAAGAATGAAGACAGCACCAAATGTTTACAGATTCCAAGTGTTTGGAACACCTAATATGGAGTCTTTCTTGAGATAGCAAGAAGCTGAGGCAACCCACGTCAGTGTTCTCACTCCAAACTCCTGATTCACAGAACCCACAAGAAGTACAAAGGAATTGTTTTATACCAATGATTTTAAATTGGCTTGTTATATAACAATAGATAACCAAAAATAGTTCTGTGAGGAGTGTCTGTTCTTAGGAGATATATATATATATATATATATATATATATATATATATATAT
>NW_026585987.1:10818625-10821300 GCF_907164565.1 Psammomys obesus | reverse complement strand
ATATATATATATATATATATATATATATATATATATATATATGATGCAGTCAGCATGTGTAAGTCATAGGAATAGAATATGTACATCAATATATATTATATACAATATATACTCAAATATATATTATGTAAATAAACACAAAAGTATGTATGTGTATTAACTTAAACACACACATGCAGCACACACACACACAAGCCAACACGCAAACCCAGATAGACAGACAGACAGAGAACTGATTAATCTGAATCAATCCTCCACGGAGCTATTCAAATTATATTTAAAAATGTTTTTGTAATTAGAATGTACCTAATAATAAGTTAAAAAGAGAACCCATGGGTTTTTCATCATAACGTGGATAAAATGCCATATCTGTGGAAAACCACAGCTAACAACCTAAACCAATATCCAATTTCTGTTAAGCCAGATGGTATAGACCACATAATTCTATCTTTATGAACTACTGTTTTTCTAAAAAGAACATAATCAGAGTAAAATAAAGTTTTTTTTTAAATCTCAGAGTAACACACAAGAATCACAAAAGCACTGATTTTATACAGAATATAGGATATGTTTTAATATGCACTTGCTTTCTAAGGGGAGAAATGCCTTTGCAGCTGCAAAACACAATCGCAGCTGTAGATCATGGCACCTGTTTATATAATTACCTAGAGGTTGGTAGGCACCCAATACATGGGGTAAAGTTAGATCTGGAACACACAATCCTAAATGGGATGACTCCATCAAATCCTTCTCATCAGGGTTTGGGAAACCCTGCAGAAGAGGAAGAAGCAAGAGTGTAAGAGACAAGGGGGATGGAGGACACCATACCTCTAAATCAATAGGATCAGTACACCCATACCTCAGGTACCATGCATAGGGACGGCATGAGTCCAGATGGGGCCTCAGAACTGAAGAGAAATGAACATAAGCCCCCATCCCTAACCCAGAAACTATCTCAAATGAAAACCGTTTGCAAATGAAAATTTACTTTTCTCCAAGGAAGTCTCACTGTGGAAACAAACTACTCTAAGGGTAGGCTGCATGCCCAGCTGTAGATGACCAACAGCATATGAACTCAACATCTTTGGAGGTGCCTAATGTTAGGAAAAGTATCGTCTCAGGAACCCTAAGAACAAGTTCTCAGCACAAAGGAGATTTATTGGCCCCAGAGGGAAAGAGGGCAGGGAAAAAGAAACAAACAGGAGACAGAGGAGGAGGGAGAAGGGAAAGGAAACAAGAGAGAGGGAGTGGGGGTAGTTTTCCTCATGGGGACAAAGGATTGCCTCTGGAGAGAGAGGAGATAGACTGGCCCATAGGAAAATGGTCACTTATAAAGTTACACAGGAGAGCTGGTGTTAGGATGAGGTGTTTAATTTTAATTGGGTATGTTAATTAGGTGAGCTAAAGGGGGCTTTTGATTACTAGACTTCAAGCAACATTTTGATAGGTAAACCTTGGTAGTCAGCCTCAGGAGAATGAAGTGGCCAAGTAGGGGGACAGACCATGGTGGCTAGCTTCAGGAATGTAATCTGAAGGTTTTTCAGCAAGGCAGAGGGCAAGGGAGAGAAGGGTAATGTGTGCCAGAGCCATGCTCTCCATGCTCTAGCTAGCCATAGTCAGCTAGTCAGGGCCCTTTTCGTTTTATCTTTTACTTATTTATTTTTAATATTCTTTCTCATTTTACCCTACAGGTCCTTTGTGTATGTATTATGGTTTCTAGTTTAGTGCTTTTAGGGAATTCCTGACTGTGTGAATGAGGGAGGTCTCTACCTCTAAATCTGTTTCTTGTTCCTTTCCATGTACTCTTTTCCCTTTATTTGTCCATTTTGTTCTATTCCAATGTGCTAGTGTTTTGTTCTGTCTTATTATAGTCTTATTATATTTCATCTATCTCATTATGTTATGTTTTATCCCTTAGAAGCTTGTTTGTTTTCTAATGAGCGATAGAAATGGGTAAAGAGGGAAGAGGTAGGGAGCAAGTAGGAGGAATAAATGGGGGAGAAACTCCCTCTCTATAATCAGGATACACTATATGAGTAAAAAGGCTCAATTTCAATAAAAGGGGAAATGTTTTGTTTTCTTTAGCCACACTTAGGGCTGCCGGTACTACACTGAGTATCAAGGATCACTGTAGCTCAGGATGTTGAGGAGACATGTTGACAGCAGAGCTGGGAGGCTGAGCTTCCTATATGAGGTGTCTGACTCATTATAATCCATATGTCCATTTCACACAAGGTAGAAATTTCATTTTCCATGGTGAGTAGATCATGCAGGCACAGGCTCTTTCTCAGAAAATTAGGAATAGTGCTACCTCAAGATTCAGGTGTACAACACCTAGGCATAGATCCAAAATATGGTCACATATACAACAAGGACATTTGAACAACCATGTTCTTAGCAGCTTTATTCGTAATAGCCAGAATCTGGAAACAACCTAGATGTCCCTTAACTGAGGAATGGAAACAGAAAATGTAGGACATTTACACAATGGAATACTACTCAGCAATTAAAAATTAGGAAATCATGAAATTTACAGGCAAATGGTGGAAACTAGAAAAGATCATCCTGAGTGAAATATCCCAGAGCAGAAAGACACACATGGTATATATTCACTTATAAGTGGATATTATATATATATATATATATATATATATATATATATATATATATATATA
>NW_026585987.1:10798568-10818615 GCF_907164565.1 Psammomys obesus | reverse complement strand
ATATATATATATATATATATATATATATATATATATATATATATATAATATAGGATAAACATACTAAAATCTGTACACCTAAAGAAACTAGGCAAGAAAGAGGACCCTGGGTAAGATACTCAATCCTCAGTCAGAAAGGCAAAAGGGATAGACATCAGAAGAGGGAAAAAACAGAGAATAGGACAAGAGCCTACCATAGAGGGCCTCTGAAAAACTCTACCTAGCAGTGTATTAAACCAGATGCGGAGACTCATAGCCAAACTTTGGGCAGAGTGCAAGGGATCTTATGAAAGAAGTGGGAGATAAAAAAAAAAAAAGGCCTAGAAGGGATAGGCGCTCCACAAGGAGACCAACAGAACTGAAAAATCTGGGCCCAGGGGTCTTTTCTGAGACTGATAGGCCAACTAAGGACCATGCATGGAGATAACCTAGAATCCCTGCACAGATGTAGCCTATGGCAGCTCAGTTTCCAAGTGGGTTCCCTAATAATGGGAACAGGGACCATCTCTGACATGAACTCAGTGGCTGGCTCTTTGATCACCTCCCCCTAAGGGGACTTGGGGAAGAAGCCTTACCAGGCCACAGAGGAAGACAATGCATCCAGTCCTGATGAGACCTGATAAGCTAGAGTCAGATGGAAGGGAAGGAGGACCTCCCCTATCAGTGGACTGGTGGAGGCATGGGAGGAGAAGATGGAGGGAGGGCAAGATTGTGAGGGGGCTGCAGCTGGGATACAAAGTAAATAAATTGTAATAAATAAAAAAATAAATAAATAAGCTCTGTTAAAAAGAAAAAGAAGAAGAAAGAAATTTCATTTTCCATATTGCTGCGACATTTTCTTCTTTACCCCAGAGAACACCTGTGGGTTTTGGAGAACTATACCGTTTGCTTTCTTTTTCAAAAAGAATAATTGAACAAGAACAAAAGAGAGCTGGAGTCTGAATTGGGGATCAGCTGTGACCAAAAATCAATGATCATCGCTTTCATGAACAACTGAAGGGAGAGCAAGCAAGGAAAGTGGTCTTCTGGGCCTTCTTGGTCTTCTGGTGCTCCTGAAGAGCACCATTTAGCACCACGAGATGTATACAACTCACTAAGAAAGTTCTGATCGTTCCTCTATTTCAGCCTGCTACACTGCTTCTCTATTGCTGCTGTAACAAAGTAGCTCAAAACAAACCCACCTTATTATTTCTGATTTGGTAGAGAAGAGTCACAAATGGATCGCATTGGGCTAAAAGTGAGTTGCCAAGAAAACTGCATTCTTTTTGGAGTCTCTAGAGAATAAACCCCTTCCTCCCAATTGCTACCATTCAGAGGCCATCTCCATTTCCTGGCTCATGGATCTCTTTCTTTGTTCAACCTCTGCCTTTGTCATACATCTGTCTACTCTGATGCTCTTTTCTTAATTTGTCTTAGCAGAACCTGTGTGGTTGTACTAGATCTGTTGAGAGAACCAAGGATCATTTTCCAAACTTTAAATCACCTCTCCAGTCTCTTTTGCAGTGAAACACAATGTATTCACAGGTTCTGGAGACAGGAGACAGGAAAGATGGATTTGGGATAGCATGATCCGTCTATGTCACCTGTAGCAATTGAAAAAATCCTTCATTATAAAGGATGTGGGGTCTTAGAGTTTTAAAATTAATTATGGACCATTTCAGAAGCAGGAAGACAAAAATCATGCCTAGTAACACTAAAGATATCCTGATAGATTTGCGCCACTGGTCACAGGAAATGAGATGAGAGCAGAGTTTCAAGAGTCCTCAAAATAACACTAGAAAGACTACCCTTCTCTGTCGTTTATCAATTTCATTATGCATTCTATTTGATTATCACTCCATAGAGGAAAGCACAGCAGTCAGATGTTAAAGCACAGAAAATGTAAAGGTAAATCTTTGCTCTGGAAGCCTGAGGTTAAAATATCAGAATACACTCATCAGTACTGCTTCAGTTCAGGGTTTCTCTCTTCAACCAGCTGGCCATGTGAGAAAGAAGCAGCCTGGGCATTAACTGGCTACAGTTAGGGGTGTGGCTACCACAGGGAAAGGTGGGCTTGACTGCCTCATTCTGAGTACCTCAACGCAATAGGCACACTCAAGCGTCTAACTTCCCACCACCCTCTGAACAAATGAAGGGGCTTGAATTAAGATAACTACGCTTTTGGGGGGGGGGACATTGTAAAGATACAATAAAGATCTGACAATGATCCTTATGTTAGAAAGCTTTCCCTCACTCTAGCAAATAACTGAAATAATGAATACACAGAAAAATTTTATTTTGGCTCTCCTGGCAATTTCTGTCCATAATTTGCTGGCTCAATGTTCTGACTCATTGTTCTGGAACATGTGAAAAGCAGCATATCAAAATTTAAAAGCAAGAATAATATGAAGGAATGGCATGCACAATATGCAACATATTTTATTTAAAAAAACAAAAATGTGTGCTCAATCCACAGCTAATTAAAGAAAAAATGGACAAACAAAGCCACAGTCCCCATCCTCCCAAGAACTTAAATGTCTCCTACTAAGCCCATGTCTTAAAAGTTTCCACTGCCTTCCAATCACACTCAAAAGTTGGAGTCAAGCCTTTACCACAGGGAATTTGAGAAACACTTGCCTAAGCCACTACAGTTCCCAAGTCTGGTGATCATGAAAATCATTTGGAAGTCTTTATAAGTACCACCCAGACCTAGTAAAATAGACTCCTTGAACCAATAAAATTCCAATCAAGAAAACTAAGGCAAGCAATTTATGTCAACCTTGGACTGTCAGCCTGCCTGTTCTGAATCCTTCAAGTAGCTTTAGTCCAAACACCTTCCCTTATCTATCTCTTCCCACTCATATTAAAATCCCTATGCCCTTCCCTACTTTGTGCTAACATAGTCAGATCACAAGCTTCCAGTACCTTTTTTGCTAAAACTTTACTGCTTTAAATTTCATTTTTGGGCTGGAGAGATGGTTGAAGTCCCACTTCAAACATCTTGAAAGCACCCAACACCAGCCCTGTGGGATCTAACACCTTTGACACCCCCAACTTATGCACTCGCATGCACCCCATACACATAATTTAAAATAATAAAATAAATCTTAAAAAATTCACATCCTCATCCTCCATCATTGTTAATTGTATTGGCCAACTCTACCTTCAGCTTTAGATTCAGGAATCACAGGAATTCACACCCACTCATTAGAAGAGCTGTTTCATTCCTAACTCATTATCTCCACAATGTTTATTGTTTAAGATTACTAGAGAATAAAGGAAAATTAGAAAAAAGAAATGACAGACAGTAAAGATAATGAGACTACTACAACAAATATGTCAAGATAAGGGATGTGCAATTTATAATTCAAGTTAGTTTTTCACCAAAGGTGGAAGCAAGGTCATCTGTACCAAAATAACCTTAATTAGTCCCTTGTCACATGAACTCTACATATTTCCCTATGGTTCCCAACAAGATAATGAGGTAGTGTTTTTCATTTAATCGATGTAATTTAATCAAAACAATTTAAATCAACAAACCACCACTTTTGTCCATAACAACAAAAAGCTAAACCAACCATTATAATTATAAAGTTTATGTGCATTCTGATACAGAGCTCTTGACCCATGAAAACCAGCAAAATTGTGTTCTTCACAAGCATTCTACCCTAAAGTGTTATTTATGCAATAGTAACAATAATATATTTGTCATTTACTATATGATAAGCATATAGAGAACATTGCAAGGATTAATACACTGAAACCTGGCTATAACTCTTTCAGATAAGTATTTTCCACATTTTTAAATTCGTAAGAACTAAACACAAATAACCCAAGAACATAAGAAGACAGAACTATCCTTTGTTCTTATTGGAAGTCTAATGAATCTAAATCTCTTAATACAGAACCCAGGAATTCTTTCTTTAGATTTCCAGATTGGGGATTTAGTAAAACCTGGAGAGGACAGGAGCTCCAAGAAGACCAAATAAATCTGGGCACAGGGGTCTTTTCTGAGACTGATTCTCCAACCAAGAACCATTCATGGAGATAATCTAGAACCCTTGCTCAGACGTAGCCCCTGTGAGCTCAGTATCCAAGTGGGTTCCTAGTAAGGGGAACAGGGACTTTCTCTGACATGAATTCAATGGCTGACTCTTTGACCTCTCCCCCACCCCCTGAGGGAGGAGCAGCCTTGCTAGGCCACAGAGGAAGACAACACAGCCAGCCCTGCTGAGACCTGATAAACTAGGGTCAGATGGAAGGTAAAGAGGAACTCTCCTATCAGTGGACTTAAAGAGGGGCAGGGAGGAGATGAGGGATGGTAGGTGGGGATTGGGAGGGAATGAGGGAAGGGCTACAGCTGGGATACAAAGTGAATAAACTGTAATTAATATAAAAAATTTAAATTTAAATTTAAAAAAGAAAATAAGATAATTACAATTTTCAATTAGACAGTTAACCCTTTGACCAAGAGAAGAGTCTAGCTTGAGGGAGGAAAAATCAACAATTCTAAAACTGACTAAAGGACTCTAGAATAATTTCATGAAGATTAAGAAGGTCTTGTCGAGGCAGGAGAAATCAAAACAAAATGATAGATGTCAATATTTTGCTGAAGACAAAATTTAGCAGAACCATTCATTAAGTATTCCAGGCATTGAACACATTTTTTATGTATGATGATCTTGACAGCAAATAAATTTCTATACAAAAAAATGTCTAATCATCTTGGGCCCACCTGAAGCTGAAAACTGGACATTATTACATCTCAAGAGAATATCACTAACTAATACAGATTTCACAAAAGGTCTTACAGAGCATCGGTATTATACCTCAGTTCACATAGTCTAGGGATGCTGAAAAACAACCTTACATTCTTCCAGAAACAGTCATAGCTACTGCTCTCACATAGCCACAGCCATGTCTCTGTTTTCAAGTCATCTTACAGCTGTGCTCTGGCCCCTGTGTCTGTCATGGATGCAAAGCAAATACAGATCGGCTTTCAACAGACTCTAACTGGTACAATATTTTCATGCCCAGAGTCAGTTTTTCTGAACAACAGACATCCATGTCCTTCTTTCTTGGGCACAGTATGGCTCCAAGTTACTGTTTCATCTGAGCTTTGAAATTTATTTTTCATAACTCAGGACTCATCCACAACTAGACCTTTGTGGGAAGACTGCAGGTTTTCATGATTGGCCTTAGACTACCAGTTGAGCCCATTTTGACATTTCATTGAAAGCTGGAGGTGCCATGAACACTATAATTTTTGTCCAAAACTGCTAAGGGTTAGTATTGTAATAAATAAATAGATAAATAAATAAATAGGTGCAACCAGAACTGTCTGTTTAATGACCACAGAGGCTCTCTCTATCTGGTAATACACTGACCCAGGCAGCTCATCCTCCGCTGGGAACCCTCATTTAACTTCACCTAAGGTTGACAGATATTTGCATCTAGTATTTTTGGATCTAACCTAGTTAGCCCTGAGCACCTGAGCCCTCACGTTCCACAGAATGATTGTTCCATCAAAGTACAGAGAGAAAGGGTAGGAAGGTGAAGGGAGAGACAGGAAGATCCCTCTTTTAGAACACAGCCCACCAGCTGAATGCTTCTTCTACTGAAGGTTGGCTAGGAAAATTGCCAATAAAATTTGTGCATTAATGCCATCATGTAAAGGCAGTAGCTCTTATTACTGTGCCATTGAGAAAAAATATTTTTATCATTTGTTCCATGCTTTGAGCCATATGTTAAATATGAAGTAGACTTTAACATGTCCAATTTTCTAGGCCTAAGATAACTTTTCCAAGCATAATAATAGCCTGTGTAGAATTCTTAAACAGGTCATTTTAATCTATAAAATGAGAATAAAAGCTTTGCCAACCCTTTCACAAAGAGTTGATATCTAGAATATGACAAGAACTCAAAATTTTAAACAAGAAACTGAGCAAATCGATAAATAAATAGGCTAATGAATAGAAAGTACTGAAAAGATGAATATATACAAAGAATAAACACAAGAAAAATGTTCAGCTTCACTAGTCATCAGAGAAACGCAGATCAAAACTACTTTGAGAGTCCTTTTCAGCCCTGTCAGATTGGCAAGCATTTAGAAAGCAAATAGTAACACATGTTCACACCACTTAGACAAAAACAAAAACAAAAAAAAAAAAAAAAAAAAACTTGTAAACTACTGATAGGAATGTAAGGTAGGTAACCCAGCCACTACAGAAATCAAAAGGGCACTATGGAAAAGACTGAGCACAGGCCTGCCATATGACCCAGTCACACCACCTGGTTATTTCTCCAGAAGATTACAAGTTGATATGTCACAAAGATACTTGCACATCAATGTTTCTTCCAGTCCTCATCGCAACAGATCACTGACGGAACTGAGCTAGCTGTCCAAACACTGGGTAATGGACAAAGTGGATGTGGCTTATAGACTATGGAAATATTTTCAGCCAAAAGCAAGAACAAAGTATGTTGTTTGTAAGAAAATAGATGCAACTGGGTTTATCTCACTTGTGATTCCTAGTTGTGTGTGTGTGTATATATATATATATATTTTTTAAGTACATATAAAAATAGCAACAGACTGACAAAAAGGGTCTGTAAGAAGGGGCAGGAATATATAGGGAAAGGTTGGGTGGGGCACAGGAGAGAGAAAAATATAACAAGTATATAACATACTTGTATGAAAATGTCCTAATGTAACACAGAGCCACACACAATGAATATGCACAGTGGAAAGAAAAATAAAACAGTCTCTTAGACTTTGAAGAATGAGGAGAGCTAAGAATAGTTCTTAACTGTCTTAATCCAGTACCTAGAACAACAATGATTTCAGTCTATCAACAGTACAGGAGTAAAATATTTTTAGATAAAAAACTAAATTATTTTGGGAAATCTTAAGCACGATTTATAAAAAAGGAGACTGTAAGCTTTGCTAAGAGAAACATCACTTAAATAAGTGACAATAGCTGCGGGAAAGGTAATTATGATAAAAAATGTTCTTGATATATCTCAAAATAATTTTGTGTACAGTTCTATATGGGAAGTATAAAGTTTTATATGTTTATATGTTACCATATAAAAGTTTTATATGGTGAAAGTATATTTAGTAGACTGGAATTAAAATAAAGAAATATTAAGTAAGAAAAAATTTTGACTCTCCACTAATAACTCAAAAGCTACATTAATAGCATTTCCCCAATATATGGAAGCTCAGTTTATTTATTTATTCACTAATTCATTTCAGCATCTATTCATTCAATTAAAAAATTACCAAAAGCATTCTGAAGAACGTGTAATTTTCATTGTCATAGAGTGCAAGCTTATCTTTGTTGTTGTAGAAGATAAAAAGGAAATTATGGATTATAAATAGTGTATTACATACTACAAATGATGTTATAAAGGAAAAGAAAAATCAGGGCCTTATTATATCAGCGTACAGTTCCCTTTCTGCATTGGTTTTGCGTAAGCCAGTGTTCTGCAGGTGTGTTTGTAAGTGGAAACGGTGCAAGCACCCTGAAGTCAGTGTTTACATTGAAGATTAGTAAACAGCACCACACCACGACCAGCCACAGTCATCTAATGAGAATTTGAGATCTCCAGATTAACCTTAGTTGCCTGTGTTTCTTATATTTGGGATTACAGAGGTTTGGGGAAGTACAGTTTTCACATTCATCTTTTACTTAATTTTTTTTTCTGTGACATGGAGAACATCAACTATTCCTATATTATGTTTGAAAGAAAGCATTTAACAAGATTATTGGGATATTTGCCATTAACACTGCAAATATGTAAAATTTATGTGTTTCCTGTGGTGTGGGAGGTAATTTATTGAGTGTCTCAGTATAGCATGCAGCTTGACATTACAAGTGAAAATGGTTGATCGGATAGTAGAATAACATTTTCAATATAAGTATTATGTACTTAAAAAAGAAAAAGAGTGCTGGGTGGGCACCTGATGGAAACAGATGCTGAGACCCACAACCAAACATTGGGTGGAGCACAGGAAGTCTCGTGGGAGAGTTGGGGGAAGGACCCAAGGACAGGAGCTCCACAAGAAGACCAACGAAGCCAACTAACCAGGGCCCAGGTGAGCTTGTGGAAAATGAAGCCCCAACCAAGAACTATGCATGGACTGGATACAGGTCCACTACCCAGATGTAGTCGATCGCTAGCTCTGTCTCCATATGGGTTACCTAGTAAGGGAAATAGGGGCTGACACTAACATGGACTCTGTTGCCTGCTTTGTGATCGCTTTCCGCTGGCAGGGCTGCCTCAGGGGAAGAGGATCGCTCAGTCGTGGTGCCACTTGATACGCTGAAATGGATGGTGCTCCCCATCTCTGAGGAGTAGGGTAGGGAAAATAGGGGAAACAAAAAAGGAGGATGGGATGGGAGGAGAGTGGGAAGGCAGCTAGAGCCAGGATGCAAAATGAATTAAATAAATAAATAAAAAGAATGGAATAAAGAATGATGTAGAGAATGGAAAACCTACTTTAAACAGGAATCAGAGACTTCCTGGAGAAGGAGACTTTGAAGCTGAGAAATGAAGGTTTGGAAGAAGCCAGACACCGAAGCCTTACAAAGACAGACAGCACAAGAGCATACGGTGAGGAAAAAGTCTGAGGTTTTTTTCCAAGAAAGGAATCTAATTTGGCTTCTGCTGTCACATAGGTGAGAGACCAACATGCTGCTGAATATTGAACAAAAATCCAGACAAAAATTTTACAACACATATTTGGGCTACAAGACTGCTCCAGAAGCAACAAGGAATGAAGAGCTAAGAGCTCAAAAAAAAAAAAAAATTCTTTTGAGGGGGTACTGAGGATCATCTGCTGCAGACCCCTGGGACAAATGAAGTTGGGCATAGCTTAAAATTATTAATCAAGGTTAGGCATAGGCAGTAGCCCCTTCTGTGAACAGAAGAGCCAGAAGGAGCTTTTGATTGTAAAGATCTGCGGTGACAAAACTGGAAAAGCAAAGGGTCTCTAGGTTATGAAGATTTTCCCCCTCAAAACACTGACGGAATTCAATGGTGTCGAGCAGAAGCCTGAAGCATGCACGCATGCTTATATACATGCGTACATACATGCATACACACATGCAGGCATGCATACATACATGTGGGAGTGTGTGCATGCACAACAATAACAACTAAAGTAAAAGAGGACATGGTTTCAAGAGAGCAATGGGAGGGCTTGAGGGAGGGGTGAGAAGAGAAAATGATATAATATAATTGTACTTTAATTTAAAAAAAAAAAAGAGCTACCCTTGAAGTTTGAAAACAGAGAACACCCAAACCTTAAACAGCTTGGAGATAGCCTGCCATAGCCCCAAAGCCAAAGACAGCCCCTTGGAGGCAACTGTCGAGAGCAAAAGGTCAAACAAGCTAACAAAAGCAGATTACAAGGTTTAGCTCAGGCAGTGAAGTGTCCAACTGCCAAAGCCTGCAGTGGATCTCATCAAATGAACACAATTTTGAAGCTTGTTGTCCCTGATCCTAAGGTCAGTGGATGGGTTAGAGCAACCTATGAGCAACCTGTTTGCTGCTGTCGAGCTACAGAACTCAGAAGTGCATGCCTCAAGCAGACTGACTGGTACTTAACAGGTCTTAATACTGGAGAGATGGCTCAGAGGTTAAGAGCACTTGCTGCTCTTGCAAAGGACGTGGGTTTGGTTTCCAGCACCCACACTGGGCCACTCACAGCTGCCTGCACTCTAGTTTCAGGAGATCTAATGCCCTCTTCTGGCTTTTGCTGGCTCTGCACATACGTGGTGCAAGTACAAACAAGTAGGCACACACACGCACACATAATAATCAAGAAAACTTTTTAAAATGCTTATTAACTCTTAAATGTCTGAATACAAGTTCTATGTGTTAGTTGCCTATCACATTTCCAATGTACAAGTTAAAAAAAAAAAAAAAAAAGCCCAGCTCACAGAAGGCAAGAATGCCAGGAAAGGCCCCTGGAGAAAATAAATGGCTGTCAATAAGCAGAGGACTGCTCTGATGGACATCTGACAGTGTTCCAATAGAGGCTAAATACCAGCATAAATGACAGGAAGGAGATACTCCAAGACCTCAATCCTGAAACACCGGCCCTACACACGTGCAAATAAGAGCAACACTAATTGAATTTAATAGTCTATCTATCATCTATCTATTGCCTAGCTAGCTAGCATCTTTCTATAATATCTGTCTTTTTGTGAACATTATATGTGTGCAGCACTATATATAATACATTTTAAATAATTATAAAACAGTTCATGAATTCAAGAGGAAAAATGGGAAGAATCAGAAGAGGAAGAAAGAAGGGTGTAAATGATACAAATACTTTGCATTCATATACAAACTTCTCAAATAATATTTTTTAAAAAGTACACAAATTCAACCTTCCCTGATCCTTCTCGCGTATGACGGTCAGTCTTTCAGTTTCAAGGACCTGAAAAGAAGCTAGGCCAACATTATTACTTCCTCTCTTTTTCCCTCGTCCTCTCATCTTTCTCCTTCTCCTCCTTCTTATCTTTCTTCTTACAATGGATCTATTTTAGAAGTATTTTTGGTTTGTTGAATTTTGAATTTTTTTCTATACATTCATCTAACTTTGTTTACATATTTTTCTTTCATTACTGGACAATCTCGCTTTTTTTCTTATCTTTTTTCTTCATTTCCCCCCTTTGCCTCTCCACTATATTTCTAATCATATTTTAATGGGGTATTTTTATAAACTCGTGTCTTTATGTTTTTATTATATATCCCATATTTCTCTATTTTTGCCAAAATGATCCTTTAGTTCTTCAAGTCTCAACACCTATTTTTCAGACCCTATGTCTCAAAAACATTCAGAAAGTCTCTAGTTTAAAGTGTAACTCATCCAACTAAATGGCTATGGGTCCCTATAGGGAAGATGTTCACAGAAGGTACTTGGGATGCTATTTAAAGGCAGTAAATGGCCATAACCACATTCAGAGAGGAACTAGAGATAGGTTTCTATGTCACTGTGGTATTATACTACATCCTTTGGAGCTGCTCACCCCTAGATTCACTGAATTTCTTTATCTGATAATTTACTTCGAGGAAGCATGGCTAAACATACACCACGCCACATTTATCATGTAATCACCACAGCCTCTATTCCTTCCATGTCGCCTTCCTCTGAAAATAAATACAGCCAGCCTCTTCCCTGTCTGCTCTCTTACTGCCTGTTCCCATGAGCCACACATGGTAACATTCATGATTGGAGTGTCTCCTTGGAAAGCAGTGATCTGGAAAGTCCTCTGTCCTCACAATGTATATATTCCAGCGAGCTCGGATGCAGCAGCATTTTTACTTCCATTTACAATGTGCCTTAGCAAATGAAGCATTTTCGTTTAACTTGGTCACTGTGCCACTTTCGCCAGGCTTCTAAGTACTTACCTTTCTCAGTCATCTTGTGGTCCTTGCCAGAGGGTTAAATCCCATGTTTGAGTAAGTGCTTCTATTCCTCCTATCTAGGTCAAATATCCTAAAAGAAAACATTTCAGAATCTATGACAAAATTCAGATGCAAATTATTTGCAGCAATTTTACATATATTATAAGTCTGGAATTCTGTTCCATTTAAATAATTTCTTGTTAAGAAAGCGATAAATAAATTTTTAAAAAATTAAAAAGGAAAAGTAACTAGGATATGTGTCTGAAGCTGCTAGATGAAGTTAGAGCACTAAATATTGACAGAGTAGACTTTATTGATAGGTGGAATTAAGAGCTCATCATTGCATATGTTCGTATGTGCACTTGAAATTTTCTGTAAATGACGTTACAGAGATTCATGTTTTTCTTTCCCATGGAGTTTCAAAAATGAAATTATTTTTTTCTTTTGTAATAGAAGACAGGAAAGAAATTTAAATATAATAAAGTGACCCGACTTCGAATAAAAGGAACAACCAAGAGAGGAAGAAAGCAAAAGAGAAAGGAGGGAAAGACAAAGGAAAGAAACAAGGATAGGGAAACCTTAGGAATGATGGGGGCTGGTGGAGATCACAAACGTAGAGTAGATGTCACTTTGATGCCACTTTTCAGGTATTTCTTGCCTACTTACACTCTAATTGAAAGAACTTGTTCCTACATATGCAAGTTCCACAAGCAAAATTCAAGTGCAAGATCATTTAATTCACATCATTCCTTGAAATGCAGTAGTCATTTCTTTGATGTATTCTCTAGATAGAGTGAACTCTATGACTCAGAGTGTAAAGGTAGCAAATGGCTTTTATAGATTTTTATAAAAAGTGGCAAGTGTCACAAACCACAAATAATTTGCCACATTGTTTAAATTAATTAGAGTGAAGATGTTTTAAAACAATAGTGAAACTTTCCTAGCTCTTGATCCTTCAATATTTCCTTAGTGAACATTTTTGCATTCTTTGATAGTTGAAAAGTTGTACCACTAAAATAACATTTACAGTATAAGAGATTTTAATTTGAAAAATGTATAAAACCTTATTCTGTATATCCTTATACCATGTGCTTTCCTTAGGTGATTTGGATAATGGAGCTTAAGTGGCATCTGCATAAATATAAACATTCATAGAGAATAAAATGATGTAGACACACAGGTCATATAACTATAAAACGATACGTTTGCAGACACATAGGGTCATGTCTTCATATCAGCCTCTTCTTTCTCCCTGAGCAATAACATCTCAAGGATGTTACCTTATCAGTATCTATAGGACTAACTTGTTTATCCCTTTTGAGGTATGTGGATATAATGAATTGAATTGTGCTCTTCCTGAAGGTATGTTAAGTTCTATCTCTTATGATCTTTATTGGAGATAAAGTCCTTGAAGATATGACAAAGCTAACACTATTCACACTGAATTAGCAGATGATGAAGCTCGTGTCTTAAGAGCCACAGAGATGCAGATATGGAGAGGAGGACACTATGATTAGAGAGACAGACATCTAGGTGCAGCTACAAGCCAAGAAGACTAACAATTGGTAAAGTACCAGAAGTCTAGAACTACTCAAAACTATGAGAGCAAAAATTTATTGTTTCAATCCTCCTGTTTGGTAGGACTTTGCTATAGGAGCAGCTGGAAAGTCCCAAGATGAATGTTCCTCCTAGCTGTGTCACACATGTATGATCTATATGCCTAGGAATGTTTCTACTTTTTTTAATTTTTTATTTTATTTTATTAATTACACTTTGTTCATTTTGTATCCCCCCATAAGCCCCTCCCTCTGCCCTCCCGGTCCCACCCTCCCCTCCTTTCTGCATGCATGCCCCTCCCCAAGTCCACTAATTGGGGAGGTCCTCCTGTCCTTATTTCTGATCTTAGTCTATCAGTTCTCATCAGAAGTGGCTGCATTGTCAGGGTTCAAGGTTATCTCCATGGATAGTCCTTGGTTGGAGTATGAGTCTCTGGGAAGTTCCCTGTGTTCAAATTTTCTTGTTCTGTTGCTCTCCTTGTGGAGTTCCTGTCCTCTCCAGCTCTTACTATTTGCCACTTCTTACATAAAATTCCATTCACTCTGCCCGACAGTTGGCCATCAGGCTCAGCATCTGCTTTGACAGTCTGCACAGCAGAGGCTATCAGAGGCCCTCTGTGGCAGGTTCCTAGGTTGTTTCCTGTTTTCTTCTTCTGGCTTTCAGAGGCCCTCTGTAGCAGGTTCCTAGGTTGTTTCCTGTTTTCTTCTTCTTCTGATGTCAATCCTCTTTGACTTTCAGGATGGGGATTGAACATTTTAGTTAGGGTCCTCTCTTTTGCTTAGTTTGTTTAGATGTACAGATTTTAGTGGGTTTATTCTATGTTGTATGTTTATATGAGTGAATATATACCGTGTGTGTCTTTTTGCTTCTGGGACAACTCACTCAGGATGATCCTGTCCAGGTCCCACCATTTACCTGCAAATTTCATGATTTCCTTATTTTTCATTGCTGAGTAATACTCCATTGTATAGATGTTCCACAGTTTCTGCATCCATTCTTCAGTTGAGGGGCATCTGGGCTGTTTCCAGCTTCTGGCTATTACAAATAAAGCTGCTACAAACATGGCTGAGCAAATGTCCTTTTTGTGTGCTTGAGCCTCTTTTGGGTATATGCCTAGGAGTGGTATGGCTGGATATTGAGAAAGCGCTATTCCTAGTTGTCTGAGAAAGCGCCAGATTGCTTTCCAGAGTGGTTGTACCAGTTTACATTCCAACCAGCAGCGGAGAAAGGTTCCCCTTTCTCCAAAACCTCTCCAGAATGTGTTGTCACTTGAGTTTTTGATCTTGGTCATTCTGATGGGTGTAAGGTGAAATCTCAGGTTTGTTTTAATTTGCATTTCCCTAGTGGCTAATGATGTTGAGCATTTCTTTAAGTGCTTCTGTGCCATTCGATATTCCTCTACAGAGAATTCTCTCTTTAGCTCTGTTCCCCATTTTTTAAGTGGATTACTTGGTTTGCTGCTTTTCAGCTTTTTTAGTTCTTTATATATACTGGTTATGAGTCCTCTGTCAGATAAAGGGTTGGTGATGATTCTTTCCCAAAGCAGTCGCTTTGTTTTGATGATGGTGACCTTTGCTCTACAGAAGCTTTTCAATTTCATGAGGTCCCATTTATTGATTATTGCTCTTAGAGCCTGTGCTGTTGGTGTTCTGTTCAGGAAGTTTTCTCCTGTACCAATGAGTTCTAGGGTATTCCCCACTTTTTTTTTCAGCCGATTTACTGTGTCTGGTTTTATGTTGAGGTCTTTGATCCACTTGGACTTCAGTTTTGTACAGGGTGATAAGTATGGATCTATTTTCATTTTTCTACATGTAGACATCCAGTTGGACTAGCACCATTTGTTGAAGATGTTATCTTTTTTCCATTGTATCGTTTTGGCATCTTTGTCAAAAATCAGGTGTCCATAAGTGTGTGGGTTTATTTCTGGGTCTTCTGTTCGATTCCATTGATCCTCCATTCTGTTTCTATGCCAGTACCATGCAGTTTTTATAACTGTTGCTCTATACTACAGCTTGAGATAAGGAATGGAGATACCTCCAGAAGATCTTTCATTGTAGAGGATTGTTTTAGCAATTCTCGGTTGCTTGTTATTCCATATAAAGTTGAGACTTTTTCTTTCCAGGTCTGTAAAGAATTGTGTTGGCAATTTGATGGGAATTGCATTGAATCTGTAGATTGCTTTTGGTAAGATGGCCATTTTTACTATGTTAATCTTGCCAAGCCATGAGCATGGGAGATCTTTCCATCTTCTCATATCTTCTTCTAATTTTTTCTTCAGAGACTTGAAATTTTTTTCATACAAGTCTTTGACTTGCTTGGTTAGGGTTACACCTAGGTACTTTATGTCATTTGTGGCTATTGTGAAGGGTGTTGTTTCTCTAATTTCTTTCTCAGCC
Source organism: Psammomys obesus (assembly GCF_907164565.1). NCBI lineage: Eukaryota > Metazoa > Chordata > Mammalia > Rodentia > Muridae > Psammomys > Psammomys obesus. The sequence continues at coordinate 10,803,259 of NW_026585987.1, read as the reverse complement.
CTTTTGTCTTTTGTATACAGGAGTGCTACTGATTTTTTTGAGTTAATTTTGTATCCGGCCACTTTGCTGAAGGTGTTTATCAGCTGTAGGAGTTCCCTGGTAGAGTTTTTGGGGTCACTCATGTATACTATCATATCATCTGCAAATAGTGATAATTTGACTTCTTCCTTTCCAATCTGTATCCCCTTGTTCTCCTTCAACTGTCTTATTGCTCTAGCAAGGACTTCCAGCACTATGTTGAAGAGATATGGAGAGAGTGGACAGCATTGTCTTGTCTCTCATGTGGTTTTTTTCTTTCAGTTTGGTGGATCACATTGATGGATTTCCGTATATTGAACCACCCCTGCATACCTGGGATGAAGCCTACTTGGTCATAGTGGATAATATCTTTGATGTGTTCTTGGATTCGGTTTGTGAGTATTTTGTTACGTATTTTTGCATCAATGTTCATAAGGGAGATTGGCCTGAAATCTCTTTCTTTGTTGGGTCTTTGTGAGGTTTTAGTACCAAGGTGACTGTGGCTTAATAGAATGAGTTTGGTAATATTCCTTCTGTTTCTATTTTGTGGAATAGTTTGAAGAGAATTGGAGTTAGCTCTTCTTTGAAGGTCTGGTAGAATTCTGCACCGAAGCCATCTGGTCCTGGGCTTTTTTTGGATGGGAGACTTTTGGTGAATGCTTCTATTTCTTTGGGGGATATAGGACTATTTAATTGATTTACCTGGTCTTGATTCAGCTTTGGTAAGTGGAATCGATCAAGAAAACTGTCCATTTCATTTAGATTTTCAAATTTTGTGGCATATAGACTTTTGAAGTAAGTCCTAATGATTGTTTGGATTTCCTCAGTGTCTGTAGTTATGTCCCCCTTTTCATTTCTGATTTTGTTGATTTCGATGGGGTCTCTCTGCCTTTTAGTTAGCTTGGCTAAGGGTTTGTCGATCCTGTTGATTTTCTCAAAGAACCAGCTCTTGGTTTCATTGATTCTTTGAATTGTTTTATTTTTTTCTAATTGATTGATTTCAGCCCTGAGTTTGATTATTTCCAGCCGTCTACTCCTTTTTGGTGTGTCTGCTTCTTTTTCTAGGGTTTTTAAGTGAGACAGTAATTTGCTTGAATGAGCTGTCTCGAATTTCTTCTTGAAGGCACTTAGTGCTATGAACTTTCCTCTTAGCACTGCTTTCATTGTGTCCCACAGGTTTAGGTATGTTGTGTCTTTATTTTCATTGAAACTTTAATTTCTTTCTTTATTTCTTCCCTGACCCAGCTGTCATTTAGTAACAAGTTGTTCAGTTTCCATGTGTGTGTAGGCTTTTTGCTATTTCTGTTGTTGTTGAAGTCCAGCTTTATTCCATGGTGATCAGACAAGATACAAGGGATTATTTCAATCTTCTTGTATCTGTTGAGGCTTGCTTTGTGACCAACTATATGGTCTATTTTGGAGAAGGTTCCATGAGGTGCTGAGAAGAAGGTAAATTCTTTTGTGTTTGGGTGTAAAGATCTGTAGATGTCTGTGAGGTCCATTTGATTCATGACCTCTGTCAGAGATATTGTTTCTTTGTTTAATTTCTGTTTTGTTGAACTGTCCTTTGTTGAGAGTGGGGTGTTGAAGTCTCCCACTATTAATGTGTAGGGATCTATATGTGGTTTAAATTTTATCAATGTTTCTTTTACAAATGTGGGTGCTCTTGTACTTGGGGCATAGATGTTCAGGATTGTGATGTCTTCTTGGTGGAATTTTCCCTTGATAAGTATGAAGTGTCCTTCCCCATATCTTTTTATTAATTTTGGTTGAAAGTCTATTTTATCAGATATTAGAATGGCTACTCCTGCTTGTTTCTTGGGTCCATTTGCTTGGAAAGTCTTCTTCCAACCTTTTACCCTCAGGTAATGTCTATCTTTGTGCGTTAGGTGTGTTTCTTATATGCAACAGATTGCTGGGTCTTGTTTACACATCTGTTCTGTTAGTCTGTGTCTTTTTATTGGAGAATTGAGTCCATTGATGTTGAGAGAGATTAATGACCAGTGGCTGTTAGGTCCTTTGAATTTGATGTTGGCTGTGGTCATAAGGTTGTGTGCTTGGTTGCTTTTTGTTTTGCTGTAGTAAGGTTAATTATTTCCTGTGTTTTCTTGACAGAAGCTAATTTTCTTGGGTTGTATTTTCCCTTCCAGTGTCTTCTGTAATACTGGATTTGTGTGTAGGTATTGTTGAAATTTGTTTTTGTCATTGAATATCTTGTTTTCTCCGTCTATGAAGACTGAGAGCTTTGCAGGGTATAGTAGCCTGGGTTGACATCTGTGTTCTCTTAGGGTCTGCATGATATCTGTCTAGGCCCTTCTGGCTTTCATACTCTCTGTTGAGAAGTCAGGTGTGAATCTAATGGGTTTGCCCTTATATGTTACTTGGCTTTTTTCCCTTGCAGCTTTCAGTATTTTTTCTTTGTTCTGTATACTTACTGTTTTGATTATTATGTGGCGGGAGGATTTTCTTTTCTGGTCAAATTTGTTGGGTGTTCTGTAGGCCTCATGTATTCTTATTGGCCTCTCCTTTAACTTGGGGAAATTTTCTTCAATGATTTTGTTGAAAATATTTTCTGGGCCTTGGAGAAGGGACTCTTCTTTTTCCTCTATTCCTATTATTCTTAGGTTTTGTCTTTTCATAATGTCTTGGATTTCTTGGACGGTCTGTGTCAGGAATTTTTTGGATTTAACATTTTCTTTGACAGATACATCGATTTCTTCCATTGTATCTTCTACACCTGAGATTCTTTCTTCCATCTCTTGTAGTCTGTTGGTTATGCTTACCTCTGTAGTTCCTGTTTTCATCCCTAAATTCTTCGTCTCCATTATTTTTTCCATTTGTGTTTTCTTTAATTTTCCAGTTCTATCTTCAGGTCTTGAGTTGTTTTGTTTACTTTCTTCACCCGTCTGATTGTATTTTCCTCTTTTTCTTTTAGTTCCTTCAACTCTGTCTCTTTTATTTCTTTCAGTGATTTAATTATTTCTTCTCTGAAGGCCGCAAACTGTTTGGCTACATCTTCCCGTATTTCTTCATGGATGGCCATAATCTGCTTGTCTTTAACTTCCTCCATTTCTTTACGGATAGCCATGATCTGTTTGGTTTTATCTTCCTCTAATTCTTTACATATTTTATTTGTTTCCTCTATTATCCTTTTCATCAGCATAGATATAAAGTCATCTTCTTGATTTTCTATTATGCTGGGTTTTCCAGGGCTGTTTGCCCCTGGATGGCTGGGTTCTGGAGATGCCATATTACTCTGTCTTTTGTTGGTTGAGCTTTTATGCTGACATCTACCCACTGGGCTGTTTTAGGTGTTGGCTGTTAGTTTCTGTGCTTGCTGGAGTCCTGAGATAAGGAGAATCCCCTTGGCCGGAAGATGATTTTTTCTGAAGGAGTCCTCCTCTGCTTTTTGTTTATGGTCACTGTATGGCCAGTGTTTCTCAGGAATTGCCACTGCTCACCTCAGGTGTATAGCCCTGAGTAGTAGCTGTAGTAGTAGTTCTCTTTTCAGAGACTAACATTCAACCAAGGAACATGTATGGATATAACCTAGAACCTCTGCTCAGATGTAGCCTGTGGTAGCTCAGTAACCAATTGGTTTCCCAAAGTGAGGGGAACAAGGACTATTTCTAACAGGAACTCAATGACTGGCTCTTTGGCCTCCCCACCCCCCAAGGGAGGAGCAGTCCTGTTAGGTCACAGAGGTGGGCTTTGCAGCCAGTCCTGAAGATACCTGATAAAACAGGATCAGATGAATGGGAAGGAGGTCCCCCCATCAGTGAACTGGAAAAGGGGCACGGTGGAGATGAGGGAGGGAGGGTGGGATTGAAAGGGAATGAGGGAGCGGGATATGGCTGGGATACAGAGTTAATAAAAGGTAACTCATAAGAAAAAATAAAATTAAATTAAAAAATACCTATCAGGAATTTAAGATTGCTGTCTCCCCATAATGAAGGAAATATGCTTCCTCTCTGCCATTGTTATTGATAGGATGAATACAAAAATCACATGAATTTTGCTTTTCAGTCTTAAATAAAACTACCTGAGACCAATGTCCTATCCTCTATTCGTAAAATGTTATGGAAGTACAGATTGATTTGGTTTGGGTCATGAGTTAAAAAGAAACATTCGAAGATGGTGGAGCTGGGAGGACTCTCATTCTGAGCAGCAGCACAGCAGGATCGGCACAGTGACCAGCAATCAGAACTCGCAGCCATAGCACACAAGTGATTGTGTTTCACAGGTGAGAGGATACCCCACAATGGGGGATTCAATCAGCTTTAACTCACCCAGCTAAACCGTGGAAGAGATCCCGGTTCTGCCAGGCACTTGGTTGCCAGCCCAGAGCTACACGCCAGCGTGATCTGGTCATGGTCTCAGACTGAACTGTGGGCCCAGAACATCACAGACTGGATTTTCCAGTCGAGAGATAACCACATGGAGCAGGAAACAATTGGGACCTACCTTAGGTCACCCGGACATCCCCTGGAAAAGACTCGGGTTCCACGGGCGCCCTAGGAGCCAGCCCAGAGCCAGAGTCGGGGACCCAGGCTCTGGCACAGAGCCCTGCCTGCGCGCCTGATTCGCTGCCTCAGATAGAACTGTGGGCCCCAGGGCACCAGGGCACCAGGGCACCAGAGACTGAGTTTCACTGTCAGGTGCAAACCCACAGG
>NW_026585987.1:10694065-10793568 GCF_907164565.1 Psammomys obesus | reverse complement strand
TGGCCATTTTCACAATGTTAATCCTACCAATCCATGAGCACGGGAGATCTTTCCATCTTCTGAGATCTTCAATTTCTTTCTTCAGAGACTTGAAGTTTTTCTCAAACAGGTCTTTCACTTGCTTGGTTAGTGTCACCCCAAGGTACTTTATGTTATTAGTGGCTATTGTGAAGGGTGTTGTTTCCCTAATTTCTTTCTCGGCCCTTTTGTCTTTGGTATACAGGAGGGCTTCTGATTTTTTTGAGTTGATTTTGTGCCTGATAGGTATTTTTAAGTGATGCTCCCACAACCTCATTATATAAAAATGGTACACTGCTAAATGTCAGACTTGAATAATGTATATGTTCATGTTTAAAGGAAATAATTCTTAAATATTAAAGGCATCTATTTAAATTATGTTCAATAAAATCTTTGGGGCAGATATCTTCACGGTAATTCACATACTTTTTAATAGAAATTAGGTCATGCCATAATATATTGTTTTGTACTTTTTCTCACTTAAGATGTTTTCTATATATTTCATGAAGGACTCCATATAGTGGGTATATTTCTTTCTCTCTAAAAGTTGACATATCATTAGAATATAAGAGACAACCAATTATTTGGCCATTACAAATGGTTCAGTGTTGAGCATCATGACAGATAAAGCTTTCACAAGTCATAGTTCATGGTGAATATTGATTGTCAGCTTGATGAGTCCAGAATCATTAAAGAAGACATGCTTCTGGGCATATATGTGAGGGATTGATTAGCTAGGGTAATTTAACTGTGGTAAGAATATTCATACTATACGTGACTCATACAATTCCGTTGGTGGGATCCTAAATTGAATTGAAGTGAGCTGAACAAAAATAGCACTCTCTGATCTCTGACAGAGGATGCAATGTGATTGGTCCCAATGGCCAGATCTTCCATGGAGGAATGTAGCCTCTCAAACTGTAAGCCAGCATAAACCCTACCTTCCTTGAGTTGTTTCCCAGCAGATATTTTCTCTCAGCAATGACCAAAGTAACTAAGACAGTCATTTGTGTATTAAGTTCCTATAGTTGGTAATTTAGGCCCAAACATATGTGTATAATAGTATATAAATGGTAAATGAGCATAGAAAGCAACTCATTGTCACCAATCATTAGAGAATGCCAAATGAAAACAGAGATACCACTAACCATCCATTAGGGCAGCTGAAAGCCAAAAGACTGAATCATCAAATTCTCATAGGGCATGAAGCAGTAACTCTCATTCATGTTTTAGTTATTTATTTTTTTAATTTACTCACTTTACATCCCAATTGTAAGCCCCTCCCTCTTCTCCTCCCCATCCTTCCCTGACCTCCTATCCTTTTCCTCTAGTCCTCAGAAAGAGCAAGCCCTCCTCCCCTACCAACTGACTATCACCTCTCCTCAGGATTGCTTGCATCCTCTTCTGTGGCCCAGGCCACTCCTCCAGAGGTAAGTGATTGAAGAGCAGGCAACAAAGTCCATGTCAGAGATAGCCCCTGCTCCACTTACCAGAGGACCCACCTGGAGACTGAGCTGCCTACAGGCTACATCTAAGCAGAGGGCCAAGATCTTCTCCATGCATGGTCCTGGGTTGGTGCATCAGTCTCTGCAGGGCTCCCTGGGACAAGATTTGTTGGCTCTCTTGGTCTTCTTGTGGAGCTCTTGTCCTTTCCAGGCCATTCTATCCCCCCCCACTCTTCCATGACTCCCTTACACAAATATTTATGCCAACATTACTTGCTACTGTCAAGTTTTGTAAGTAATTAGCATGCTCTCAATAGGTAAATTGCAAAACAAACTGTAATATAGCTATCCATTGACAATCAGTCACCACTAAGAACAAATGACCTCAAACCATGACATGGAAGATCCTGAAGTGCATATTGCTAAGTATAACAGGCCTTTCTGAAAGGTCCACAGTAGTGTATAATTGCAAATATGACATTGGGGGAAACACGGAGCTACTCAGACAGTAAAACAATGGAATATTGCCAGTAGATTGAGAGCAAGAAGGGATGGATGGATGACTAAATGAAGCAGAGGGGAAAATTAAGGTAAACTCTCTTTAAAAACCCCGCAACACAAAAGCAAACTGTCATATAAGTTTTGTGCTTTGGTGAAAAGTGCCATGTCCTCACGGGTTCACCAACTGCAGCCGAAGAACCACATGATGTAGACATTAATAGCACTGGAAACTGCAAGGAAAGATGTGCATGGACTGTGTGTTTGCTCTTACTTCATATGTAAATCTGAAACTTCTCATAAAAATTGTCTGCCTTTTTTAGTTGCTGATACCACCACGTGCCCATTGTCTAAAAGGCTTTTACTTGTGGTTAAATGTCCAGCTTTCCCCTCCACACACTATTCTCTACTGAAACCTTTTTCACTGTTGTGCCAACCCTGGAAAACAAAGAGAGGAGTTACCAAAGGCCAATGATTGGTTGTATTCTTTTTTTTTTTTTTTTAAAAAAAAAAAAGAGCATTTAATGTTCAAAAGAAGCAATAATTATACATTCTGATTGCATATTGTTTTCTAATTATGTATACTATTAGAGAATAAAATATAATTTATGCTACTTTGATAGAACAAATGATTAAAAAGAATCTTCAGTTATCCATCTCCATCAACTGCTAGCCAAAGCTGAAATCAATAAATGAGAGCCCAAAACTTCAAGAGGATTAAAGGATTAGAAATATTTTTATTACAGTTACAGAAAATGTTAAGAATTATCTACAGGTGGCAAATACTTTGTAAGCATAAAATTAATGAAGCAAAATGAAGAGAATGACACTTTGTAAAATTGGTACTCCGCAAAAGAAAATAAATAAATAAATAAAAGGCAAAGGAAGAACTGCCCAAATTACAAATTTAATGGGGTCCACCTCCTGCAGATCCCCCCTTTTCTTCTTATTAAAGTCAAAATATACTGTCAGAAAAGTTGCTAATCTCCTGGAGAAATGAAGACTCACAACTCAAAATAGACATTTATCTTGTAATAAAAATGAAACAACATATAATTGAAAATAAAATCAGAATTATTAGAACAAAGAGGCCAAACATATTATAATAAGTATGATACGTATGTGAATGGAAAGAAATAAATTCAGAAGGCAAAAATTAATTCATAATTTAAAAAAAATTAAAGATATCAAATTTTAAAAGTAATTTAAATTGATAAAAACACAAAAGACAACTTCTTGGATATATCTAAAAAGGAAACTTGTGCTAGAAGTTGTCCTGATTGCACAAAAAGAGGTGACACACAACCACAAGAAGAAAGATGAACAGATGAAAACTGAATTATCTGTGATGATATGGAGGTAGTACAAGTTAATGGCAGAAATTTCAAAAGTAGAAGGAAAAATAATGAGATATTTAGATGATAATTTTTGTGGTTTCTCTGGCATGCAATGAATGACTTTCCTACTGAAAGAACACATAGCATACCCTGAGGGCAGAAATAAAGAAGAAAGCATAATGTCATCTTCAGTAGCTTTTCTATGTATAAATATAATTTAATGGGATAGCATTACATTTACAGTTTTGTATCCTGTCATTTCAAGTTCACATACAGGCTGATGTTCTGCCAGAAGGCAAAGTAAACCATTTCAGCTAATAAAATATTGAAATGTTTCCATGGTGTTTGAAACTGATTGCTGTGGAGTCTTGCTTTTAGCCCGTAGCAAGTTTGTGTTGGCTCTAGCACCTGGACAACTAGAGGCCTGTGTCTGGCACTATCAGAAAGTTCCAGAACTCTGATCCAGTACCATTAACCAGCATCCAGTTTGATAACTTAGCTCCTGTGCTCACAGGGTAATAAATACTTACACTCGCGTCATTCGTATTTTAAATGCTCATGATGGCCATGTTGTGGCTGTGCCAGCACTTATTCAATTATCCATTTTTTATTTAAAAGAGACTTTTACTTTCTTCTTTTCTCAATTTTTATTAAAAATGGTCTTTTCTCATTACAATACATTCTGACCACAATTTCTCCTTCCTTCGCTGTGCCCAGATTGCTTCCCCAATTCTCTTCTCCCAAGATCTGCTCCCCCTTCTCTTTTCTTCAGAATAGAGCGGGCCTGCAAGACAACAAAATACAACAAAACAAAACAAAGTGAAAGCCCTCATATAGAGGCTGGGCAAGGCAGTCCAAGAGGAGAAAACGAGTCCCAAGAGCAGACAAGAGTCCGAGACACAGCCGCTCCCACTGTTAGGGATCCCACAAAAACACCAAGCTAACATCCATAACGTATGTGAAGATGACCTGGTGCGGACCAATGCAGGCCCCGTGCTTGCTGCTTTAGTTAACCAGGAAAAAAAATAATCTATGAAATGATTCCTAATGATCCATTTCTTATCAAGCTGTCGTCAGAGAGGGGTCCTCCAGCTGCAGATCCAAGCTGGAGAAGAGACACAGAGCCAGACAGTATACAAAGAGAGTGTCTAAATTGGAAGTTGCTATCGGGTCCCTCCTCTAAAAGATCACAGAAGCCCTGGAAAGAGGGAGAGGAAAGATTGTGGGAGTCAGAAGGGATGTAGGAAACCAGGAGAACACAGCCCACCGACTCACTTTCTAAATACCACTCAGATATGCCTCTTTGTTTCACAGCTAATTTCTGAAATCACCATTATGTCAGAACGCATAGATTGCTAAAATACAAAACAAAGCACAACCATGCGAATGCTAGAACTACTTCTATTAACTATACCTTTACAGTTATGCATAATATTATCAAATAAAAATAGCTTGTGATATAGTTAAACAACTTTTTCATGATATTCATATTATTTCATTTGCTATACAAATGAATTTCATAAAACTGATAGGACAATTATTGTCATCAATAACTTATGCAAGTTCAATGAAAAACTTTTTATCTATGGTTGAAACAAACCTCACCCAATGCGTTCTATCTCAGACCTTTAAGTGTTTATAATGTTGTTTGCAAGTGATCAGTACTGACTCTATTCTCTTTGGTTGTGTCAGCTGTACATTTTTCATTTTAAGACTGCACACAAGGCATTAGATATCAGTCTGACATTTTTGAACAGTTTTAATACAATCTTCTTCCCATACACCTTTCTCAACTCCCTAACGTCTTTGACCTCCCCCTTATAATCTTCCCCAGTCTCCATTATGCTTTATATCACATATGCCTTTTGCCCTCCCCACTTTTCTCAGCATCTTTTTAGCCCTTTCTTCATGTCCTTTCTCTTTTTATGGGCCTTATACATACCCACTTATAAACAGATGTATACATTACAGGCTCAACTCTACATATAAAAACAAAAACAAACATGGTTTTGTTTTTCAGACTTTGCTTAACATTATACTTTCCACATCCATCAATTTTCCTGAAATTTTCATAATTTCATCTTTGTTTCCAGCTAACTAGAATTCCACTGTACCACATTTTCGAAGTCTATTGATTTGTCTATGAGCATCTAGGCTGATTCTGATTTCTTGCTTTCGGGATCAGGGCAGCACCAAGCCCAGATGTGTGAGTATCTTTGTGGTATGATATGGAATCTTTTGAAAATGTACCCAGAGGCAAGATAGCTGAGTACTGGCATTTTTCAACTGACTCTTGTAGAAGGGTTATTCTCATCTTTCTCCTAACTTACATAGAAACAAAAATTCTGACTTTGAGGTTGGTTCAGTCACAGAATGTTTACTGTGCAAGCACGGTGATCTGAGCTTGCATACCAGCATCCACACAAAAGCCTGAATGTGGTGAACCACACTGCTAAGGACTATTTGTTTCTCTTTTGTAGAATTAAAGGAGTCCCTATAGGTATCTGATTCATGTCAAGAAACAATAACAGATGAGAGGTTTTTTTTTTTTTTTAAGACAGAGATTATGAGTATGATAAACTAGAGCCCCAGGCAGCAAGATGGAAATATATGTAAAGAAAAACAGTCCTAACCACCAGGGCTATGAGACTCAAAAAAGAGGAGAGGATTGCCGGAGCTTGCTGGCCACCAGCCTAGAGCCAAGTTCAGAGAGAACCTATCTCAAAGAAATAAGGTAGAGATAGAGATGGCAGGGCAGGGTTCCTCAGTTTTTTTTATTTTTCACCGTCAAATAGAAGTTTCACTTGCCATCATTATTCCACTTCAAGTAACTTACAAAATAACATCTTTTCATAATCAAATGCCTATGTTCTTCAGTATTTCAAGTACTCCTTCTAAAAAGTCATGTTTTTTAATTTGACAATTTTACCGTGACAACAGATTTGTTTCCATCTAGTTCCATAATGTCAATTTGGCTTCCAACACATTATCTCATGCACTGCCAGTGGGAAGCATCTCTAGTACTTTAGAATTCAGTCTTCGGAGGCTCAGAGATCACCACAGTGTGTCTGTAATTCATGTTTATTTTTAGTTATGCAACTTTCATTAGAAATCCGCAAATCTATCTTAACCCAGTTTAGACTCCTGCTTTGTCAGAAATGTTCATGTCCGGAGTCTCAAAGAACATGTTTTGAAAATAATTGAAGGGAGTAATCCTGGGGAGGTATGATAGCAGGAGTACTTTTCATTTGTTTCTCTTTTGTAGAATTAAAGAGTCCCTCTAGGTATCTGATTCATGTCAAGAAACAATAACAAGTGAGAGGTTCTTTAAAGACAGGGATTATGAGCATGATAACCAAGAGCCTCAGGCAGCAAGATGAAAATATATGTAAAGAAAAAAATAGTTTACAAAAAAGAGTAATTTACAAAGGAAGAGATTGAGCATTCATTAATGCCAGGTCCCAAGGATTTTTTTTTGCAACATTAAATATGTACTAACACTATCCCCATAGCTTGTGTGAGACTTACTGAGACAACACATACACATTTACTCACCATAAACTGAGAACCCACCCATAACAGACCAAAGCAATGAATCTATCAAAGCCCAAGCTGATGAACTGAAGTTTTGGAGAATAGCTGTTGTGGGTCTATGGTTGTGCAGAGATTCACCAGTCTGACTCAACTTTTGGTTTTAGTAAATTAGAGACTTTTTATTAAAAGAGAGAGAGGAGGGAGAAAGAAAGAGAGAGAATGGCCAGGACCAAACCAGAAAAAGTTCTCTGGGTAAGTCCCCGGCTATTATTAGTCCAAGGATTACAAACCCTACAATGTTATAATTTGGGGGAGTCAAATTAACTAATACCTTGTCTGGGTGTGGGAAGGCTTGATTCTGTGACAGATGACGAGCAGGTGTGTCAGCCATCCAGGCAAGCATTTCATGCAAAATGAAAACTTAGCAGTTAGCCTGCTTAAACTTGTTGACCCATTACCTTGTAGGAATATCTAAGACAGTGAAATATTTTGCAAGAATCAGCAATTTGTTTTCAAGAATAGCCAAACTGCATCAGGTGGAGTGGGGGCAGGTAAGGTTGGGAGCAGGAAGGATCATATGGGGGTGGATGGAGGGAGAGAACACTGGGAGAGAAGACTGGAATTGAGGGGCAATTTGGGGACAAGGTAGAGTCCTAGTGTGATGGAAACTCTCAGGAATCTATTAGGGTGATCCTATCTATGACACCTAGTAAAGAGGGAGAAGAAGCCTGAACTGGCCATCTCCTATAACCAGAAAAGACTTCTGGTGGAGAGATTGGGACACCAACCCAACCACAAAACCTTCACCCTACAATTAGTCCTGCCAGCATGAGGTGCTGGGGTAAAGGTGGCACAGAAATTGTGGGAACGGCTACCAATGACTGGTCTAGCTTGAGACCCATGCCACAAGCAGGAAGCCACCCTTGACACTGCCAGAAGGACTACAGACCAAGATGCAGGTGGCCCAGTGACCTGGGATTGAACCAAATATGACACACACACAAAAAAAAAAAAAAGTAAAGAAATGATCCCGAATAAGTTCTCCTATACTCAAAGACAGAGGCCTAGCATAATCAGCATCAGAGGCTCCATCTAGCAACCGATAGAGAGACCCACATCCAAAAACAAGTAATAACTTAGTGAATCCTAAAGAAGAAGGGGAGGAAGACTTGGAGGAGCCAGAAGGGTCAAGGACACCACAAGAAAATTCACATAATTAACAAACCTTGGACTTGGTGTTATTGTACCTTGATGTGCTATGTTTGGTTGATATCCCTGGGAGGCTGTGCTTTTCTGGGAGGAGGAGTGGATTGGGAGGGGAAGGGAGAAGGGACTGACTGGGAGGAGAGAGACAAGTCTTCCATTGGGGTATAATATATATGAGAATAAATGAATGGAAGAAAAGAATAGCCCAATTGCACTAGGAAGTCGTCCATCTGCGGCCAGCTGACAGGGTACATTCAAGGTAGGAGCAACTCCCTCATGGCTCATACACGCTAAAAAACAATTTTATTTTTACAAGCCTAGCATAGTAAGTTTATCCTCTAAACATAATGTTCACCATCACATGGAGTGTAGATGAGGGATTTCTTACAGGAGCAGGAGTGACTCGAATGCAACTGTGTCACCAAAAAGCCCACCTCAACATCATGACGAATCAAAGCTACCTCCCTGGAGCTCTGCCCGTGGCTTACAGACAGCGCAACAAGTCTGAGAATCTCCTCCCAGCCATTTGGCAAGTCTAACTCCTTGCCCACTGACTGTTTATTGCTTTCTTAACCCAGGAAAGGGCTGTTGGGAGTCTTGTAAACTTCAGCTTTCCCAGTCACTGCCAAGTCTCTGGAGCCTACCCACTGCTTCCTGGAAGGAAGGATCTTCTAATTGGGAGGAAACTGCTAGACAACACCATTTCAAAGCTGACAAATGAAAGCAAATAAATGGCAGACACCAGCTTTCTTTAAACCTTGCCTTGCGTATTATCATGTAGGCCCTAAGTGAGAGTATGACCTAATTGTACGGGGCCGGGGAGGAATGTTGTAGTCTTTACTTCTCGTGCCTTAACCACTTACTACATAATTTTTAAGGCCTTCTGCTGTGGAAAGAGGGTAACCTTTTATATCTTAACTCTAGTCTTGGCCAGGCCATTTGAATTGGCCAATGCAATTTTGATGAATATAACGGATGCAAAAACTTGAACAATATCCATAATGACTGGTGTCGGCCTTTTGCACCTCCACAAGTACTATTACAAAGATTCACCAATGCAGCAAGGGAAATGAAAAACACGAGGCAAATCCACTTAACCTGGGTCAGATGAACCTGTAGGATAAAAGGATTGAGCTCACTTATGGGTTAAAATGATAATAATAATAATGAAAAAAAAATTTAAAGAAAATGAAAATCCACCAATTTCTGAACACAAAAACCAAACAGTTCCTGAGCACAAAATCCCACTAATCCCTGGGCTTGCTTTAAACTCAGGAATTGAAATCTCACCAACCTTTACTTACCCTGGAAATATCCACCCACCCTAGGAAACTCCTCCCCCACCAAAAATAAATAAATAAACAAACAAGCCTGTCTCCTTCCCAGTTTCCTGCTGCTTCTCACCCCAGCAGAGGCAGCCACCCTTTTGTGGTTTTCCTAATAAATCTCTTGTGTGAGGTTTGTTGTGTGGTGTGACATTGTGATATTCCTTGGCCCCCCGGCTGCCAGGATGTTGCACTGGGGAAACCCTTGCCCTTCAGAGCTGTTAACACGTCACAGCTGAGAACCCAGCTAGCTGAGACACTCAGTGAGTGTAACCAAAACCACCTGGCATGTGCATTTGTCTTACTTGGCCATTCTCACACATTCAACACCTCTGGAAAAGCAAAACCCATTGAGTTTGTAAATCTGTGTCTATGCAAAATTTTAATCAGAATGAATAAATAAATAATAATGGGATAATATGAAAAAAAAAATCACACCTTATAGAAACTGACACAAGGTCTAGGGTGTGTTTCAGTGATAAAGCATTTACCTGAATGCAGGATGCCTTGTGTTCAATTCCTGGCACCACAAAAAAAAAAAAAAATTAAAGCACTTATTTTTTACAATATTTTGACTTGTGTGTATCCTTTATTCCCATAGTGATATGTTTATAAATAACTTGTTTATATAAAATAAAGAATAATGATCAGTGACTAAGCAGATCAGTTATATGTACCTCTCCTTGTATTCACACTTCAATATTTCACCAATTCCACCAGATGGTGGGTGCCTTTAATCCCAGCACTGGGGAGGCAGAAGCAGGTGGATCTCTGAGTTTGAGGCCAGCCTAGTCTACAGAGAGAGTTCAGGACAGCCAGGACTACGCAGAGAAACCCAGTCTCAAAAAAACAAACAAGCAAAATTCAAATATTCCTTAGAGTCTGGAGTCCATTGATTATGACAATAATGGGCCCCTCATTACTGCCTGTTGTTGGGTTTCATATCCGGCACCCCAAAGCCTAACCCTGTAAGTATATAGGCAATTCCATGTTTCTGTTCTCAGGGACCTAGCAACTGCCTATGTCATTACCTGTCACTGCCAAGTGCACCAAGTATATAAAAGGGCCCACCAGCCACCCCCAGCGCACTCTCTCTCTCTTTCTCTCTCTCTGTATGTGCCCACTCTCTTCTCTCTGCTCCCCTTCTCTTAGTCTCCCTGTATGCATTACTATTTGCCTGGTCTTATTCTCTGAAACCAGTGAATCCACCTGGGAGCTGCCCCCAATAAGCCTGATTTTATACTTTTAATTTGGCTTGAATTGGCTTATATTGTCAGCGGAGAAAACCTATTACCTATAACTTTCACATTCATAAGCTTTTCTCAGGGGTGTCTGTGACTTCTGTGCCCTGCAAAGAGATGATCTGTGGAAAGCAGGAAGGCACTTAGGTTCAGCAGGACTAAGTAAATGGTGTTGGCTTAAACTTTGGGAGTCTGACCTTGACTGGTTTCTTTTAGGCATGTTTTAAGCACAACACAATTTGGCGAAAAATTATTCTGGTGATAATTAACTCAGTTCTGCCTTCACAACAAAGCATACGTAAATCTCTTTGAGAAATAAAGGAAGCTAAATACAAATTGGATGTGACAACATTAAAACTCTTTGTAAAATCCATGAATTTTTTAAATTTATTTACATTATATCCCAATAATAGCCCCCTCTCTCATCTCATCCTGGTCTTACCCACCCTCTCTCTTTCTCCCCTATTCCTCCCCCCCCCCCAGTTCTTAAAGATGGGTTTTATAGATTGATTAAGAAAAACAAATTACAATCCATCTGGGGATGGACCCAGTCTCATTTCTGACCACACAAATAGCACAAAGGTCCCCAGCTATTAAGCATGTCAACTCCAACCTTCTGGATGGATATCAGGTTATGCATTTCATCCTTTGAAGGAGCAACCCTGTTTGCTTAGCATTCCAGTCCCCCAGTGCTTGTCTGCGAGCACAAAGACCTTTGTGTCTCCCACTGCTGTGTCTCTGACAGCGTTCCTAGCTCAGATTCAATCACAGAATGGATAGCTGCCGCCATGACAGTCATGCCACTCTCTCACCTGAGGACATAACTTGTCTGGCAGGTCAGTATTGTAGCATTCAGGGTCCACCACCGGGTCAGATCCTTGTTGGCCTTTCTCTCCAAGCCTCTAGCACAACAAAAGACAGTCGGCCAGGAGGAAGTTTCCCAATCATTTTGATACTGATTTCTGTGTGTCCTGCAACCAAAATGTGTATTGTTTTCGGCAATGGGGTCTTGACCTCTAGTTATGGAGGAGGCAAACAAGAGTAATAAAAAATAGTTTATGTTCCTTTTAGTATCTCTGGGACTTCTCTAACCAGAAACTCATAAAGAGATATCTCACACCTGCCACAAGGATATTATTTAATAACCTATGGCTTCTGGGACAAGCATTATCCATTTATGCAGGGTCCCTCCGTTCAAATTTCTTTTGTTTTGTTTATTTTGTTTTGTTTGTTATTCTTTGTTTAGCTTACAAAGTAGTGGGTTTCCACATGACTTTTTTATATATCTCTAATTTTGGATCTGTCCCCTTCACCTGTCTCTCTCATCCTGGCCTCCCCTGTCCAATTAAACTTTTCCACTCCTAGGATACTGCCCATTCATATCACATGTCCTAATATACCCTTCGCCATTTTAATGCCTCTCCCTCTTCTCTCTCTCATGGGCCCTTCTTAATATCGTTAAGTTACCATCACAAAGGCAATTCACCTACCTGGACAGATTTATTCTTAGGTTATAATATCTTTTTGAAGATATTTTGAATCAGACTTTTTTTTTTAATGCTTTCTTGACAAATTTGTTATGGAATATAGGGGAGAACTGGTTTTATATGTTGAATTTGTATACTATTACTTTGCTGAAAGTGTATATCAGATCTAAGAGGGATTTTTTTTTGGCTTTAATATCATTTAAGTATTGGATTATGTTGTCTGCAATGTAACTTTCTGTAATTATGTTGTCTGTAATTATGTTGGGCAATTGTAACTTCTTCCTTCCCTATTTTTGTTACCTTTTTTGTTTACCCTACTTCCCTTTTGTTTACCTTTATTTAGTTCTCTAACTACAATTTCAGCATTATTGAATAATAGTGAAGGTGGTGGAGCCCCTTGTTTTGGTCCAGATTTCAGAGGAAATGCTCTCATCTTTTCCCCACTTAGTAAATAAGTTTCTTATATATAGCTTGTATATTCAATGATCTGTTTCTCATTCGGGAGTGTGTTGTTCAATCTCTATACATCAATTCCTAAAATATTTCTTGGAATACATCCCTTTTATCTTATTCTAACTGGGTGCTCAGGGGTCAACCTTGTACTGGGTCAACCCTAAAGCCTGAGTCTACAAGGGCAGGTATGTGAATGGAAGCTATAG
This sequence comes from Psammomys obesus, assembly GCF_907164565.1. Classification (NCBI taxonomy): domain Eukaryota; kingdom Metazoa; phylum Chordata; class Mammalia; order Rodentia; family Muridae; genus Psammomys; species Psammomys obesus. The sequence continues at coordinate 10,780,818 of NW_026585987.1, read as the reverse complement.
TGCCTAGGTCAACAGATGTTGTCTTTGAGCCTAGGTCCATGGAAGACAGCAGAGTCCATAGGGAACAGCCTGCAGTGGTGTTGGCCAGAAACCTGGATCATGCCAGTATCCCGTGTATGGTAACCTTGGACTTGGTATCATTCATGGATCATCTGGCTTTGGGGTGAACATACAGACTTGATCTACAAATACTAGTCTAGAACATGAGAATATCAGCCTTGTATTCAGTTTTATTAGTAGAATCTTAAGTTGGTGGGTCCACAGCAAATTCTGGTCATAAATTCACTTTTCTTTCTCCAAAAAAGAGATTGACTCCCTCTGAATCTTGTAGCTGAGGCCTCCGTTAAAGTTCACATGGACAATGTGCAACTTTCCTTCTTTAACATTTTCTTACTTGTATGACATACCCTGCAATTGTTTGCTCTCATATGGATTCCTTGACTCTGATGAAGGTATTTTTCTACATACATGGCATCTCATGGCATCTTGTTTCTGCAAGTAGGTGAGTACCGGATTAGTGCCATCTTTGTGCCATCTTGCTGACATCTCTTAGCTACATCTTAGCTACACTTTACATCTCCTTCACTCATATATAAGCTGAGAGAGTTCTGGTATGCTAACAGTTCAGTAAACTTGTATGTGGGCTGACTCAAGCATAGAAATCTAGAAAGTTATTGAAGGAACTACTAAGAGATCATTGAAAGGTTTTTGGTTGTTGTTGTTTTTGTTGTTGTTGTTTGCCTAGGAAATAGAAAGTATTAAATCCACTATTTCTGGAAGTCTCTCCAGTTATTTCAAGTACTGCCAGTGGGAGAAAAAAGTAGAATTCTCCCAGTACCGCGTATGAACCTGCAGCCAAAGACAGGATTTTTAAAAACAAAGAAACTGACTAGTGTGATTGAGCTTTCCAGTAATTTCAATCGTACAAAAATGGAACAATCAGCATGTACCTAAATGGTGAAGGGCCAGTCTCTACCAGTTTCTCCACAGACTGCAAATCATTACCTACTAAGAATAAAGAGGCATTATGGGAAGGAAGTGAAATTTTTCCATAGGAACAGGTAAGCCATCCATGATCCTCTCCAGTTTTACTGTTCTATCATCCATACACACTACTTCAGCCATTAGAGGAAACAGGAATTGTCAGCAAGCTCCAGCCATGCTTGCTGAACTTCCTGCATGGGGAAGAAACTCCACCCAGCAATACACTCTGTGCAAATTGGAATAAATTGGCCTTAGTGAGAAGTTAGTTCAGTAGATTAAGAAAAAACTGACTAACAGCGCATATGGTGCTCTGTTAATACATTTTAGAAGAGGCAAGGAAAATATTTAAGTGCCAACTACAAAAACATAAATCTGTCTAAATAGTATATCTTTTGAGTAAAGTACTTTGCCAACTTATAATGCAAATATGGTATACAGACATATTTTTCACAGATCTTCTTTTTGGTTGAGTTTATCTCTATAAGAAAGTGTTTGTAGATAGTGTTGATATCTTTAATTTTCTCTTCTTTATCTTAACATTGCTTTTCTTTCTACTATAATTGCTTTACTCCACCAAAGCACTTAACGTGTTAATACACTCTGAATGACACAGTAAATTTAGATTTAAGCTGTTATTTGACAGATAAAAAAGAATTTGCTTCTTTCTTTAAATTAAAAACAAGTTAATAAAATCCTTTTTAATATTAAAAAATTTTTAAACATATCAGCTTATTTCAGTTCATGGACCATTCATGAGTCTTCTTTAAACTCAACGATGCTGTGCGAAAACAGGGCTAACACTAGATACGTAATGGTATAAGAAATTATCTGGCAGAGCAGCAAAATGGCTAAGTGGCTAAATCACTTGCACCAATGCTAGGGAACCCAGACACGCGTGTGCGACAGCTCACAACTACCTGTAACTCCAGCTCCAGAGGATCAGACACCCTCTTCTGACCTCCATGGATACCCACACACGTATGTACATACATACTGACAGACATGCATTCATATACATAACTAAAATATATCTAAGAACAAATTAGTATTAGGGGTAGGAAAGTAGGAAGGGAACGAAAGTGACTTTGGCGTTTAGACAGAAATGAGACAGGCCCTAGGTCGAATCATAGAAAGCAGACAATCATACAGCAGAATTATGAACAAGTTATGTACAGCATGAATGCATGCAGAAGAGAAGACGTTTGGAAACCATTTTTCAAGCGTAAAAAACTAGGTTGAGATTCCAATGCACAACCACGTGTACTTCTCCGTGGACCAGTTTCACCAGGGACATCATGGGCACATGCTTGCCCTCAAAGGAAGAGCAGCCTTTATTTACTTTACAGCAGATTGGAATGGTCTGTGAGTGTTTGTAAAAAGAACGTGAAGAGGCAGTTTGGGGAGAGTGTGAGGAAATGCTGCACATAAAATGAGCAGAACAACATGATGCATTTGTGAGTCTACACATGATCAAATTAAGTCACACTGTGTAGAACAACCTGCTATTTCTGCTTCGTGAACCCCAGTTCCTGCATTTGGGAGCTGCCTTGCTCCTTTTCCTTTCAGGAAGCCACAATTATGACCTGTAGCAATGTCAAAAGCCCTTGAGAATATAGCTTGTTTCACGACTTCAACAGTGACAACCACTCCCCAGCAATAATCATTGACTGTGGAAGCCGCCCTGCCTCCGCACCACCTGCATGGAGAGTTTGGATAACTACATGAATGCCAGTGCCTCGCTTACTAGACCATTGCAATTTGGCTTCTCACAGTAGTATGTGGAAAGAATGAAAGTTTGTGTCCTAAATTACTCCATTCATTGTGTCAATAAAATTTTAAAATGACAAGAAACAGAAATTACTGTTTTAAAAACTGTAGTAATGACACCATGATTACTTGCTATTTATGATGTCTTTTAGGCGTTTCTAAAATATTTGTGAATTAAACCGAGTGAAGCCCAGAATGTGCTTTAGAATAATTGGTTAATAAGAGATAGAAAGAAAAGCAGTGATGAAAGAAGAAGGAAATGATTTCATTAAGGAAACATGATGGAAAATACGTTTGCACTCGCCATATAAATATTTCCACTTTGCTTATTATTGATACTTTTCACATTTATAGGTGAAATCAGATTCCAATTAGACATTCCTCCTCTAAGTCTTTCTTCAACCACCAGCTATCAAAATTTTCCATTTTTTAAAATTATGCTTAAATATCTAGCTCTAGGTATTTGCTTTTCATTCCAAACATCTGTTTAATCAGCCAACCTACATTTGGTTCTACTTGTGGATCATTACCCCAGAAATATTTTAAATGAAGAAAATAAATTATCATAAATTTTATTCCAGCAACAAGAGTGATGTCTATGCATGCAATATGCATACATGTATATGTCTGTCTGAATGTGTGATCAGATGGCACAGATTTAAATAATAAGCTGTTTAAGCTTAAATAACAAATTAGCATAATGATCAGAAACAAAGTTTGTGCTCTTGATAAATATCCTCCACTGACCCATTAAAGACATGAGGCCAGTACTACAGATGTCATCAAACTCTGAGATACAGCCTTATAGGAGGAAGTTAAGTCATAAACATAAGCCTTTGGAGGGAATATGGTATCCCTACCCAGTCCTCTAAGTCTTTCTTTCCTACCCATGATAAAATGAGCAGGCTTACAGCCAGGTTCCTTTGCTATGATACACTATGTAGTCGCCCACTACCACCAATAGTAACCACCTGCACAAGGGTCTGGGAATTAAAAGAGACAGAGAACAAGAAAAAGTGATGCCAAGACAGTGCTCTGATCAAGGCGCCATCTTTATTACAGAGTAAACCACTTCTATAGGTTTCCAAGTAAACATATCCAAGCAAAACAGGAAACTTAACCAAGCAACACAGGAGGCTTAACTAGGCAAAACAGGAGGCTTAACCAAGCAAAACAGGAGCTGTCTCCTGAAAACAACAAGAATAGCGAGCCAGCATGACTTGCATGCAAGTGACCATCTCAGGTCCAATGGAATGGCTACCTCAACACTATACTGCCATGGGCGAAGCTATAGGGATGAAGTGACCACAGACCAAAGCCTCTTAAACCATAAGTCATGTAAAGGTTATCATAGATTTTGCTACAGTAACACAGCATAATAATGTTTAGCTTTGTAATTTCTATTCAGCACTATACTTGAATTTTAAATGATGGAATAATGCAAGGAAAGGGGGGAATGTATCCAGTTTTAAAGGGAAAAGTAGAAATAGAGGTATTTGCTAACTGGACTGCTGAGATGGTTCAGTGGGTAACGGTACTTACTGCCAAGTGGGGGGACCTGAATTCAAACACAAAATCCTCATGGAGGCAAGAGAGAACCAACTTCCACAAATTGTCCTCTGATCTCTACATGCATGCTGTGGCATAAGCGTGTAAATACATACACACACACAAGTAGATAAATAATAAAATTACTAGCTAACTTGGCATTGTGACACATACCTATAACCTCAGCACTCAAGAGAGTGAAGAAGGAGTATTCTGAGTTTGAGGACAGCCTGGCCTTCATGTCTAAAACAAGCCTAAACTATACAGTGAAAGCCTGTATCAAAAAGAACAATACACACACAGACACACACAAATTTTTCAGTGAACGAGTTTGCCAAGGTTTCAAGATTATGGTAAATATTTTAAAACAGTATGTAATACTTCTATAGACTAACAGTGAACAACTGAAAATGAAATTTAAAAATTATTCTTTAAGGTAGCATTAAAAAAATAAAGTCTAAGCCAACTTTGATTTAAACTTCTAAACTTTCTGACATGAACTCAGTGGCTGACTCTTTAATCACTTCTCCCTGAGAGGGAACCAACCTTACCAGGCCACAGAGGAAGACAATGCAGCCAGTCCTGATGAGACCTGATAGACTAGGGTCATATGGAAAGGGAGGAGCCCTCCCCTATCAGTGGACTTGGAAAGGGGCATGGGAAAGAGGGTAGTTTTGGGAGGTAATAAGGGAGGGGACTATAGCTGGGATAAAAAAAATGAATAAATTATAATTAATAAAAACAAATTAATAAAAAAAGAAAATAAACTTAAGCTTTCTTAAAAACAAACAAACAAACAAAAAAGCTATGTAACTCCTGTAAAGACTGTAAAGCCTATGAAACATGACCAAGAGGAAGGAAATTTACATAAACACACGTTAGACACTGTTCATGGACTGGAAGTTTCAGATGTATTAACTTGCCAACTCTTTCCAAGTTATTCTATAACCCAATGTAAAACCAATCCAAAGCTTAGCTTATGTTTGTTCATTTTGGTATAATGGCCAGTTGATTCTAGATGATGTATAAATGCAAAGACCACACAAAAGCCAAGACATCTTTTGAAAAAAAATGGAACAATGTTAGAGTATTTTAATCAGCTCAAGGTTAGAAATAGATCACAGATGGGTCAATGTTTCAGTTCCATTGCTGAGAGCCTTGCCTGACTCTATCAGATGGCCAGTTTTAGCTCAGTATTCCCCATTACTAGCAGAGTTCACCAGGCTAACTCTCCCAGATTCCAGAGAGTTTCCACGGCAACACTTTTCTACATTGCTTCTCAAAATGGCCCCCCAATTCCCATCCCATTAATGTCTCCCCTGGTCCATCCTACCACCTTCCATGTGATGCTTCCTAGTCCAATCCCCACCTGCCCCCCAGGCCACCCACAGAATCTATTCCATTGTCCCTTCTCAGGGAGATTCATGCAGCCCTCTTTGAAACTTCTCTGGGTCTGTGGATTGTAGGATAACTATTCTTTACTTAATGTCCACTTATAAGTAACACAGCATAATAATGTTAATGTCCACTTATAAGTGCGCACACCACAAAATCTTTCACAGACAACCTGTGCTAGGGAAATGGTGGAACAAAACTTGTGAGAGTGTCCAAACAGCAACTATTCAGTGAAGGAGGAGGCATCTTTTTGGCAACTTGAGTGCATGCTGCATGCCTGGTACTGCCTGGAGGGCCAAGAACCTGAGGTAGGACAGCCCAGAGACCCAGGATAGAACCAAACATGACTGGAAAAATTAAAAAAAAATCAATGAAATGATTTATAGTGACATTTTTCTACACTCATAGATTGGTGTGTTAAATTTATTTTTATATAACTGTGTTTGTTTCTCTTAGTTACTCTCTTTAGCTTGCTATCACACAAATAATTGAGACACTTTTATATTTGTTTAGTAATAAGCTTCACAACACAAGAACTCTGTTATTACTCTATTCTTAACCCTCTAAGCTAATCTGCTTTCCTAGCAGCATACATCTCAGAGACACTTGAGTTTTGTATCTTTTCTGCTCTAGCTTCTCTCTGCTGGATCCCTGGATGTTTCCTGGCCCCGTCTGGTAACTGAATCCCCTAATTCCTCTTCTAACTCCTCCTCCTCTGGCTGGCAGGAAGTTTAGCCCTAGTCTCTCCCCTGGGACACCTGCTTTTTTAATTAATTAATTTGTTTATTACAGTTTAGTAACTTTGTAGCCTTGCTATAGCCTCCTCCCTCTTTTCTTCCTAGTCTCACCTACTCTCCCTCTTCTCCCCTTTTGCTCCTTCCCTAGCCAACTGATAAGGGAGGACCTCCTCCCCTTCTATCTGACCCTAGCTTATCTGGTCTCATCAGGGCTGGCTGCATCATCTTCCTCTGTGGGCTGGCAAAGCTGCACCCTCCAGGGGGAGGTGATCAAAGAACCAGACGCTGAGTTCATATCACAGACAGCCCCGTAACCCTAGGGAAACCACTTGGAGACTGAGAAACCTATGGGCTTCCTCTGAGCAGGGGTTCTAGGTCCTCTCCATGCCTGGTCTTTGATTAGAGTATCAGTCTCTTGGACCAAGGTTTTTTGGCTCTGATAGTCTCCTTGTGGAGTTTCTGTCCAGGTCTTTCTATCTCCCTCTTCTTCCATAAGGTTTCCTGCACTCTGCCCAAAGTTTGGCTGTGAGTCTCAGTATCTCCTTCAATACCCTGTGACAGACCAAACGATTAAAAATGGCTATTTTAATGTTTAAGGCTTGAACTAGCTAGGTGGAGACATTTCCAGTAATGCCCTGCCATCTTTTCCTGCCCACTAGAGATAAAGTTGATAGGAAACTGGCCCATCCCCCTAGGGAGGGACACCAGATCATTAATGGTTTGGGAACCTTCCCACAACCAATCAATTTAAAATGAAACATCTTTTTTGACTTTCACCCAATAGATGTTTGCCAGGCAGGAACCAACCCTGCTTTGGGGCATGCTGGGAGGGACTGGAATCTTTAAATCACTCAACTAGCATGAGCACAGGGCTCTCCGCTCTCACTGCTTTGGAGGTGGGAGGTGGGAGCCCAAGCTGCACCTTCTAACTTTAATAAAAAATAAAAAAAATAAAAAAATCTCGGGGGCAAGACGGCGGCGCCGGGAGGACTCTCATTCTGATGAGCAGCACAGCAGGATTGGCACAGTGACCAGCAATCAGAACTCCCGGCCATAAAACACAAGGGATTGTGTTTCACAGGTGAGAGGATACCCTACGGTGGGGGATTCAATCAGCTTTAACTCACCCGGCTAAACCGCGGAAGAGATCCCGGTTCCGCCAGGTGCTTGGTCGCCAGCCCAGAGCTACACGCCAGCACGATCTGGTCACGGTCCCAGACTGACTGTGGGCCCACAACATCATAGACTGGATTTCCCAGTCGAGAGATAACCCCACGGAGCAGAAAACAATTGGGACCAACCTCAGGTTACCCAGACATCCCCTGGAAAAGACTCGGGTTCCGCGGGTGCCCCAAGAGCCAGCCCGGACCCAGAGCCAGGACACAGGCGCCTGCACGGAGCGCTGCCTGCGCGCCTGATTCGCTGCCTCAGATAGAACTGTGGGCACCAGGGCACCAGGGCACCGGACTGCGTGTCTCTGGCAGGAGGAAACCCTCAGCGGAGGGGGTCAGCAGCTCTAACGCTTAAGACACCCAGCACCAAAACACTTCCTGGACTCACGCAGACTCTAGTGCAGGCAGGAGCATTGTGCTCTGCCATCATTATTGAGTTCCCCTAGGGCACTGGGACACACAGCTGCATCCTCAGACCTACAAAAGCCAGAGAGCCATTACAGCAGCCCTCAGATACTGTGCCAAGGATCAACCAGTTATCCCTAGCTAGACTGTCAAAACTGTGGGAATCCCTGGTCCTCCAAGAGAGCTGCACCCACAGCGTCTGGACCAGAGCAGTGCCTGCAGCCGCCATCCCAGACAGAGACACACAGCTTCTGGTCCAGAGTGAGGCACCCAGCCTCCAGAACAGAGCAGTGCCCCGGGCGCCAACTCAACCTAGGTGCACATTCTCCAGGTCCAGAGCACAGCAATCAGCCTCTGGCCCAGAGACTTGCTGAGTGCACCTCCCACTTTCCCGGACAGAACTGTGTGCCCCAGGATAACAGACTGAGTTTCCTTGTTGGGAGAAAACCCCACAGCTAGGGAATCAGCAGATTCTTCAAGAGGACTGTACCTGGAAATTTAGTGAGCAGCAGCACACTAAATTTATAACAAGAAACCCAGCAGTGGGGCAGCTGTCTTGAGAAATTCTATGGGTAAGAGGAGATCCCCCCCTGCCTAACATAGACCACAGCTACTACTCAGGGCTATAAACCTGAGGTGAGCAGTGGCAACTCCTGAGAAACACTGGCCATACAGTGACCATAACCAAAAAGCAGAGAAGGACTCCTTCAAGAAAACTCATCTTCCGGCCAAGGGGATACTCCCTACCTCAGGACTCCAGCAAGCACAGAAACTAACAGCCAACACCTAAATCAGCCCAATGGGTAGAGGTCAGCGTAAAAGCTCAACCAACAAAAGACAGAGCAATATGGCATCTCCAGAACCCAGCCGTCCAGGGGCGAACAGCCCTGAACAATGCAGCATAATAGAAAATCAAGATGACCTTACATCTATGTTGATGAAGAGGATAATAGAGGAAACAAATAAAATATGTAAAGAATTAGAGGAAGATAAAACCAAACAAATCATGGCTATCCGTAAAGAAATGGAGGAAGATAAAGACAAGCAGATTAGGGCCATCCATGAAGAAATATGGGAAGATGCAGCCAAACAGCTTGTGGTCTTCAGAGAAGAAATACTTAAATCACTGAAAGAAATCAAAGAGACAGAGTTGAAGGAACTAAAAGAAAAAGAGGAAAATACAAGCAGACAGGTGAAGGAAGTAAACAAAAAACTCAAGACCTGAAGATAGAACTAGAAAAATTAAAGAAAACACAAATGGAGGAAATAATGGAGAAAAGAATTTAGGGAAGAAAACATGAACTACAGAGGTAAGCATAACCAACAGAATACAAGAAATGGAAGAAAGAATCTCAGGTGTAGAAGATACAATGGAAGAAATCGATGTATCTGTCAAAGAAAATGTTAAATCCAAAAAAACTCCTGACACAGACCATCCAAGAATTCCAAGACAATATGAAAAGACAAAACCTAAGAATAATAGGAATAGAGGAAAAAGAAGATTCCCTTCTCCAAGGCCCAGAAAATATTTTCAACAAAATCATTGAAGAAAATTTCCCCAAGTTAAAGGAGAGGCCAATAAGGATACATGAGGCCTACAGAACACCCAACAAATTTGACCAGAAAAGAAAATCCTCCCGCCACATAATAATCAAAACAGTAAGTATACAGAACAAAGAAAAAATACTAAAAACTGCAAGGGAAAAAGGCCAAGTAACATATAATGGCAAACCCATTAGAATCACACCTGACATTTCAACAGAAATTATGAAAGCCAGAAGGGCCTGGACAGATATCATGCAGACCCTAAGAGAACACAGATGTCAACCCAGGCTACTATACCCTGCAAAACTCTCAGTCCTCATAGACGGAGAAAACAAGATATTCAATGACAAAGACAAATTTCAACAATACCTACACACAAATTCAGCATTACAGAAGACACTGGAAGGGAAAATACAACCCAAGAAAATTAGCTTCTGTCAAGAAAACACAGGAAATAATTAACCTTACTATAGCAAAACAAAAAGCATCCAAGCACACAACCTTATGAACACAGCCAACTTCAAAATCAAAGGATCTAACAGCCACTGGTCATTAATCTCTCTCAACATCAATGGACTCAACTCTCCAATAAAAAGACACAGATTAACAGAATGGATACGTAAACAAAACCCAGCAATCTGTTGCATACAAGAAACACACCTAACGCACAAAGATAGACATTACCTAAGGGTAAAAGGTTGGAAGACGACTTTCCAAGCAAATGGACCCAAGAAACAAGCAGGAGTAGCCATTCTAATATCTGATAAAATAGACTTTCAACCAAAATTAATAAAAAGAGATGAGGAAGGACACTTCATACTCATCAAGGGAAAATTCCACCAGGAAGACATCACAATCCTGAACATCTATGCCCCAAATACAAGAGCACCCACATTTGTAAAAGAAACATTGATAAAATTTAAACCACATATAGATCCCCACACATTAATAGTGGGAGACTTCAACACCCCACTCTCAACAAAGGACAGGTCAACAAAACAGAAATTAAACAAAGAAACAATATCTCTGACAGAGGTCATGAATCAAATGGACCTCACAGACATTTACAGAACTTTACACCCAAACACAAAAGAATTTACCTTCTTCTCAGCACCTCATGGAACCTTCTCCAAAATAGACCACATAGTTGGTCACAAAGCAAGCCTCAACAGATACAAGAAGATTGAAATAATCCCTTGTATCCTGTCTGATCATAATGGAATAAAGCTGGACTTCAACAACAACAGAAACAGCAAAAAGCCTACACACACATGGAAACTGAACAACTTGTTACTAAATGACAGCTGGGTCAGGGAAGAAATAAAGAAAGAAATTAAAGCCTTTCTAGAACTCAATGAAAATGAAGACACAACATACCCTAACTTGTGGGACACAATGAAAGCAGTGCTAAGAGGAAAGTTCATAGCACTAAGTGCCTTCAAGAATAAATTCGAGACAGCTCATTCAAGCAACTTAATGGCCCACTTAAAAACCCTAGAAAAAGAAGAAGCAGACACACCAAAAAGGAGCAGACGGCTGGAAATAATCAAACTCAGGGCTGAAATCAATCAATTAGAAACAATTCAAAGAATCAATGAAACCAAGAGGGGTTCTTTGAGAAAATCAACAAGATCGACAAACCCTTAGCCAAGCTAACTAAAAGGCAGAGAGACACCACCCAAATCAACAAAATAAGAAACGAAAAGGAGGACATAACTACAGACACTGAGGAAATCCAAACAACCATTAGGACTCACTTCAAAAGTCTATATGCCACAAAATTTGAAAATCTAAATGAAATGGACAATTTTCTTGAACGATTTGACTTACCAAAGCTGAATCAGGACCAGGGAAATCAATTAAATAGTCCTATATCCCCCAAAGAAATAGAAGCAGTCATCAAAAGTCTCCCATCCAAAAAAAGCCCAGGACCAGATGGCTTCAGCGCAGAATTCTACCAGACCTTCAAAGAAGAGATAACTGTAGTTCTCTTCAAACTATTCCTCAAAATAGAAACAGAAGGAACATTACCAAACTCATTCTATGAAACCACAATCACCTTGGTACCTAAACCTCACAAAGACTCAACAAAGAAAGAGAATTTAAGGCCAATCTCCTTTATGAACACTGATGCAAAAATACTTAACAAAATACTTGCAAACCAAATCCAAGAACACATCAAAGATATTATCCACTATGACCAAGTAGGCTTCATCCCATGTATGCAGGGGTGGTTCAATATACGGAAATCCATCAATGTGATCCACCATATTAACAAACTGAAAGAAAAAAAACCACATGATAATCTCCCTAGATGCTGAAAAAGCATTTGACAAAATCCAACATCCATTCATGTGTAAAGTACTGGAGAGATCAGGGATACAAGGCACATATCTAAACATAGTAAAGGTGATATACAGCAAGCCTATAGCCAACATCAAACTGAACGGAGAGAAACTTAAAGCAATCCCACTGAAATCAGAGACAAGACAAGGCTGCCCACTCTCTCCATATCTCTTCAACATAGTGCTGGAAGTCCTTGCTAGAGCAATAAGACAGTTGAAGGAGATCAAGGGGATACAGATGGGAAAGGAAGAAGTCAAATTATCACTATTTGCAAATGATATGATAGTATACATGAGTAACCACAAAAACTCTACCAGGGAACTCCTACAGCTGATAAACACCTTCAGCAAAGTGGCCGGATACAAAATTAACTCAAAAAAATCAGTAGCACTCCTGTATACAAAAGACAAAAGGGCTGAGAAAGAAATTAGAGAAACAACACCATTCACAATAGCCACAAATGACATAAAGTACCTTGGCGTAACCCTAACCAAGCAAATCAAAGACTTGTATGAAAAAAATTTGAAGTCTCTGGAGAAAGAATTAGAGGAAGATATGAGAAGATGGAAAGATCTCCCATGCTCATGGCTTGGCAGGATTAACATAGTAAAAATGACCATCTTACCAAAAGCAATCTACAGATTTAATGCAATTCCCATCAAATTGCCAACACAATTCTTTACAGACCTGGAAAGAAAAATTCTCAACTTCGTATGGAATAACAAGCAACCGAGAATTGCTAAAACAATCCTCTACAATAAAAGATCTTCTGGAGGTATCTCCATCCCTGATCTCAAGCTGTACTATAGAGCAACAGTTATAAAAATTGCATGGTACTGGCATAGAAACAGAATGGTGGATCAATGGAATCGAACAGAAGACCGAGAAATAAACCCACACACTTACGGACACCTGATTTTTGACAAAGAAGCCAAAACCATTCAATGGAAAAAAGACAGCATCTTCAACAAATGGTGCTGGTCCAACTGGATGTCTACATGTAGAAAAATGAAAATAGATCCATACTTATCACCATGCACAAAACTGAAGTCCAAGTGGATCAAAGACCTCAGCATAAAACCAGACACATTAAATCAGCTAGAAGAAAAAGTGGGGAATACCCTAGAACTCATTGGTACAGGAGAAAACTTCCTGAACAGAACACCAACAACACAGGCTCTAAGAGCAACAATCAATAAATGGGACCTCATGAAATTGAAAAGCTTCTGTAAAGCAAAGGACACCATCATCAAAACAAAGTGACTGCCTACAGTTTGGGAAAGAATCATCACCAATCCTTTATCTGACAGAGGACTCATATCCAATATATATAAAGAACTAACCAAGCTAAAAAGCAATAAACCAAGTAATCCACTTAAAAAATGGGGAACAGAGCTAAAGAGAGAATTCTCTGTAGAGGAATATCGAATGGCAGAGAAGTACTTAAAGAAATGCTCAACCTCATTAGCCATTAGGGAAATGCAAATCAAAACAACCCTGAGATTTCACCTTACACCCATCAGAATGGCCAAGATGAAAAACTCAAGGGACAACACATGCTGAGAAAGGGGAACCTTTCTCCACTGCTGGTGGGAATGTAAACTGGTACAACCACTCTGGAAATCAATCTGGCGCTTTCTCAGACAACTAGGAATAGCGCTTCCTCAAGATCCAGCCATACCACTCCTAGGCATATACCCAAAAGAGGCACAAGTACACAAAAAGGACATTTGCTCAACCATGTTTGTAGCAGCTTTATTTGTAATAGCCAGAAGCTGGAAACAGCCCAGATGCCCCTCAACTGAAGAATGGATGCAGAAACTGTGGTACATCTATACAATGGAGTATTACTCAGCAATGAAAAATAAGGAAATCATGAAATTTAGAGGTAAATGGTGGGACCTGGAAAGGATCATCCTGAGTGAGTTGTCCCAGAAGCAAAAAGACACGCATGGTATATACTCACTCATATAAACATACAATATAGAATAAACCCACTAAAATCTGTACATCTAAACAAACTAAGCAAAAGAGAGGACTCTAACTAAAATGTTCAATCCCCATCCTGAAAGGCAAAGAGGATGGACATCAGAAGAAAAAGAAAATAGGAAACAACCTCAGAACCTGCTACAGAGGGCCTCTGAAAGCCAGAGGAAAACAGGAAACAACCTTGAAACCTGCCACAGAGGGCCTCTGAAAGCTTCTGCAGTATAGACTGTCAAAGCAGATGCTGAGCCTGATGGCCAACTGATGGGCAGAGTGAATGGAATTCTATGTAAGAAGTGGGAAATAGTAAGAGCTGGAGGGGATGGGAACTCCACAAGGAGAGCAACAGAACAAGATAATTTGAACACAGGGAACTTCCCAGAAAATCATACTCCAACCAAGGACTATTTGTGGAGATGACCTGGAACCCCTGCACAGGTGTAGTCCATGGCAGTTCAGTGTCCAAGTGGGTTACATAGTAATGGGAAGAGGGACTGCCTCTGACATAATCTGATTGGCCTGCTCATTGATCACTTCCCCCTGAGGGGGGAGCAGCCTTACCAGGCCACAGTAGAGGACCATGCAGCCACTTTTGATGAGAACTGATAGACTAAGATCAGAAAGAAGAGGAGAACCTCCCCTATCAGTGGACTTGGGGAGTGGCATGCATGCAGAAAGGGGAGGGAAAGTGGGATCGGGAGGGGAGGAGGGAGGGACTTATGGGGGAATACAAAATGAATAAAGTGTAATTAATTTAAAAAAATGTAAAAAAAAATCTCATGTATTTACAGCAGAGTCTGTTTATTCCTGGTCTTTTGGGATTCACGAACTGGGTACAACACCTGATAGGTAAAGTCTTTCAGAGGTGCCCAGTGGAAGGCTCCTGTCCTGTTCCTGTCTTCTTCAAAGTCTAGCCTGTTTGCTCTTCTGAGTGATGTTTCAGCCTCTGCCCTAGGATTCTCCTTGTCGTTTAGTTTCTTTAATTGTATAGATTTTAGTATGTTTATCCTATATTATATGGTTAATATCTACTTTTAAGATACATATACCATATATGTCTTTCTGCTTCTGGGATACCTCACTCAGGAGGACCTTTTCTAGTTCCCATCATTAGCCTGCAAATTTCATGATATCCTTATTTTTAATTGCTAAGTAGTATTTCATTGTGTAAATGTACCACAATTCCTGTATCCATTCTTCAGATGAGGAAAATCTAGGTTGTTTCCAGTTTCTGGCTATTATGAATAAAGTTGCTATGAACATAGTTGAGCAAATACCCTTGTTGTATGGATTAGCATCTTTCAGATATATGCCCAGGAGTAGTATAGCTGGATCTTGAGGTAGCACTATTCCTAATTTTCAGAGAAAGCTCCAGATTGATTTCCAAAGTGGTTGTACAAGTTTACATTCCCACCAGCAATGGAGGAGGGTTCCCCTTTCTCCACATCTTCTCCAGCATGTATTGTCACTTGAGTTTCTGATCTTAGCCATTCTGAGGGTCGTTTTGATTTGCATTTCCAGGATAACTAAGGACGCTGAGGATCTCTTTAAGTGTTTCTCTGCCATTCAGTACTCCTCTCTTGAAAATTCTCTGTTTAGCTCTGTACCCCACTTTTAAATTGGATTACTTGGTTTGTTGCTTTGTAACTTCTTGAGTTCTTTATATGTTCTGGATATTAGCCCTTTGTTAGATGTGGGGCTGGTCATGCTCTTTTCCCAGTTTGTAGGCTGTCCTTTGGTTTAGATGACAGTGTCCTTTGCTTTACAGAAGCTTTTTAGTTTCATAAGTTTTTTTGTTTTGTTTTGTTTTGTTTTAAGGTAAATGAAGAAGTAAATCTGGGGCAGGAGGGTGGCAAGGGACTGGGAGAAATGGAAGAGAAACTGCGGGTGAGATGGAATATCTGAGAAAACAACACCAGAGAAAGATCTTCTATCGTTTTTCTAAGGAAGAAAGAAATATATCACAGTAAGAGAATAGAAATGTTTAAAAATGAAATGCTTTTATCAGATGGGGCTGTAGGCAAACTTGTAGAGCAGGTGAATAAGTGATTGATGAGGGATATTGCAGCCCATTGTGGATGGGGTCATCCCTGGGCTGGGTCTACAAGAGAGCAGGCAGAGCAAGCCATGGAGGAACAAGCCAGAAAGTGGCACCTCTCTATGGCCTCTATATTGGTTCCTGCCTCCAGGTTTCTTCCTTGTTTGAGTTTCTGTCCTAACTTCCTTCAGTCATGGATTATGGACATGAAAGTTTAAACCAAATTCCCTCCCTGATAAAAAAAAAAAAAAAGTGCAAAGCACTGTGAAGACCTGTTTGTGCATGTGATTTTGAGTGTTTACCTTTTATAGCCTCCTGAGTATGAGCTTCGTAACCTGTGAGCAGGTATACATCTGATTTACAGACACCAATTATGTATCTTTTCTCAGGTGCACCTTGAAGCTTCTCACTCACTACATTGAAATTGTTTTCTCTCTGCTTGCTCTGAAAACAGGACTCTATCAATATGGTGAGTCAGAGAGAATAATAATTAGCATGCAACTTTTGTGGTTTCTTTGGAGAGAAGTCTTGGAAGAAGTTACTTGATGAGTTCTTTGTCAGAATTCTTGGATCCATTTCCATCAGGCAAGAAGTAATATTTTGTTTAACTCTTCTCTTTCTTTAAAAAAAAATTAAAGTTTCAGTTTTTGTATTTTTCAATTATGTCTATTAAATGTTTAAGTATATAAAAACAATAGAATCTTTAAATCCAAGATATATGATCAAAACTACTCAATGAAAAAGGAGGTATCTTTTTAGCAAATAGATACTCACATGTATAAATTTGCTAAAGACCATTAGCCATAAGGTAAATACAAATTTATGCCAGCCTGAGATACCACTTTAAGGGTATATAAACAGCTAAAAATTAGTTATTCTGAACTTATTATGTGTTGGCACACAACCTGAAACTCATATATACACTGTTGGTAGAAATCTAAAAAAGTAATATCATTTTTGAAAACATTCTGACAGCTTCCGAAAAATTGGAAGAATGCTCACTGTATTCCATTCATAGCTAACTCCTCAGGAGAGAAGTTTATGTGCACTATGAATGTCCATAGCAGAAAAAAATGAAATAACTAAAATATTCACTAATAGATAAGTAAATAATGCACTTATAATAATATTTACATAGAAGGAATTGGCATAAGAAAATTTTTAAAGCATGAGTTCCTGATATACATGAATAAATCTAAAAATGATTTTGCTGAAACTGAAAACTGAGCAAAAATAACACACCTTAAAAGAAGTCAATACAATTGCATAGGATTCTAGAAATTGTAGTTTTCTAGTGACAAAGTTCCAAGTGAACAAAAACAGGGAGTTTCTATTACAAATTAAGACATCGATTCCCTCCCCAGGGCTCCATATCATGGCCCACAACTCCAGCAGAAGACAGTCCTGCTTTGCAGGAGGTCACAACAGCACTAAGAACCCCAGGAATCCCAGAAGACATCCAGTTTCCAGAATCCCAGAACCTTAGAGGCAACATGAGCACCCAAAACTCCAGAGGTCACCCATAAAAATCACAGTGAATACACAGTACTATACCTGAAGACTCTCTGGTCACCAGAACCACAGGCCACTCAGGTCACAAGACTAGAGAGGAAAACAAAAAGCAAGACAAAAACAAGACAAAAAAAAATTCAACAAGATAAAGACAGAAATAGGCATCTAAGCCTATACTAATCCCAAAAAAATTTAAAGAATCATTATGTCATACTTCAAAAACATGTACTCTACAAAATTGGAAAATCTGAAAGAAATGAACAAATGTCTTGATAAATAGCAAGTTAAATCAAGATCAGATAAACCTCCCCTATCAGTGGACTTGAGGAGGGGCATGGGAGGAGATGAGGGGGGAGGAGAGGGTTGGGGGAATGAGGGAAGGAACTACAGCAGAGATACAAAGTGAATAAACTGTAATTTATAAAAATATAAATAAATTTTTAAAAAGGGAAAAAAAATCAAAATTATGTAGATGTAACAAAGGATGAGTTCCTCAATGGAAAGGTAGCCTTCATTTCTCCATAACATGATGTTCAAGGTCAGGAGGCAACTAATATCTCAAACTTCATCTTCATATATGTGTTCATCCTGTTGACTTAAAGGTGCGTGTTTCCTTGGTGTCTTCTATCCTCTGGCTCTTACACTCTTTTAGTCTCCTCTTCTACAGGGTTTTCTGAGTCCTAAAAAGAGGGATTGATGGAGACATCACACTTAGAGCTGAGAGCTCCAGGTCTCTCACTTTCTGTCTGCACAATGTCTGGCTATGTGTCTCTGTATTTGTTCCCATCTGCTGCAGGAGGAAGCTTCTCTGATGATGGCTGAGCAAGGTGCTGATCTATGAGTATAGCGGAATCTCATCAGGAGTCCTTTTATTGCCATGTTGGTTTCAGCTTCCTTCGTTTTGTTAGAACAGTAGTGTTTGGTTTTATTTAGTATTAGTAGCCTGCACCCAGGGCTATCTAGTCTCAGGTTCTTGGCAACCAAAGCAGCAGGCAAACTTATACAGACACTATGGAAACTAGTGTGTTGGTTCCTCAGGAAGATGGGATTCCAGCTACCTGAGGCACCAGATGGATTCCTATCTGCCTGAGGAACCAACAGCACTCCCACTAGCAATGGAAGAATGTTCCTCTTACTTCACATCCTCACCAGCATGAGCTGTCACTTGTATTTATCTTAGCCATTATCACAAGTATAGGGTGAAGTAGTTGTGATCATCTGCAGACTACAAAGCACAAAGTGATCCATTTAGTTTCGTGCCCATCTCCTTCAGCTGTCTTATTGCTCTAGCTAAGACTTCAAGTATTATATTGACTAGGTATAGAGAAAGTATGCAACCTTGTCTTGTTTTTTATATTTTAATGGAATTGCTTTGATTTTTCTCTCCATTTAAGTTGATGTTGGCTATTGGCTTGATGTAAGCATGTACAGTGTCTACAAGGGTCTGCACCAGATGGGGTCCTAGAGAGAGGGGAAGTGGACATGTTCCCCCATTCCCAACCCAGAAGCTATTTCCAATTGGTAGGCCCTTGCAAATGAAAATTGGGGAGCCTCACTGAAGAAGCAAACTACTCTGGAGGGTAAACTGCATGACCAGCATAGATGACCAGGAGAAAACAAACTTGGAACTTCATCCTCAAAATTCTGGCCAAGGTGCAGCCAGTGAACCCCAGAAAACAGTGACCCGCTTCCCAAAGCACCAAGACACTAGATGAGAATCTGTTAAGGTAAAAGGCTCCAGAAACTTCTATTATCTCAAATTGCAAGACAAGGCTGAGTGCTTCTCCCCAAACCTGTCAGTGATGAAGATATACTCACAATGAGGGACTCTTGGTAACAATTTTTCCAGTAAACTGCTTCTTTGAGGCAAAGGTTTGAATGGTCTGTGTTGTAGTTAGGATTTCTATTGCTGCAACAAAACACAGTGACCAAAAAGCAAGTTGGGGAGGAAAGGGTTTACTCAGCTTATACTTCCACATTGCCATTCATCACCAAAGGAAGTCAGGACAGGAACTCACTGCAGGAACCTGGAGGCAGGAGTTGAAGCAGAGGCCATGGGGTGGGGGAATAGGGCATTGCTTCTCATAGCTTGCTCAACCTGCTTTCTTAGAGAATCCAGGACCACCAGCCCAAGAAGGGCACCACCCACAGTATCCTGGGCCCTCCCCCATCAATCACTAATTAAGAAAACGCCTTATAGCCAGAATTTATGATGACATTTTTTCAGTTGAGGATCCTTCCTCTCTTATGACTCAGGCTTGGGTCAAGTTGACAAAAAGCTGGCCAGTACAGTCTACCAACAGAAAGTGAAGCCATTGTATACAAAGAATAGAAGAGATTCAGTCCTCAAGCTTTTCAAATCCCTAAAGAAATACTTTTTAAAAAAATGCTCTTCTTTTTAAAATGCAGTTCTTTTAATGATACGGGGAAATGTTACTGCTATTTAAATGGTTTGGGAATAACTATGATGTTGTGCCCGAATTGCAATACCCCAAAAGACCACCACCAGGAGCCGAGTCTGTCGCAAACCACATGAGGATCTTTTTATTACAAATTACAAGCTGCAGCTCGGGCTTACAACCCCCACCACCCAAATGGTGAGAGCCAAGAGCCCTGTGCTCAGGTTAGTTGGGGGATTTAAAGATTCTGGTCCCTCCTCCCATCATGCCCAAGGCAGGGGTGATTCCTGCCTGGCAAGCATCTATTGGTCAAAATGCTACATTTTGAAATGATTGGCTATAGGAAGGTCCCCAAACCATTAATGATCTGGTGTCCCTCCCTAGGAGGATGGGCCAGTTTCCTAACAACTGTATCTCTAGTGGGTGGGGAAAGAATGCAGTATGGCAGGTTCTTCCCCTCGGGGCATTACTGGACCTCACCCAGCTAGTTTAGGCCTTAAACTTTAATAATAATGGCTGATTCTTAACCTTTTGGTCTCTCAATGAAAATGAAGGAGGGAAATTTGACAGAGGAGATGGTCATGAAGCCAACTAAATGGCTTCTTTAATGTTTAATTAAGTGAGAAATCAAATTTGGTCTAGGGCCTTGGTTGATTTTCCCACAGAAATACAGGGGGTCTGAAGCAGACAAATCACATTGGAAGCAGAGGTTTACTGTTTATGCAAAGAGGCACCTTAGTTCTTAAGAAGGCTGGATTCAGGCTCCTTCATAAACAAATATTGAAAAATAGTACTGAATTCCTAAGTACACACAGTCTTATCAGTTTTGAGAATTGCTGTTTAACATGTTTCTAGAGTCTCATAGAAATCAAGCCTACCTTGTGTTTGGCTAGTATAAAGAGAAGAGGAGCTGATAAAAACAGGCAAGAAGAGGGTCCTCTCCCCAAAGAGAAAAATCAGAGCAAATTACTGTTCTGAGAATATGGGGTTTTCTAATCTGTGTAAGTATGCTTTATCTGAAAAGACGTTGGTCTAGAAAATTTGTTTTGAGTGCCCTGATGAATAAATGACAAAGTTAATATAAATCAATCATTTCATCTCTTAACCTCGCTAATTTCGTATGAAATCAACAAAATCTTTAATCATGGAAATGCAGAAAAATCATTTGTTGCCGTTCACAGAAAAATAAAATTATAACAATTTCCTAGATCTCTAATTATTAACTTTATTGCTCATTGTTCTTTATAAAAACAAAAGTGTATTCTTTCCTATCTCTTTTTTCATTTTCATAACTTTTTTAATTTGGGGGATTATAATAAAATTATGTCATTTTCCCTTCCCTCCCTCCAACCCCTCTCATGTATCCCCCACACACACTCTCTCCCTAAAATTCATGTTCTTTTTCTTTAATTGTCGTTACACATGCACACATAGACATGTGTGTGCATACACACATTATATTCCTAAATGTATACATAAACCTGTCCATATATTCATATGTATAAATCTATATACACATACAGATTTAGGAATACATATAGGTATTTCAGAATATGTAAATGTGTAGATACAACCTGCTCAGTCTGAATGACGTTACATACATGTGTATGCTTTCAGAAGAGCATTAAATTTCAGACTGCCACTACTCATCCCAGTAACGCTCCGACTCACAGTGTGATAGTGCTGTGAATGAGTGGGGGAGCTGGAGGACAGCTGTCATCCTTTCCAGCTGCAATGAGCACCCTCAGAAAATGACAATTTGTTTTGCTTATTTACTATTGAGTTACTGAGCAAGTATCCTGCCCAGTGTTTCTTACACTTTAATGATTCTTACTCACTAAAATATGGACCAGTCCTCATACAAACCCAGATTCCTGCTGCCTTGTTCTAATGTATCTTGGTCTGAGGTAGGCCCTGGGGTTTACATTTTAACTAAGAACACCAGGTGCATCTTGAGGCAAGGTACTGTGGAAGGCATGTTCAGGGAAAAAAGTGATGCTTACTTGGAAAACTGAGACAGACATGTGTCTACTAGATGGATGATTAACAAAACCTATTCAAAATGCATCAAAGACCTTAAGGTAAGGCCTGAAACTCTTGAAACTGCTAGGAGAAGGCATTGAGGAAACTCTTCAATAGGCAAAGGCAGGGACTTTCTGAAAAGGACTCCCCAGCTTAGTAAATAATACCCAAGGTTAACAAATAGGATCGCATAACATTAAAAAGCTTATGCACAGCAAAGGAAATAATAGAGTGAAGGGCAGCCTATAGAGAATGTAAAGAAAATCTTTGCTAACTGTCCATCTGACAGGGATTGATATCTGGAATCCATTTTAAAACTAAAACCTAATTAAGTATTACAAAAACAAAACAACCCAATCAATAAATGCCATAAGATTTTTTTTTTAACGCTGATAAGAATAAAATCCTCAGACACTGCTGGTAAAAGTATAATTAGTGAAGCCACTCATAGTGTGGAGAATGGAGGATCCTCACACAACTGAAGCTAGAACTGCCTTATGAGCCAGCTGTGGCACTCCTGGGTATATGAATCCATTTTTCTCATCCTACCATGGAGATACTAACCCATCTGTGCCCACTGCTACACTGTTCACATCAGCCAAGAAGTGGAATCAACCTACATGTCTGCCAAGAGGAGGGTGAGTAAAAGAAACGTGGTGTGTGTGTGTGTGTGTGTGTGTGTGTGTGTGTGTATGTGTGTCTGTGTATGCAATCTATTTTTTATTCAACTACAGATCAAAATCAAATTTTTTTGCTAGAAAATGGGTGTTATTATGTGTTATCACATTAAACAAAATAAGCCTGTCTCAGAAGACAAATATCATCTGTTTCTTCTCATTTCTGGATCCTAGACTTTTTATATGTATGACATGACGTGAAAGCAGAAGGGAGTCTGGGAGAAGAAAAGAAAATAGATGAAGAAATATGAAAAAAATATTGGGGTGATAGAGTAAAAATATAGAATATAGAATAAAATGCTATACTTGAAATCCTCATTATGAAATCTATCACCATTTCCAATGTATACCAATAAAAATTCTCAACTAAAGAATCATGAAACCAAAGGCTTAGTTTCAAGTACTTTATCGTTGACTCTAAAATAAGCTTCCTTAATGAAAATAGCCTTAAAAAGAACCATCAAAATTACAATGAGCTTCTTCCCTTCACACCCAGCCATATATATTGTCACAGTAGTCATCATTTTCCCTGTGTTGAAGACTGCAATAGCATAGACTTGGGCTTAGGGGGCATTGGACAAGATTCACATTCACCTTATGAAAATATCATGGCCAAGAAATCCATGCAACAAACAATTTGAATCCAAACAGATAAAAAGAAAAATAAATAAGGAAAGCTTGAGCCTGTAGGAAGATTAGGGTTCTCATAAGTCACTGAGGAGTGGTGGGGAGGGGGCCTTGAGTGGCTTGGCTTTGCTGCTGTGTCAGTTGGTCACTCCTTGCAACTGCCCCTGACAGGCATTCCGGTCCACTGAGCATGCCCAGTTATGTGACTGACCTCACCAAATAGAACTATCAAGCCACCTAAAACACTTACCAACATCAGGCCTGTAAAGTGGCCACCAAAACAAACCATTCTTAAACGTGTGATCAATAGACCCAAGAATGGTGAAAGCAGCTCTTTTCATCTACAACAATGGTTTGAGTCCTTCTTTCTAATTTCTCCCTCCTCAGACATACTGGTCTCCTCCAAAGAGACAATATTCGGTGAGATGCAGCCATCTTGGTTAGCAGGAGCTCAGAAGCAAAAAAAATGTGATGGTGGTAGAATCCAGGATCATCCACCTCAACTACAGAGCCATCACCAGGAGCTCCCAGATCACCCTGCCAATCAAGTGAAGGATTTTCATTCAGGGAACCTTATGGAAGGAACTTGCCAACTTGCTTCACTGACTTTTTAGCTGAACTGCTTCTGATACTTAGGTGTTGCCTCTTGTAAAGCCTAAAACAGCCAAGACAACTCTCAGCATGGAGAAATACTCAGGTAAGCATGTCTTGATTATGAGGAATAAGAATCCTGATATATGCTGATATATATTTTTTGCATAGTTAAATGTCTCAAAAATCATCACAAGAAATGCTTGTGACGAGGTCAGATTATCTACCGCTATTTCCTCTTTACTAAAAATGAATAAAAATAAAATGTTGATTGTGAAGGGCCAGTGTTAGACTATAAGCCTGAAAGAGTTGTACTTTAATCTGCTTGTATGAAAGGGTAGCTATATACCAGAAAAGTTGATTTAATTTTGAATATTTTAAAATCTTCAGAAAATGTTGTCTACTAATTTTTAATAGATCTGTTTTCTTTGCCAAAAGTTCTAAACTAATAGCGTATGTGCTTGGCTCAGAGGCTCATGGGAAGTCTTTGCCTGTTCCTCCTGCCAGCCTGCCACTGCGGTGGTGGTGGTGGTGGTAGTGGTAGTTGTAGTGGCTGTGGTGGTGGTGATGGTTGTGGTGGTGGTGGCTGCAATATTTAATTACTTTCCAATTCTGGAAAACACATATTCCTGGAAAATACAAAGCTAATTCTTAGGTCTTGGTTGGAAAAAAGCAAAGTGTCATGCACATAGAGCCGGAAAAAAGTCCTTGAAAGCATAGAAAGGTATATAAACAAGAAGAAAGTGTGTAATGAAAACACAGAGGTTCAGTAAGGGAAGAAAAGAAAAATGAGGAAGTGAGTTTCACTGTTTCTTCTATTGCTCAAGTCAGATGTGAAAGACTCATCTCACTGAACCTGAGAGTCAAACCTTGGTAGGAGGTGTAGGGTGTGGTACACACTTGATCAGAGCTGTACATGGGAATCCAGCATGCTCTCTGCACCTCTACACTGATAAACGGTCTCAGAATAATCACTATGCATCTGTTGGTTTCCAGTCCCTCAGGGATAGGAAATACAGGTACAATATATTCCTAACATCAAGAGCTAGCAGTAAAGAAAAATATATTTATATGCAGTTTGATGCATATTTTAATTCTTTGTGTAATTTAGAAATGTTTGGAGATATTAACTTCACTATTGGGATGCTGAATAAGGAGGACAACATTAGCAAGGTAGGCAAAGATCTCGTTCTCATTTGCCTCTATAATCCAGCTGTTGAGACAGTCTTATCCATGTTCTCCTTGGCTTCAAATTCCTTCTTTTTCTTTTCTTTCCTTTTTTTTCCCTGGCTTCTCTTATGTGTTTAAATCTTTTAGAAAATGCATTTGTAAAAGAAATCATTATGGTGCTGAAATAGTGGTATTTAGCATTTCAAAAATCACAGACGTTCCTAAAGAATATGCTTGTTCGTAACTTTATGTAGGTAGGTGTGGAAATAGGGAAATGCCAGATTCATAACCCTGTGGTTTAGATTCTCCTCCTTATAATGTAAGGGTTGCTTTGAAAATGTGTGGACTTGCCATGCTCATCTATCATCCTGTCCCACAATCTGAAATTTTCTCTAGAAATAGAAGGGTTTCCAGGCATCAACTACCAAACAACAGCTCCTACCTTTTGCCGAACACTTGCCTATGAAGTACAGTTCGTGATGCCCTATCCACAACAAGTGGTAGATACTATTTATTCCTCCCAACTCTGTGATGCTGTGTTTCTAGTCTCATTTGAGGATTGA
This sequence comes from Psammomys obesus, assembly GCF_907164565.1. NCBI lineage: Eukaryota > Metazoa > Chordata > Mammalia > Rodentia > Muridae > Psammomys > Psammomys obesus. The sequence continues at coordinate 10,755,334 of NW_026585987.1, read as the reverse complement.
GAAAAGTGAAACACTGATACATTGTGTGACTTCCCTATATAAGGACAGCTGCAGCATATCCTAATGTCAACAGAGTCATCCTAACAATTGTTCAACATGGTCCTCTTGTGAAAGACCATGTCTTTGCTGCTATTTTGTGACTTAGTGATGTCCAACCTTTCTTGCCCATTGTTAGCTTGAAGAAAATACCAAAGACTAGGCCTCACTGATAGGGATTTAATTATTTCCTTTAATGACGAGGCAAGGCAAATGAAGTTCACAGAAATGGTCCCGACATTAGATATGATTAACAACTATTTTATGAATATCATATTAGAAACTAACATTCCCATACAGCACTGTTTTTCAAACACCTAGAAACACCTTGTAAATGATTTCCGGACTGTTTAAGTACCAAGATAGAGTTTCTAGAAAAAAAAAAAAAAAGACTACAGAATAGTAATTTTAGCAACCACTTCTAGGTTGCTTTCATGCCAGAGAAAATTGATCAGTTAAAATGGCATAAGAGTCTATACAGAAAGCTCAGCAGTTAGAACACATGCTGCTCTACAATCTGGATTGGTTCCCAGTATCCACACCTGGTAGGCCCTAAGTGCCTACAACCCTAGTTCTAGACCCCTTCTTCTGGCCTCTGTGGTCATTATACTCACATATACATAGGTACACACAGAAACAATCACATAAATAAAAACAAATACCTTTTTTAAAAGAAATAGAAATGGAGTCAAGCATGGTTGATCATACCTTTAATCCCAGCACTCAATAGCAGAAGCAGGCAGACCTATATGAGTTTGAGGCCAGCCTAGACGACATGGCAAGTTCTCCCATATTGTCTCAGAAAAGGCATGGATGAAATGAAAACCTATAACATTCTTTGGGATGCAACTTCACAGCGTAGCAATTACCTTTACAATACAGGGTGCTCCTTAGAACCATAACAATGGCCCCAGTTCTAAGAACAGCAATCCAGGTGATGGACACTTCCTTGAAAGAGCTACAACAGGGACTGTCAGATACTTTGAGATACTGACTTCAATACCGCTGATTCAATTAGATCTTGTCTTAGAAATGTAACAAGATAAAATAAGTTTTAGAATTAATGTCACTCTATATATAAGCTTTGACTCATAAATATGCATATTATGCTTAGAAAATATCTTTTGTATAGTTTCGTGCTGTCATTTATTTAGGCCTTTTCGGAGTTCTTTATGTTTTGCAACTCATATACCTTTATACCCTTCTATGTTCACAGGAAGAAATTTATGGTCATCTCGCTTCTTTTATTCAGAATACTGACATCTTGGATGATGCAATAGTCCAAAGGTTAATTTATTACACTTCTAAGGACATGAGGGATGAGGAAGTAAGTTTGCCTCATGGTAGTGAGTGACTGGTATTGGATGGAGATTGAGTGACTCAATACACTATGTAGATAAACAAAAGCCTTTCCTTCATGGCTGTCAGGACCAAAACTGAAATACAGAGTTACTTACAGAGCCTCCTGATTACCACTGCACAGATTAGGGAAAGGAGACAACTGTAAGAAAGACTTGAGAGGAAATACCATCTTTTAGAGGAGGAAGTTTGTACTTGAGAGAGTTGGTTTCACAGCAATCTGCTCACAGGAAAGATACCTAGCCCACAATTCCCTTGGCTCCCATATTTCTTCCTATCTCGGTATCTGCCTCCTTTTCTTGCATTGTATGATTGTTTCCAGGTCCCAATGCAGGAATTACTCATACTCTGTGTTTAAGCTCTTCTATGCATACAATTTTGGGGGGTGGTTTCATTTTCCTTAGTGGGAAGTTTGATTTAATTTACCTTACTCACTATCACCAAAAATAGAAGTACCTCCCAATATTTCTAAATTTGAAGATAATTAGGTGAAAATGACACCAAAATTAAAGCTCTCAACCCCTAGCCCGATTCCTTCTACCTTTACTTATTTAACAGTAAATCATTTTCTTAAACATAAAAGATAAACTCTGCATCAAGGTACCTGATCAAATAGCAAGAAAATAATGACCCAGGATCAGTGACCCAGGCCTGTAACACCAGTTCTTGGAAAGCAGGAGCAGGGGGAATCATGAGTTTAAGGTCTGCCTGAGCTACATCAGTGATACTCTGTCTGAAGAAAAGAAAAGAAACACTGATTGGCCCCAAGTCTGTAAGAACTGCAAAACAATTGCCCCAGCATTCCTAGTTCCTGACACTTACCTGAGAGATCTGTTCTTGGAATTTGAAACAGTCTATTCTCCCTCTGTCTTAAATCTAGGTGAACGTAGAATACTGCATAGACTATCTTCTCACCCCTTTTAGATTCACTCTTCCACTTATTTTTATTTTCTTCTCAGAGTCCCAGAGAAATCAGAATGCTGGCTGGTGAGGTGTTCGTGTCTCTTGCTGCTCATGATTTCAACTCTGTCATGTATGAAGTGCAAAGTAACTTCAGGATTCTAGAGCTTCCAAATGAATTTGTTGTGCTTGCCCTAGCTGAACTGGCAACCAGCTATGGTATGAAAGGAACACACCACATTTTCCTTAGGAAATAACTACCCCTGACTAATTGTCTAAAACCCCAAGGGGAGTTAAAGCAAAAGCAAGAGAGTGTCCCCCTAAGTTCTACTGCACTAAAGAACATTGGTGGAAAGACATGAGAGCTATTATGAGCATAGATAACCATGACAATCAGCCATTGATTCAGGATGCACTAAATATGGCTGGGCTCTTTTCCAGCCTCCTCTTACCCTTCTCTCTTTGCACTTACAGAAGCACATTCTCCATGAGACAATAGGATGCCAACAACAGGACACTTAAATGAAAACGGTTTTCTACCATTTGTTTCTATAATACTTTATTGAACAGATGCTGTTCAGCACCTGTCATATTTGCTATACTTTGGGGACACAGGTGATGCTATATTGGAGATGTGGACACTAATGAAGTGACAATACAAAACTGCTTATCACTAAACCACATATATAGGTACCTACATAGTTAGTGCTTTCCTTCAGACCCACCACACATTGATAAACCATAGTCAGGCTTTCAAGTCAGGGAGAAAAAGCAAGAACATTCTTCCTACTGCCCTCCACCTGTCTGCTTCATTCCATTCCGGTGGCATTTGTGGAATCAAGAGTCGGGAACCCCACATGAAAGAGTGAATGATGCCCTTTCCTCTTGTGTCCTTCACCGCAGTGTCCCAAAGTATCCCCTTCATGATGATGACTATGCTCACCATGCAGACCATGCTCAGGCTGGTAGAGGATGAAAATATGAAGCAAACCTTCTGTATAGGTGAGTATGCCTGGGATTCTTTTTCTTTTACCCTTCAGACCAGCCATTCTTCCAGTACACTCCTCAAACAATGCAGACAGCTCACAACAAGTTTTCCAAAGAGTTTATACGAACCCTGCTCTGCCATCAGTGTGTAACAATACCAACTGCACCTTCGTCTAGTTGTCATGTGACACTGTGTTAAATATGTTCCATTTTGGACAGAGTATCTCTTAGTAATAAAACTGTATCACAGCAGTTTTAGTTTACATTTAATAAAATATAAATTTCATTGTTTCATTAGTTAAAATTAATTAAAATTGGCTAAGCAATTTTCACGTTTATTTGATTAAGTTTTAAGATGATTTAGAAACCTCCATTAATTGTTCTCTCTTTTAGAATAAATTGACAGTTCTTCCCATCTTTATGTTTTTCTCAGTCTGTGGTTGTTTTCTTTGTTTTTGTTCTAATGCAGCCCTTGAAAATTTCAGTAAGGCTATTTACAAGTATATCAACCACTGGAAGGATTTTCCCTACCCCAAATTAGATGCTAATCGGCTCTCTGACAAGATCTTCATGCTGTTCCGGTACATAGTGGAGAAATGGGTCCCCCAGGCCTCACCCATGAATGTGAGTGGGGCTTCAGATGGGCTCAGGCTGCAAACCCTCACTCCAGTCACACGTTGTTTAAACTTTAGTCATATACACACATATATACATATGTGTGTGTGTACATATACATGTATATATCATAAAATTTAGTGACTTCCTGCCTACACTTTAAGTTATTAAAACATTTTTAAAAATCTTTCACAGTTAAATCAGCAAATGTACAACTTTTGAAATTTCTCTTTTTCTTACATGATATGTTCAGTTATTGTTGACATAATTAGTTATGTTTTGGAAGGTACATAAAGACTACCAATTTTTCTGTCTACTTCAAGTCTCTGTTTACCCATTGTCCCATCCAAAGTTTCTTGAAGAACAACATGCCAAATCCTGTTCCAGATGATGGAGATATATCAAAGATCAAACAGACTAAAATCTCACACTGGTGTTTCAATGTGAAAGGAGAACAATGAGTAAATGAGGGAATGTCAACCCTTTCATGTTTTCTATGTCCTAAACTACATTTGAACTGAATCATTAGCTTGAGAAAAGCAATGGGTCCAAAAAAGTCTCTGGATTCTACCACTAACACAATGAAATAAATAACACTGGATTCACTCAGCTGTGTAAATACTGTAATTTTTTATGTTGAATGACTTATAAAATATTTTCACATATATAATTTAATCCTAACATAATTTTTATTAATATAAATATTAAAGTAGATTTTGTTATATCTTGTTTAGGTTTCTTCATGCTGTCTTATAAGAACATTAAGACTGGGTTTGTTCTCTAATTGTGAGACTTTTTACATCTCATGTTTTAAAAGCACTTTTTACATCTGAGATGGTTAAAACTTTAACCAGTGGAGCCTTTAAAGTATGTCCTCTCTAAGACACCCAGACAGCAAAATTCAGCCCTTCATTCCATGGCTTCCCACAAGAGCCAGGCAAGTGCCCAAGAAGCAGCAGGGCTCACTTCATCCCATGGTGAGCTTGGGCAAGGCTGTAGCATTGGAACTAAGTTTTACATCTCCGGACAGAAATAAACCACTGCAGCACAGGCTAGAGACAGGGAAAAGGCATGCTTTAGTGAGTGCCGTAGAAGGGGCACAGGAGACCAAAGGAAGAAATTAATGGAACCAGAAATGTTGTCTTGGTGGTCATATAATGAAGAGACTTAAATGTTGTACAAGATTTGGGACTTTATTTCTTAAGAATGAGATCTCTGAAACATTCTCCAGGAGTATTTGAATATGAGAAAAGTTATTTTGAAGAAATACCAGATAAATGTTTTAGATAGCTTTGTTACTTTGACCAAAAGCCTGACAAGAAGCAACTTAGTGGAGGAAGGGTCTGTTTAACTTAGTTGGACACAATCCAGTGCAAAGGGAAAGCATGGCTGAAAGCAGCTCCAATAGCAGAAAGATTTTGCACCTTGGTGAAAACAGGAAGCAGAAACAAACAGGAAGTGGCTCCATGCTATAAAACCTCCAGACCCACCCTCCATGACCTCCAGCATGGCTTCATCTTCCAAAAGTTGTACGAACTACTGAAACAGTACCTCCAGATAAAGAGCAAGTGTGACAAAACCTGAGTCCATGGAGGGTAGTTCAAACTACAACACCACATATAGGGATAAATGGAAGCAAAAATGATCAGAAGACTATAAAGCCATTCCAAGGTCATAAATGGTAACATCTTTACTACAGTGTCACTCATTCTGATCAGAGGAGGTGGAATCTGATGAGCAGAATAAAAAAAATTTGATATGAACTGGATGCTTACAGTGGAGGAAATGGAGGCCGTTGGGATGAGCTCCAGATTTTTGACATAGGTGACCTTGGTACCACTATGTTCTATAAAGAATGAGGACGAATGACAAGCTCGAGGAGGTAGGTTTAATGCAGACATACTGACTTAAATGCCGTTGATACATTCCAGCAGATGTATTAGTAGGCTTGGATACATTCAGGCTCATAATTAAGAAGAAAATAAAAAACTGGCTACATAGGTTTGAGCACCATCACTATTTAAATAACAACTGAATGGTTTGAGATAGTGTTATCCAAGGACAGCATGAAGAGCTGTCATGCTGCTCCTTAAGAATTCAATTCTGGGAAATGCAAAGGAATAGCTCATGCCAGAAGATGGTGAAAGGTTTCTGAAGGAAGAGGAAAAAAACGAATGAGAGGCATTTTAAAATAGCAAGTAAAGATCTATATTCCATCACTACAGAGCTCAAGAAAGAAGAATACTGGAAAGTATTCTTTCCAGCAGTGCACAGAAATGTACATGAGACGAACCAGCCCAGCTGACACAGTCTCAAGTGAAATAAATGGTATTGCTATGAGGCACTAAGTTTTTATATGGTTTTACAGATCACCACATATATTAGCTATGGAAAGTAGTAGGCTATCAAAGTGTACACTCAGCTATTAATTTTTACTTAAAATTTATTTTTTAAAAAAAGATAGTGATGTCTAGACTTTTATGATCAGTGTTTGTTATATATTTTGTTTTGGAAGTTGTTCACTCCCAGTGTCAAATGGAAGTTGGATAACAGCAGATTTTGGGGTGGTGGGGTTAAGAAGTGGGGTTAGAAAATTTAGAACAGAGCATCTTAACAACTCTGCTCTGAGAAAAGGAGGAAAGTAAATAAACTATTGTAGGGGAAACACTGTTAGGGGAAAGTGACAAAGTAATATGAAACGTCGTGTTACATTCTCCTTGGGAATACATGAACAAACATCTCTTCATCGCAGATAGGGAAATAACAACAGATTAAATTATCACCAAAGTCCAACTTGGTGAACCAATAGGTTTTATTGGAGTTAGTTAAAGGGATATAGGTAAGAAGTTAGTTACAGGGACAGAAATGGCTCCAAGACAGCCACATCGCCACAGCGCATCCTAACATGGGTGACAGCTCATAGAAGCTAGAAACTTAGAGTGTGCCACACAACCTGAAGGTGCCCTACCAGGTTGAAGGGTGTCCTTTCCTGGTAGCTCAGCTGTTTTCTCCTACTTTCAGGCAGTTCAGCTTGTCTGAGACAGTCTCTCACCATTTCTTGCCACTTTTATATACCTGGGAAGAGAGGGACCAGCGAATCTTGTCTGTTTCAGGAACTTCCTGAAGACACTGAATTTATTTCCTGAGCTTAGTCAGCTCCCTAGAAGAATGGACTCTCTCACCGACTCTTAGAACATCCTACTGCTTCACCTCCCTGTAAACAACTTGTGTCATGATGAGCCTCCCTCAAAATGAAAGATTTTAATTTCAGACGGTGAAGCATTCTGTCACTAGAAACAAATTTCCCTGCTGGAAGAAATGTTTCATCTCTCTTTAAAACATCCTGTTGTTTTACTGCACATCCTGTGTCTTAGAAAGCTTCCCTCCAAAATGGAAGATTTCAGTCCGGGGTAAATTGCTACTCCACAGAAAGTCACTAAATATTTTATAGTATTGGGAGAATTTTTAATTCATTAACATGATGAAAGTGACTACAAGACAGACTGCTAAAGCACTAGTAGCACGAGTCTGATGACCTTTAGATCGCCAGAATTCACAAAAAAGCTAGAAGTGGCAGAGAGCAAGCATCTGAAATCCAAAAGCAAAGACAGGAGAATTAGAAGAAACTCTGAGCTGTCGAACCTGACTCACACAGAAACAAGCAAAAACACAATCTGTCTTACCAGCTGAAAGATTAAAACTAAACACCTATGTTGTTCTCTGACTTCCACATGTAAGCCACGAGCATGTGTGCATGTGAACACCTAAGGGAATTCAAATACATACACACACATCATCCACTGAAAAAAACTGAAAAGCACATACTGAAATGAACATCCACATTGGCACACATGTGGCTACAAATGTCGTTTGTTGCTCCTGCAGCAGTCCTTACCTGTGCATTTTCAAAAATAGAACGCCTTCCTTTCTAGAGGTGTTCTTTTCCTAGGGGAGATTTGCGTGTTCCCCAAATACACTCAGTGCCCTGAACAATATGCACAGTGTGTAGGGCAGTGTCAACAATGATCTTCGTTTGTTGCTCCTGCAGACTTTGACCATAGTCAAGGCCCATGGCCCCACCGTGAGCCTGCTGTTGCACAGGGAAGACTTTCGTGAATTCTCGCTGAGCCAAGTATCCTGGCTCCTGAGCCAGTACAAAGACAAGGAGAGTGATTTCTACGTCACGCAGGTGAGAGACTCCATTTGCAACTTTTCTGAAAACACCAGGTCTCAGAAGAGCTCAGGGAACTCAAATACTTGTTCAATAGCTCCGTTTAACTACTTGTTGGGGCATAGCCAACACAGAGCTCATCACAGCTGTTGGTGGGGACTCCAAAGGGGAGCAAATAGCTGCCGCTGAAAGCTGCAGAGTTCAGAATCACTACAAAAACTGAATCAAGGTCGGGCTTGTCTGTCTCATAACCTGTAATCATTGGCCTTCATCCCCTGTGTGGCTGCTTCACTGGCAGTGTCTACCTAACCCATGAGTGCTTCTGTTTTAGAGTCTGAAGCAGATACTGACTGCTGCAGTCCTCTATGACATTGTCTTTCCCAAGAACCTGAGAAGGTCAATCCTCACCAGTTTGCTCCACCAGGTAGGAAGTCCATGCTGTCAAATCTGCTAGTTCCATTTAAACTATTTCTCTCTGCTTTTGACTTCTGTCTGCTCCCCAAATGCTGTTTCTCCCTGTTCAGATCTGCCAAGTTCCAGAGGCTCCCATAAAGGAAAACAAAATTGAAGCTTCGAGCTGCTTCCTCATCCTAGGTATGACACAGCATCCAGAGTGTTAATAAAAAATATCTAAAAGTGTCAAAGAGTGGGCCATCACTGGGACTGCTTCCACACATACAGAATGTTTCTTAAGCTCACTGGCATTCTCAGCTTGAACAGAGTGGAGAGTCATGCCAGGCTGCCCAGGGCCAGGCGGTTCCAGGTAGAGAGTCTTATCTGCTACCAACCAGAACATTTTCTAGGAAACCAGCATGAATTTCTCACCCTAAAGATAGGAAACTGCTTTTTCTCTGGGTGTGTCGGATGCTGAGATATTGTCGAGTCCTAAGTCGTGGTTTGATTATTAGCTTTGTTCTTGGTCATTCCTTTGATGCCAAGAACTTGAGTAAAAAAGTTCTTACTTTTTCATTGTCTTACTTCTCTTTTTTTTATCACCTTTTTAAATGCCTGGCAAAGATTACAAGGGAGATGTCAAATTTCCTGTATCGATACATAAACTCACACTTGAAAACAGCCATTGGATTCCTCTGACACCGCCTCACCCAGATATCCCCTACCTCATTGCATATCTATTATGTTTTTTAAGTATTTTAAACCTTTTTTTTTTTTTTAACATTCATGGTTATTTTGAGTGTATGTCTCTGCACTGTGTGTGTAATGCCCTTGGAGACCAGAAGAGGGACTGAATCTGTAACTGGAGCGAAAGATATCTTTGAAGTCTTGTGTGAGTTCTGGGACTCAAACTATGCCTCCTCTAGATGAGCAATCAGTGCTGTTAACTGCTGAGTCATCTCTCCAGCCCTCTCTATTCTCTCCTAACTCCTCTAATTATATGCCTCTTCTTCCTTGTCAGCCCAATTCACTAATTCACTTAACACTGATAACTCCCAAGTCAAGCTGGCCTCCCTCTGTCTAGGCATTTTCTTGCTCTGCCCTGTAGCTCTCAGCTTCCAGGCTGGTGAGGCATCCCTGGCATCTCTGCCTCCACCTTCCTTGTTCTTGCCACGCCCCATCATAGTTCTTGCCACGCCCCTTCATGTACTTCTCCTCTTCTTATAGGGACACTAGTTCCTTTGAATTAGAACCCATTCTCCTAGATTGTCTTTAACAACTTCTTTAACTTCCACATGTTTGAGCATAGTAACCAAGCTCCTGCAAGTTCCTTAGAAAACAAACTGCGTAACTAGCTCTGCTTTACTACCGACTCAATACGGAAGCCTGGAAGTCACAAAACAAACCAAAGAATGGCCCTTGACAGTCCTCCTGAGGAAATTCCTGTCTTCTCAATCACAAGTACCTTACCTAAGAAGAAAATGAGTTCCTCTATGTGATTCATGAACGTATTAAAATAACATAATGTGTAATTAACATATGCTAATATGAATCCCTTGAAGGAATGCTCACAAGCTTGGTATTTCTAAACCTGCAGCTCATACTGGCCCTGCAGATTTGTTGGATTTTTTTGATGAACAAATAAGAAGTACCAATGAGGCTGTTCGAACAGGAATCTTAGCTCTGTTAAGATCAACTATCAATGCTGAAGGTAAGTACTAAAGGCAAAGCCAGAATAAATTCATCAGCAAACAGAGGCCCACAGTTCCAGATCCTTTACCACACCTTCTATGTGATGTCACATACAAGTGAGACTGTCTTCTTGGTTTTTCTTAGCCTCCCCTGTCTGAGCAGGCATGTTCAGTTGCTTCTCATCTTTTGTGAAATTTATGAATCCATTTCTTTTAGAATGATAAAGAAATTTTAAAAAATTAAATTAAAAATTTAGAAGATCTAGTAGTTTAGTGAGGTCATAAATGGTCACAGGGTATAGAATTTTCTACAGTTAGAACATGGTAGACTGGAATGAATTACTTTATTTCATTACTTCCAAAAATCACATTTTCATAATAGTGATATCTTTTATTAACATTTTAAATTCTAATTGCCCACCGTATTTTTCTTCTTTAGTTATAATAATAATGATGATGATAATAATAATAATAACAATGATACATTCTAAAATGGTTGATACCTTGAATTCAGTTAAATGTGGGAATCCATGTTTTTCATAACATGGTAGTTTAAAGATCTAGTTGTTGAAGAAACAGCTGGTAACAATACAAAGCTAACATCCTGGGCAGGGTGTATTGAGTACATTCTGGAACTTAATCCATGATGCAAGAAACAGATGTAATAGAAAATTAGAAGATAGGTAGGAGGAGAATGATCCGCATACATTGACAAGCAGAGCTTTAATTCTATTTGTTTTCACCAATTCTAGATCACACTGTATTCCTACTGTGTTTGACCTCAGTTTCTCCTTGTGACTTTCAGAACCCAAGTTTAGGAATCATACAACTTCAATTGAAAAGATAGTCAAGCTTGTCATGAGTGACCTCAATGTAAAAGTAAGAAAGTAAATGGGCGCTTTTATTTGGTTGGTGGTGGCTTTAGCAATGACTGCAATTATTGTGGTTCCTTGAGGATCTAGTGTGAAACTTCTTTATTAATTGCTCAGTAGTCAATGTCATTCTTAAAAGAACTCAATCCCAAAAGATAAATTACATCCGAATTTACATAAAGTTCCAAGTTTTCCTAGTGGAACAAAAAACTTCAACATTCAACACTGCAGTGTATGTTCTTCAAATAGTCAGTTATAAAGATGATGTGGGCGGAAGAGAGGGCTCCATGAGAAAATGTACCTACTGCTAAGCATGACAACGTGGGGATTAATCCTGAGGATCCTCATGCTGGACAAAAATACTCATTCCATCAGGTTGTCTTTTCATCTCCACACATGTGTTGTAGAATGCACACATATACATACACATGCGCACACAAAATTAATAGAAAAAAATTAAATATGATTACCTACATGTGAGCTGAACAAGAATAAAAACAGAGGAAAATTCAGGAGGCCTCAACCCTACACAAAGAACTACAGAAGCTAAGGAATGTTGGGAGTAGAAGAAATAGTCTTCCCTGGGGAAGGACACATCAACTGGTTGTCCAACACCAAATGGTCACCCCTGAAAACATGAACATGCAAGAAATATTATACATTCAGAGCACGTTGTACATACATATTTAATAAATATATTATATATATGTATAGATATGTGTGTAGCAACAGTGAAAAAGAGGTTATGTGTATGAAAAAGAGCAAGAAGAGACATATAAGGGGGTTTTAGAGGGAGGAAAGGGAATGGAGAAATTATGTGATTGTATTATAATTTCAAAAATAAATCATTTTTAAAGATAATGCATATTTTCCCAAAAATAAGCCGTCAGTCTTTTTCTTAGCATAGATGTCCTATTTTTCAACCAAAGTCCATCAAAAGTAAGTCCTGTATGTGGAAGATTTCCTGATGTTTCTTATGTCCTGGTATTCAATTCAGGTTCTTCACATTAGAAAACAATTATAATAAGAAATTAACAAGCATTTTAATTTTTATATGAAACAATACTTTGAAAGAAGCCTCATGAGGAGAACAAATTTCTCCTAAGGGATTCTGGAACTCATGACAGAGTTCCCACCTTTGGCTGGTTCCTGAAGTTGTTAGGAAAGTGGGAGGGGCACCCTTTCCTCTTTGGACCATAAAAAGCTTATTACTCTTCCCCCAGGTAAGGAAGTCCACACTTCTTCTCATCCAAACCATGTGCGAGAAGGGCTACATCGAAGCTCGAGAAGGATGGCCCTTGATTGACTATATCTTCTCCCAGTTTGCCATGGCCAGCAGGAACCTGGTACGAACATACTGCAGTTTTGATTTCTGTTCTCTGCCAGGTGCAGCTGACTCAATGAAACTCAAACAAAATGATGGTGCCCAGAGATAACCTCTGCCTTACCACGTTTCTCTATTTTTCTTTAAGCCCCTAGTTCTCTTGGGCCCTCACTAATTTCCCTTCACTAATGTCATTTCTAGTGAACACACAGTAGGTTAAATAAGTTTTCCCTGAGGAAGGAATCTGGCCTCCAGATGAGGAAGGCTAGGAAAATTTAAATCGCTTTACTCACAAATACTACAGTCATGACTTAATTAATTGGAGCTGCAAAAGCAAAAATCCCTTGAACTGGGTGGCTTCTAAACAATGTTTATGATTTTGTGTCTAATAAGATCTGGTCCCTCCTACACAGTGTCTTCTCAACACGTCCACCCAAGAAGCAGGGACCGGCTGGTTCTTAGGTCCCTTTCACAAAATTCCGATTCCAACACATTCCTGCCTACAACCTAAACTACCTTTGGAGTGCCGTCATTGCTTTGACCATCACTTTGAGTTTCAGGATTTCAACATTTGAATCTTTAGGAGAAAGAAACATTCAGGCCATAGCAACTAAGACTAGCTTTCTATCAAGGAGTAGGTGTGAAGTCCCAGCCATTTTAAGAAGACAGGCACTTCTGAAATTGTAATCTACTCACTGGCAAACAGTGCTTTGCATTTTTTTTTCCCTTGAGGAAATGGCAAACGCCTAGATCCTCCAAAGGAGCCTTAAAATGTTTGCTTTTGTTTTTTAGCCAGTCCTGTATCTTCCAACCCAATGGGCCCTTTCACGTGGAAACTTGATTGGTATTAGGGGTCCGGACTGCTGTGTTCCATGAGCTCTTAGATTGAATATCAATGTCTTCTGCCCCAGAGTCTGAAAACACACTGAAGTAAAGTTAAAGGAAATTGTTTAACATTTCTTAAAGGAGACACCAATGAAATCTAACTTGGAAAAAGATGAAATGGGGGAGAGAATTGTTCAAGAAACAAGCCTGGAGGTTTTAAAGTCCCTGGACCCACTGGTGATTGGGATGCCCCAGGTAAGAGACTTTCATTACCATTTAAGGTACTGAGGTCACCTGTCATCTGCGGGTACAGACATGATTTCGCATAAGGTGTATTCTCAGCTCGTTTGATGTTCTGTTTGTAAGAATCATAGTTTGATGCTCAGCACAAAGCCAAGAGAGATTTCTTAAAACAAGATAAACTTTATAATTAAGGCAACAGATAAGAGTTAGTTCTGTGTAGAGAGTACAGTACATTTCATAAGGACTCTACTCTATTACTTCTCTTCTGACCTGAACTTACCTAGAAATATTTCCGAGCAGAGAGAGTAGTTTTAATGTACCCAGGCTCAGGACCAAGTTATTCTGAACTTCAAAGAGAGGATCTTGAGAAACTATTTGTCTTGAGCAAAATAGCCTGAAAATAGATTTTAATGGCTCAAAAGCATTGGCAGAAGCACGTTCTCCTCCTCCAATTGTAGTGGGTCTGAGGCTTCATCTGGGTTATATGTAGTCTTTTAGTTGTTTGGAATATTTATTTCAAAAGCATATTATGAAGCTATATTCCAAATGTAATAAACCAGCACATCAGAATCTACAGCTCAAAAAGTGACAGTATTTCTGGTGCACACTAAAGTCTGAAACCTTCTGATTGAGTAGTCAGCAACGCAATAACCCAGGACTTCAGCCTAAATGGTAAAGAATCTGGCATATCAGACTCCTGCCGTGTGGTTGATGAACTAATGACAATGATAATCAAAAGGTAAATACAAAAAAAGAATGGGATGGCACACGAGTAGCCTAAGACAAAGAAACTGTGTATCCGACCAGATGCTAGTTATAAGAGCCAAACGGCAGCACCTAAATACAAGTGAAACAGGGAGGGCGTTCAAGACCTTACAGTGGAAAGGGGATTAGCAATTAAATACAGGTGCAAGTGAAAAAGGATCCAAGTTGACAACAAGGTTTCCGTCAGAACTGGGAAGGTAGCAAAGGAACTGCAGAGCACCGGGAATAATCACAGCCCAGTTGTTGTCCTGTCATCTTCACTCTCACTTAGTGCCTCACTTCAACGCTGGAGTTGGGGAAAGTACGTGGAATAATTTCAGTTGTCATGTTGACAAGAAGAACCCTGGCTTTGGCGAGGGAGTCCAGAGAGGCAGGACTACCCATGGTGCCTCCAGACATCATTCAAAATGAAGAATTTTCCTGCTCCAAAGTCAAGAGTCAGCTCCACTGAGAAACAGCCCTCTACAGTCCCTGCAACTAGTGCTTAAACATCAATGCGCAGACATTTTATTTCTCTTTGACTTGACCTGAAGACTGAAGTAACACACAACGGACAAGTTTCTAAAAGAGAGGGGGGGAAACATCAGTGAATATTAGGAAGTATGGGAAACAAGAAGTAACCCTTTCCATGTTTTCGACAGGTGCTGTGGCCGCGAATCCTGACTTTTGTGGTACCCGAGGAATACACAGGAACGCTAGACCACCTGTTTAACATCATCCGAATTCTGATTACAGCGGAAGAGAAGAAAAAGCGTGACAAACAGGACTCAACAGCGCTTGTCATCTCTACAGGAGCTGGTTCGTACATCCATAAATAAAGCAAAACTTTTCCAGGATGGCTACCAACACACTTTGAGCTCACACCCCAATATGAATTTTCCTGGGCCCCCACAGTGATGACGAAAATTGCTTTCTCTTTCTAGTGAAACTTCCTTCATCTCAGCAGCTGCTGGCCCGACTTCTGGTGAGTGACAAAGAACCAAGATGGGATGAATTTAAGATGATAATATACCCAATTCAGGTTAAAATAAATTTCTCAGAAAAAAAGAATTGCTTGAACTCTCTCAAAGAAAACTAAGATGAGATGATGACTTTCTACTATGCTCATAGAAGTCATGAAAACTTATTACTGACAGAATTATCTCCTCACTCTGAAACTCTTATTAAACTTATTTAAAAATAAACATGAAATTCAGGTTCAGATCCAAGGTGAGACCACCCCAGATTAAAATTAAAATAAACGTATACTGAATCTCATCCGTAAGTACCATCAATCAAATCCCATATCTATTGTGTAGATTTCTCTTCTCCATATCTGGCCACATATATATCACCTATTCAAACAATATTCTACATGTCCTCATTAATACATACATACAAGTGTTGATTCTTTCCATTAATTTTTCTGTTCCTTGTTTCCATATTTTTTTCACCTTTATCATCAGGCCAAGATAGGTAGATAGACAGACAGATAGGTGGGTGGATTGATGGATGGATAGATGGATGGATGGATAGATAGATAGATAGATAGATAGATAGATAGATAAAACAATTCCCTAAATATTAACATTAACCTTGAACAAGTAAGAAGAGCCTTGGGTTATTTGTTAAGAGCATCTAATTTAGGAATGAAAGGACAGCATAATGACAAGTCAAAGGCAGGTGAGCCTGTTACATACATTCTTACCTGATGATCATTTCCTGCTCTGCCCTTTAGGTAATAGCTATCCTGGCCAGTTTAGGGCAATTGTGTGGAGCCAGTGCAATAGGACTTCTGAAGATAATGCCTGAAATAATTCATCCTAAGCTGGTAGACTTGTGGAAAACACGATTGCCTGAGCTTCTACAACCACTTGAAGGTACGAGGAATAGTGGTTGTGTGCATGTGCTAGGAAGGCAAGACCACAAAGAAAGGCTGCACCACTTATCTGTAATCTGTAAGACAAAACTGCTCATTTTAGGCACCTAAGGCAATGAACTTGATAGGTAAGGAAGTCATCTCTATTTTGTTTTACTTGACTCCTTACTATCTAGTTCTCACATGTCGAGGTCATGTGATGGAGGCGAGGGGTCCCTTTATGGTAACTTTTGTTTTGGCTGGCTTTTTTTCCCCCTCATGTAGAAACATTTTCTTTTGCTATTATCTAAAAAGAAGCTGCTTGCTGATGTATGCCTCTAATCTTAATACTTGAGAGGTGGAAATAATCTTGTTAAAGGTCATTCTCAACTACATAATGAAGTTTGAGGCCAGCCTGGGTTATATGATAAAATAGAAATAGGGCCTGGGTGATGCCTTAGTGGGTAAAGGCATTTGTCATCAAGCATAACAGCCTGAGTTGGATCTCTGGAACATGCTGGTAGAAGAGAAATAATTCCTGAAAGTTGACCTCTGACCTCCATATGTGTTTGTGTGTGTGTGTGTTTGTATGTCTTTGTCTATGTCTTTGTGTGCAATCATTTGTGTGTTTGTGCACAAACAAAAACTGAAAAAAATCATGTTAACATATTAAAATGTGCATTATGAAATGTGCATCATTTCAGTCATTATTGCTGAAATTAGAAAAAAATAACTAGATCTTAGCATTGATTGAAGACACTGTATTTGACAAGAAGTTTCAAGTTGTCAACCTGGTACATTAAGTCTCAAAACACTCATCCTGGACAAAGAGAACGCTTTCAGCTGAAACTTCCTTTCCCACTGGATGCTGAGTCAGGGAAAAATATTACATTCATTTTCTTTTCTAGGAAATAACACCAGCATCGTGCTGTGGGAAACCATGTTGCTGCAGGTAAGGCTGGGTCCTCCAGTGCCTACTGATAAGCAGCAGGTAAGACTGGGTCCTCAAGAACTAATTATTATGGAGGGTGAAATCAGCTACTTATTCCTCTTCTCAACTAAATTAACAGCAAACAAATGCATTGCAAAGACGAGGGAGCATCTTGGCTTGAGGAAATGACTAGCAAGTTAAAATAATCTCCTTAATCTTCCTTAGGTCATACTGGGAACAATAATGTTTGTTCTTCAGTTTGGATGCGTTAAAGAGAATTTTACTAAGTATCTTTCTCTCTTGTAAATCTTGACTTTTCAAGGATTTTTATCCCCTTCATTCTTTTGTCATTCAAAGAACACAGATTAATATAAATCCCACTGCCATGGTCCAAAATGAAACTCTTTCTTTCTACTTGCTTCTTATCCTCACCCACCCTTGGTTTCTAAAGCCCTAAGCGGCCCCTGCTTTCTCCTGTCTCCAGAAAACAGTCTCATCTGTAGCTGATAAACACCCTGGACTTTTAAAATCAAACAGTCGTGTAGGGAACGTCAAGTCTCAGGCAGTTGTGGACAGGAGACTTCCCTCTCAGGAACACACAGGCAGTGGAAGAGCTCACAGAGAGGAAGCTTTTGGTTTGGCAGGTTTCCCATCATAATCTGTCTGGGTAGGAATTTCCTATGGCTTCTTGAGAATGCCAGTTTCCGGGCTAGCAGAATGGCTCAGCAGATAAGAGAGCTTTTTTTCCAAGGCTGACATTGCGAGTTTCATCAGCATTCCTCTATTAAAGAGAACCAACTCCCACAAACTGTCCTCACACCTCCACACATGCACAATAAGTAAATAAATAGATGGTTCTTTTTAATTACAAAAGTATCAGTTTTCAGTGGTCTCACCACAGTATTTTCTCTGCCTCTTTTCAATGCTTCTTCCAAAATCAGCATTTGTTTCTCTTGGATAAAAATGCACTGGAAGATCTGAAAGTGATGGCCCAGCTCAGCTGGCCCTCAGTTCATAGATCCCTACTTCTCTTCTATCTCCCTTCCTGTCTCAAAATCCCGACCTTCTATTTGCCAGCTACTGTTTTAAAAATAGGTTTCTGTGATGGGGAATTTCTTTCTTCTAGCAGGAAGCCTCCAGAACAGTTCGTTTCCTGCTTCCAGTCTTGAGTGTGCAGCTAATCTTTTTTTTTTTTTTTTCAAAGCTGTATAACATATGTTCTTCCCTCAAACTTCCAGGACCATTTCATTTATTTTCTTGAAGAGCCCCAATAGCTGAGCTCTGGTTTTAAAAACGGAACCATCCTTCACAGGCCTTTGACGTTAAGTATTCTTTTCTAAGCTTAAAGAGGAGGGAATATAAGGGAAATAATGTTTTAGAAATCCTAAGATATTTTTGTCCTCCATTGAGATAAAAATTCCCTATAATACCATCTATGAAGCAATACAAGGATTCAAGAGTCTCCCCCGTGATCTGTTTGGGAACATCTTGGTAAGATCAGTAAGATCCACTTAGAGAGAGGCAAGCGTGCACCTGTGCCTATATTTGGCTGCTGAAGACATTCCGTTCTCTATCGAAGAGCTTTCTCTCCTATTTCATAGGCAATAAGCCACACAAACATTGACCAATGGAGTTTTCCAACTCTATCAAAATTTTAAAAGTGTTAACTAAAATTCATTTCTGATTGTATCCTATTAAAATTTGTAATAGCTTTGTACCTCCGTAACTTCTACATCTGTGTATTTTAGTCTTAATGGGAATTCAGAACGTATCAGAGAGCAGTTTTAAAAATAAATAAAAGCACAGGTTCCAAAATAAAACAAGTTACTTAATGAGAAAAGAATGATCCCGGTCATATATATTCATCCTTTAGAAAGTCAGAAAAGTCTGACCAAGAAAGCCACCAAGTAGTCAAACTCACATCTAAGCTTCCATTTCCTGCAACAGCTCCTCAAAGAATCTTTATGGAAAATCAGTGATGTGGCCTGGACCAGTCAACTGAGTCGAGATTTCAGCCAGCAAATGAGCAGTTACTGCAACAGCTCGATGGAAAAGGTTGGTTTTTCAGAAAAAAAAAAAAAAAAAAAAAAAAAAAAAAAAAAAAAAAAAATTTAAAAAAAAAAAAAAAAAAAAAAAAAAAAAAAAAAAAAAAAAAAAAAAACTTTGGAATCCACCTTATGATCCAAAATGGCTGCTAAAGCTCCATCTTGTCTTCAGTGCATTCAAAAGGAGAAAATAATGATCAGATAAAGCAGTTCCCTTAGGTCCTTGCTGAGTGTTGAGTACTTCCTTCTTCCCTTCACCCCACGTGTAGACCAGCATGCTTATAAGAGACCACCCATCTTTAGAGACTACTGGTACACAATATATTTGTACTTGGCTCAAATGCAGGGTTCTCCTCTAAAGGAGGAAGAGTGGACACAGGAATATAAATCTAAGCACTGGTTAAATTGCCAGTTTGTACTTTGATTTCTATTATGCCACTGTTATAAGCTGGGCAGCCAGAAACAATACTAAAATTCAGCAAGGTCAAAGGCGATTGGTTGTTCAAAAATCCAGCTCTTGGGTTCCATTGTGTCATGTCCATAACCCTCTACCCTCTAAGGTTCCATTTTAAATGGTATTTGAAACCAGGGTCTGCTATGCCCTCCTAAAGTAGCCTGAGAAAAACTGTTTTAAATCTCCAAATCTTCAGAATGTTCAAAGTTTGTTATAGGTCAAGGGTCTCAACAGGTGCAGAAGCAGGTCCCTAAGGAAAGCAAGTAGTACATATGTGCTGGGTATAAAAGCATCATTGATTGTGATCATTAGTAGCTTAAAATCATTTATACATTTTGGTTTTCTATAAAGACATTTTTTAAGTTTGGCAGTTTCTATAACCAAGTGAGTATGATTCATTCAGTTCATTCAATTCTTAACTTCTTCAGTTCATCCACATAATTCTCAAAATTCTTTTCCCTGGTTGATTCTGACTTCATTCAGAGTACCAATTCTCCAGACTGTGCAACAAAGCCTGTAAATGCAATTAAGAGTTTGTGTGCCAGCCTGCTCTATAAAGCAAGTTTCAGGACAGCCAGGTCTGTTACATAGAGAAACCCTGTCTCAAGGGGAAAAAAGAAGAAGACTTTGTGAACAATGCCTCATACAAACTGGCCATGTGCACTAAGAGTCATACCATTCGTCCAGCAGTTTCAAGCCCTACAAGATGGCTCAAGATAATAACCCTATGAAGAGGTAGACCAATGTTTAGTGGTTTGGCTTTGGTTTTTCTTGGTATCTTAGGCTAGCCCAGAACTTCTCAGCAATCCTCTTACCTCCAGCTCCTGAGAGCTCAAATAAACTGCATGACCTACCTACCATGCCTGGAGATGCAGAGCAATTAAGCAGTGAGATCTATCAGTTGGTCAAGTCGTTACACTGAAAACAAGTAAAAGTGTACTGGTTAGTTTTTGCTGAATAACAAGCTACACCTAATAGTTTGAAATAACAGCCCCTCATTTACTACACAATCTTGTACTTTGACAACTTTCATAGAGCTGGACTTGCCTGGGTCTAGCTTTCAGTATTCTCAAGCAGGCTCACAGCATTTACTAGAGTTGGTCCTAGTTAGAACAGATTGTTTCTACTCCATGTAGTGACATATTTCTAACTGAGTGGCTGGTGCTTGAACTCATATGGTAATAATATGCAAGGTCTTCCTTAATCACAGGATTTAAAGATAGTTAAAAATTCCAACATGGAAGGGGAAGGTATCCAGAAGCCGCATTCCTAGCTATTGGGAAGCTACGGTCAGATATCTGCTGAGGAAATGAGATGCACTTTTCTTTGCGATTGGAGGAAGCCATTGGTGTGTTACCCACACCCCAGTAAATGGTCTCCACGCACAAATTTGTACGGGAAGCACTAGATTTAACAGGATAGGGAGTAGACGGGAGGTATGTCAGAGAGGGCCAAGGGGAGCTGGGAGGAGGGAATGAGAAATGGAAATGACCAAGATACACTGTGTACATGTATACATTTTCAAAAAGAAGATCTGATAGAGAATAAAAGTCATGATAGCGTTAGGAACACTTTCTAAAGGTGTGCTGCAGAGCAGCAGTAAAGTTAGAGCCCGAAAGAAACATCCTCAAGAAGAGAGCATATGTGAGGTACACAGCTTTAGGGAATATAAGGTAAGACCAATTGTTTTTTTTTTCTTTCTTTCTTTCTTTTCTTTTCTTTCCTTATGATTTCTTCAACTCTTTCAACATTTTCATTGGTCTTTTTTCCTAACTTTTAGAACACTATTGGTCATCTTTTGTCTTCCAGAAGTTTCTTTGGAAAGCCTTGGGAACTACCCTAGCCTCCTGCGAAGACCAAGACTTTGTGAGCTCACAGATCAGAGAGTTCCTGGTTACTCCCAGCCAGCTTGGCGACCAAAGACAGGTGGGATTCCTTGCCAGTTCCCTCTTCTAGTGATAGCTATTAATCCTGTCCCCAATATGGGAAAACCCCGGTATGTCTCATTAGCCAGAATTATTCATTAGTACATTTAGAAAAGTACAAAAGACTTTTTTTCTTAAAAAAAAAAAATGTTTTCTTGTTTAAATGTCAATACCTCACTTTTTTGCCAAGTTTGTTGTAAAAATATCGAAAACTTAATTTCAAACATTCTTCCCCTTGATGTGTCTTCACACTGGTTTCTTAGACTATGATGGTGAACTTCAAAATCACTAAATTTTCAACCTGAGAGTGACCTTAATAGTCATCTAGAAAGGATATGAACATGAACCTAAGAGATACAGGGAAGTATTTTTATTCACTCCCTGCTCAGCGTAGGCTGCAAAGCATGTGCTACTGTGGGGAAAAGGAGAGGGTTGTATTTAAAACAAGGGGGAGAGGCTCCCCTGTTAGCTAGTAGAAAAATCGTGTAGCATATCATGTCACACCACCCCCCAGAAGTTCCAGGATGTTTGATTCTTTCTCTCGAAGCAAATCAGGAGAAACCACTAACAGCCATTGAGTGTGTGACTATTTTCCTTGTCAGCTCTTACCACCATCAGGTGATGTTTCTAACACTACTTCCACTTTTCATTTAGCTGTCTGCTAGGAAGCAAAGTAACTTTGTGTCCACTGTAAGCATCCATCAAGGCTCTCGTTCAAGCTCTTAGAGTTTCCCAAGCCATGACAAAGCACAGCATTTTTCTGAGATTCTCATATAGTCTGTTTGCTTTCCTTGAAGTTAGTTTGCTTTCCTCCAAGCCAGTTAGGAATGCCTTATAGGTGAGATAAGTGCTGATATGAGACATGGTCTCCATGTCTTTCTGTCTGTGTATCTCAAAAACATGATCAGAAAGCAACATTAGACTTTCAACCTTGGTGCTCTGTAGCTCTGGTTCCCCCAAGGTAAAACTGAGGACGCAGGAATGCAACACGGCATCATGCTCACAGAAGAGCATGAACTTTACTGAGCATTTTCAGATGGGAGGGAAATTTGAGATTGAAATTGCAGATGAGCTGGAAGAAAAGAAGCAGAGAGTGTGTGAAGACTCACAGCCAAACTTCAGGCAGAGCACAGGGAGTCGTAGGAAAGATGGAGGAAAAGAAGGACCCACAGTGGACTGGATCTCCATAAGAAGACCAACAAAACCAAGAGATCTAGGTGCATGGGGCCCTGCAGAAACGGGTGCACCAACCAAGGACCATGCATAAAGAAGACCTAGAGCCCTTGTTCAGATGTAGCCAGTAGCAGCTTAGTCTCCATGGGGGTACCCTAGTAAGGGGAACAGGGGCTGTCTTTGACTCTGTTGCCTGCCCTTTGATCACTTCTCCCTGGTGGTGGTTGGGGGAGGGCTTGCCAGGCTACAGAGGAAGAAGATGCAGGCAGTCCTAATGAGACTTGATAGACTGGAGTCAGATGGTAGGGGAGAAAGGCTCCCTCTTTCTGAGAACTAGGTGAGGGGAATGGGGGGGAAGGAGAGAGGATGGGACTAGAAGGAGAAGAAGGAAGGGGCTACAATCAGGATGTAAAGTGAATAAATTATTAAAAAAATAAATTTAAAGAAAGAAGCAGAGAGTGTTATAAGTGAAGCAAGTGCAGAAATAGTCTACGAGATTCAAAGAAATGTATATCATTGGGTTGTGACTGCAGCCACAAGCTTTCAAAAGAAGTATGCCAACAGCCTTCTACTGCTAGGGGTGAGGCTTATATGTCAGAACTAAAAACAGTGCCCTTATTGGCCAGTGCCTCATTGACAGCATCTACGAAACAAACACCAATCAATGAACCATGACAAAATTCTTGTATGAATCATAAGGACGATTTTACAGTGAAACAGCATTGGGCAAACAAGGTGGGAAGAAGCTGGATCATTAGAATGTGAAACAACCAGCCCTCAAGAATTAAATCATCTCAGATATGGGGCCATTTCAATAGCGTAGTGGTTCTTCAAAATTTTCCAATAAACATTGTTGGTACTAATGTATTGCTTAGTCCAAAATGACTGAAAATAATGGGTTTTAGATATTACACTGTTATGCCCATATCGAAAAGACCCCAAAACCACCAGGAGACTGATCACATATTCAAGAACAAAGAGACTTTATTTTGGGCTTATGTTTGGACTCCATTGCAGTGGATTACAGAGGGAGCCCTGAGTAGCTGCAAAGCTGGGGTTTTATTATAGTTTGAGCAAGGAATGGAACTTTCCAACTTTGGCAGTTATGTGATTGGTTCATGTTTAGCAGAAGCAAGCTTGTCATAAACTGATTGGTTGTTGCTGATCTAGGGGATGGGGGTGGGGATTACTTCATGGAGTATCCAAGGAACAAGGTGTGCCCAGGTAACAAAGAGTGCTAACAAAAAGTGCCCAGGTAGCAATATCATTTTGACTAGCTAAACGAAGCATTTCCAACTAACCTTTAATTTGATTGATCAAGTGCTTGGGGACTTTTCAAGGCAGTTACTAGATTATTGTTTCTGTTTTTCCAGGAGGTTACTAGTTATTGTATCTCGTTTCCATGGACTATAGTTTCATGTTCTGAGAAATAGAAACATGATCTAAGCAGCTGTGGGAACATTACCGGGAAACAGAAACTCAGGCCTACCGTATCTTATGAAGCCTATCTTGGCAACACAGCTACTGCAGCGCAGCCCACGCATGTGTTTTTAGGATGACAAATACAATATTCAGCCTGATTTGGATATCCCACAATGTAGACATATATCAGAGCTTAACTGTGTACCATTTAAATATAGGGACTCTTCATCTATCAATTAGAAATAAAAGTAAAAGGACGAAAACATTAGTTTGTGTGTCCAAATCTTTGAGGATCACTTGCAAACCTCAAGATGCACTGAACTCTCTGATTACCCCCTTGGCTCTCTTCAGTGGCTTAAGGCCTTCATACTTACTTTTTCTTTGAAGCTCTCCCTCCTAGGAATCCCCTCTGCTATGGTCAGGGCCCTGCCTCTGCTTAGCTTTACTGTGTTTGGGCATGATTCTCTACTTACGTCACAGGTTTCCCGGAGTCTTCACCAGCCTCTACCTCCTCTCCTTCTTGATCTCTGAAGCACTCTTCATGCCCCATACTGCTATGTTCCCCTGTTGTCTCGTAGCACTCTAACTAGCTGTGAATGCCACAGTGATAGGGATTTCAGGGTACTTCGTTCAACCGTGTGTCCTCAATGACCAGAAACGTGTCTGGCACACCGTGGTAGATATTCAGTATTTATTGAAAGCATGATTGCACTCAAAAATCTGTTCCTTCTGATTTTAGGGAACAACATCTATTTTAGGATACTGCGCTGAGAACCACTTGGATATTGTCTTAAAAGTACTTAAAACATTCCAAGATAAGGAGAAATTTTTTGTCAACCGATGTAAGGTAAAAAAAAAATAATTTTCTCTGAAGCTCATGGTTACCTCAGGGGCAAACAATACTTGTTTCTTCAGTGACTCTCCTGTGTCCATAGTATTCTTATCCCTTGTCCTCAGTTCTTGGCCTTGACCTTGCAGGATAGCCAGCTATGTAAGGAGTCTGCTCCATTTTCTTTGACAATAGAAAAAGTCCAGGAAAGTCTAAGTGTGCCTGTGTTTGTCCCACCACAGCTTCAATGATGTGTACCCCACCTCCATGAAGAAGGGATGGTATGGACACTAAGTAACAAAAGCTTTGTGGTCCCCATCACGGTCTTGGTTGTTATCATTCATACAAGAAGGAATGTATCAACTTTAGAATCACTGTAACCATCCCAATGCAATTCTTTAAGCCTTGTGGTGATCCACAGGATTAAGACAAAACATGAGAGAGAGATTCCTTTACATGATTTATATCTCCCTTTTCTTCTTCAGAGTATTTTTTCTGGGAAAAAGAGCCTAACTAAGACCGATCTCATCTTGATCTATGGAGCTGTGGCCCTTCATGCCCCTAAACAGCAACTTCTAGCCAGGCTTGATCAGGATATCATGGATCAAATCCTGCTTCTCTATAACCAATGTTCTCAGGTAACACCTGTCACAGGACTGCCCCTATTTCCAGGCTGGGGCTGCCAGACCTCACCAAGGCTCAGCTCCCAGGACAATTACCCAGGCTGAAGTGATGCAAAACAAATCAATAAATAAGATATAGAATGTTAGAGAACACATATGAACAGAGACATTATTTTACGGAATGAAACCACGTGTTTTGTTTCTTTCCTGAGACTTTGTACACTGATGTCCTTTGCCTTTCCAGATGCCTTCCCAGGCCAACTGAACCCACGGTGATCTCAATCTTCTTTGAATATGAATAACTACCCCGCAGCACTGTAGGGCAGCTGGCTTATCACTTACCAGCTATATTAGTCTTCCAAGTATAACTCAGTGTCAGCCAGTTCACCTCTCCTATGCCACCTGTGACATTCAGTAATAAGCACCATATGTCTATTTTTAAGGTAAATAAAATGCGTCATTTATCAGGCTACCCAATCCACGTCATCTTGTGCCATTTCTTCCTCTGCATTCATCCCAGGAACCCCGACCTTCTTGATTCTTTTCCATGCCAAGAATGTGAAGCCAACCTCCGAGCCACCAAACTGAGATGCAATGCATCCGAATGTTTCTTCCCCCAAGCACTTTTTCTGCTTCTCTTGTGAACCACTCCATACATATGGCCAATTCAAAGAGGAATTGTTGGCCATAGTCAAAATGACCCCCCTAAGAATCACCAGGGGGTGATTCTGAAAAAACACTGAATTCAATGTTCAGTGTTTGCAGCGTGGGTCTCCAGGAAAGTCGTATTTTTCTGTGGACAAAACACACAGAGAAATAACTTAAGGGCATGAAGTGTTAATCTGGCTCATAGTTTCAAAGAGTTCTTTCCATGGTTGCTTGGCCCCATACGCTTGGGTAGGCTATTATGGTAGCAGGAGTATAGGTTGAAGTTACCCTCCATGGCACACAAGAAGGGGGTCGTGGAGAGCCACAAATAAGATATGTCCTATCTCCGGACCTCAGCCCCACTTCCTAACGTTTCCAGAACCTCCCAAAACAGTATCATTATCTGAGTCCAAGCACAAAGCAAGCCTGTGGAGGACATTTGACATTCAGACCGTAACAGTACCCTGGGTTCATACATGTAATGAGAATAGGCTCATACAGAGTTCATAAAAAATGTAGCCATCAGCATATGCGAGGAGAAAGGTACAGGACAATAAGCCCCAGGTGTTAGTCACCAGAGAGCTGCCTAAAAAGCCTGTTCAAGGCAGTTATCCAATAACTCAGTTTTTAGGAATGAATGACAAAATCTGGATGTTCAACAAGTCCCTCATATTTCTCGACTTCTGGTGAACAGAAGAACACAGCGAGTGGAGCGCTCTGGTCTCAGATCTGTCTTGCAGGAGCTCACCGAGAGTGGGGTGTTACTAGGCAGGGAATCAAAAGGAAATGGTCAAGGCATGACAAAGCAGATAATCTAGTTAAGACTGACTGACCTAGCAGTCTGATTGATTGCTGTCTCAGCTCTGGTTGTGCAAAACATTCTGAGGACAGTGTTATCACAGCTGTCACTTAAGGGGAGCAATCTCACTCCTGTGAGGACAGTCAATGAACTGCAGCCTCACCATCATTGATAATCACCTTCATTTCAAAGCCAATCTGTCTGACAGGGCTCACTGTGACTTAGGGATAACTTTAGTCTCCTATTATAGAAATGTTGGCCAATCAGTCATTTTGAATAGCCAATGTAACTTCGAAAGGACCTAAAGCAGAGCCACAGTGTGACAACCTCAATCAGTTCTGCCAAGGACTGAGGCTCTCAGGAACTGATTCAGTTGCCCTCGAATCTAATAAGCAAAAATGAGGATTTTTTAATTATAAAATGTCTTGTGATACACTAATTTTTAAGTCAACTCCTAAGGAAACACTACAAAAATACAAGAAAAATGGACATGAAGATAATCAAGATGAATATGAATGTATTTTCAGAGTAAGTAAATCTGCTGAAATAATATATGTGAATGGATATGAAGAAAAACATAAGACTTGTAGGGAAATGTGGCTAATGCATTATATTGAAAATAATTAATTATAGACACTCAAAAAAACAGAGCTATAAACCTAATCTTTTAGGTAGGAACAGAGTCTAGTGTGTTACTATGTGCCTGTAATCATAGTGCTTGAGAGGATGAGGGGTGGGGAGATGAAGAGTTTGAAAATGTAAAAAAAAAAAAAATCAAAATACTAGCAATTAGAATTCAAGACTACATTAAAAAGATCATAAACCATAACCAAGTTCATTTCATTCCAGAAAGTCGAGGATGGTTCAGCATACATAAGTACCTGCAGTGCAGCATATTATTGAACTTAAGGACAAAAATCACATGATTGTCTCAATAGATAAAACTTTGACAAGCTTTGATCTCCCTTTATGATAGAATCTTGAGGAGCCTGGCAATTTAAATAATACTTCTCAACATAATAAAAGCCATATCTGACAAAGTCATAGCCAACATGATGCTATACTTGAAAGCCTCCCCTCTAAAATCAGAAATAAGACAGGGGAGTTGACTCCACTCTTAATATAGTAAACTCAATCTCGGCTAGAGCAGTAAGACAGTAGAGAAAAACAAGAGATGCACGTAGGAAAAAAAAAAAA
The DNA here is from genome assembly GCF_907164565.1 of Psammomys obesus. Classification (NCBI taxonomy): domain Eukaryota; kingdom Metazoa; phylum Chordata; class Mammalia; order Rodentia; family Muridae; genus Psammomys; species Psammomys obesus. The sequence goes on along the minus strand of NW_026585987.1, from coordinate 10,727,270 downwards.
AGAAACCAAACTATTTCCATTTACAGACAACATGGTCTGATAGTTTAACAACCCTAAAATTCTACCAGAAAACTCTTATGTCTGATAAACAGTTTCAACAAGATATCAGAATATAAAACTAGCATACAAAAATCAGTAGTTTTTCTGTATACCAATAACTAACTTGCCAAGAAAGGAATCAAGAAACAAAAATCACTTCACAAGAAAAAAATATTCAAAACTAATCATAATCAAGGATGTAAATGATCTCTACAGTGAAAACATTAAGACACTGAAAGAATTTCAGAAGACTTAGAAAATGGAAGACACGAATTAGCAGAATTTATATTGTGAAAACGATCCAGATATTTAAAAGAATCCCAGTTAAAATTTCAATCTGATTTTTCATAGAAAGACAAAATCCATCTGTGGTAGATTGAATGAAAATGTCCCCTATAGGCTCATAGGGACTGGCACTATTTGTAGGTAGGGTCTTGTTGGAGTAGGTGTGGGCTTGTTGGAGGAAGTGTGTCACTGTGGGTGGGCTGTGGGGCTTCAAGTGCTCAAGCCAGGCCCAGTGTCACTCTCTCTCCCTGCTCTCTGCCTGTTGCTCCAGATGTAGAACTCTCAGTTACTCTCCAGAACCATGTCTCCATGCATGCTGCCATGCTTCCTACCATGCTGACAATGGACTAAACCTTTGTAAGCCAGCCCCAGTTAAATGTTTTCCTTTATAAGAGTTGCCACGGTCATGGTATCTGTTCGCAGCAGTAGAACCTTGACTAAGACACCACCTCAAAACTAATATGCAACAAAAAGAGGCACAAATACCCAGGAGTCTCCTATGTGCCACAATATAAGTGATATCAAATTATTCTAAAGAGCCATAGTAGGACAAATAATGTGGTGCTGGCTTAAAGCAGACACATAGGCAAGAAAAAAAAAAAAAGGAAAACAAGGTAACAAGCTCTCATAGCAATAGCAATCTAGTCTCTGACTAATGTGTCAAAAGCATAAATTGGGAAGGTGAAAGTCTCTTCCATAAACTGTGTTTATAAAACTAGACATCCATATGTGAATGAATGGAAATAAATCCACATCTCTTACCCTGCACACATACACACACACACACCCCTTCAAAATAAAAAAAAAACTTTAATATATGACATGAAACTATGAGACTTCTTGAGGAGTAATTCAACAAATATTTAAGTTATAGACAGAGCAAACAACTTTTTAAAAAGATGTCAAGCTACAGGAAATAAACTCAAGAACTGACAGTGGAATTGTTATGAAACTGTGAAACTTCAGTACAGAAAAGAAGCATTCAGCATCTCTTCAATACCCTGCTGGCACAGCCAAACTTTGGGCAGAGTGCAGGGAATCTTATGAAAGAAGGGCAAGACAGAGTACAGACTGGAAAGAGATCTTTACCAACCCTACATCTGATAGAGAGCTAATATCCAAAACATAAAGTACCCAAGAAATTAGATACCAACAAACCAAATAATCCAATTAAAAATGGGGTACAGGGCAACAGAACCAAAAAATCTGGGCACAGGGGTCTTTTCTGAGACTGATATTCCAACCAAGGACCATTCACGGAGATAACCTAGAACCCCTGCACAGATGTAGTCCATGGCAGTTCAGTGTCCAAATGGGTTCCCTAGTAAGAGGAACAGGGACTGTCTCTGACATGAACTCAGTGGCTGGCTCTTTGTTCACCTCTTCCTGATGGAGGAGCAGCCTTACCAGGCCACAAAGGAAGACAATGATGCAGCCAGTCCTGATGAGACCTGATAGCCTAGAGTCAGAGGGAAGGGAAGGACCTCCCCTATCAATGGACTGGGGGAGGGGAATGGGAGGAGAAGAGGAAGGGAGGGCAGGATTGGGAGAGGATGAGGGAGGGGGCTACAGCTGGGATACAAAGTGAATAAATTATAATAAATTAAAAAATAAATTTAAAAAAAGAATCATTCACTACAAAATCTTTGCCAACTCTACGTTTGGTAGAGAGTTAGTATATAGACTTGATAGAGCATCCAGAAACCCAATACTAATGTTACAAGCCATCAGTCAATAAGTTGGCTAATGAACTAAATAGTCAGTTCTCTATGGAAGAAATAGAAACGGCCAATAAATATTTTTCAGCATCTTAGTCACAGGGTAGAAATTCAAGTTAAAACTGCTTTAAGATTCTATCTCACCCAAAGAAAACTGGCTCTTGTCAAGAAAACAAATAACAGCCAATGATTGTGAGGATGTGGAGAAAGAGAAAAAAACTTATGAACTTCTGGTGGGCCTGTTCACTGGTGTAGCCCCTATGGAAAATAATACAGAGATTCCTCACAAAACTAAAATTGGAACTGCTATGTGACCCAGCTCTGGGCATGTACTAAGTGTAGCAGAAAGATAACAGATGCACGTTTACTGCAGCACTAGTTATAATAACCAAAATGTGGCATCAGCATGCATGTCTATCAGCAAACTAAAGGAAAATGTGATATATGTATGCAATGAAATTTTGTTCGACCAAAACAAAGAATGAAATTAGTACATTTTTAAGAGTCAAAGAATGGACCTATAAATTATTGTTAAGCAAAATAAACCAGAAAGGTAAATATTGGATTTTCTGTCCTATGTAATATACATATATATGTTTGAATTTATTTGTGTACATGTAGTCATGGAAGTAGAAGGAAATTGTGATGAGAGAAGCATGTGCTTAAAGGGAGGAGGGAGAGTGCTCAATAGCAAGTAATGGAATATATGTATCACGGAAGCAGAAGAATCAGCTAGAGGCATAGAGAGGGGATGGGGAGGCAGTGGGGAAGGATGTTTGAAGAAAATTTAACGATTTACACACATGACAATATCACAATAAAACCCATTTCTTAGTATGCTGGGGAGAAAAAAAAAATAGAAGAAAGGAGAAATTGAGATTACCTGGGCTGCATAACAAGACTCTACCTCAAGAAAATAACAAAATTTAAAACACAAAATAGAACTAATTAATTAAAATTAGAGAAGACACTTTTAAAAATCACATTTAACCTTGAAACACCTGAATTCCGTAGCAAATGCCGCTGATGGTGTGGTGCAGGGAGGGTTGTCTGAAGGCCGTGGACAGACAGCTGCAGCGCAAGATTTAGGCAGAGTGGATCACAGCACAGTATTAACGAGCTCACTGGAGCAATGGGCACATTTGCACCCTGCACATTCTGACAGGGCTCAGGCCAACTGGCAACTTCCCTCGCCCAAAGAGAGCTGCACAGAAGGAAACAGCAAATGACATATGTTAAAATATCCCCTAATGCGTCGATCCCACCAGAAGAGATCCAGACTCTTAGCACAAGCCTGACTGCAGACATGACTATGTTCCCAGCTTCTCAGTCAGCCACCATGTGGCTTTCCATCTTGTAGGTTTGCCCACGTTCTAGTCCAGATACCTTATTTCCTTTCTTCCTGCCAAATTGAGCCAGAACCTTTTAGCCTGAAAACCCCGTCTTTACCCTTCTTGATATGGCTGTTTTGAATGTACCTGCCTGTAAGGCAACACTCCTCCCGGGGCTAAGCTTCAGCCTAAGGGCTGTGTCTTTGGGGGTTGGAAGTGTCTGTGTTCATTGCTAACTCCATTTCTCCTTTTGTCTTTAATTTTTCAGGTTCTGGGCGTGTCTGTGATAAATAAGGTAGGGGATGACACATAGATGCTAGATAATACATACATACATACATACATACATACATACATACATACATACGTACGTACGTACGTACATACGTACGTACATACATACATACTGATACAAAAAGAAAGAAATACATGCATACTTCTCCCTCAGAAGTATGTCAAGTACAGATGACCTCTTGATCTGGTTCTACTGAAAAGATCTCAACATGCAACTAATCAACCCAATTTGGAGCCACACTCCGTAAATCTAATCCAAGAACAAAGAGCTATATTAAGGCTCCAGGTGGTTCCAAAGTATAAACCATTATCATGCATTTCAAACTACAGGTTGTGAATCGACCCTCAAGGGAGACCATGATATCAATTAGTAAGTCACAAACAGCAAACTGTTTAATGACTAAAAATAAAAAGTTAATGCAACGCACATAACAATAGTATTATTAAATTCTTATTTCAGTGTCTCAGATATTGTCTGTGCAAGTAAGTCTTCATTGTTTTATTTCTTTTTGTGGTTTATGGTTAGGAAAAAAAGTTTAAAAACCACTGCTCTAGACAAATTCCAGTGTATGTGAGACAACATTGATCTTTTTATTATTATTATTATTATTATTATTATTATTATTATTATTATTTTATTATTATTATTATTTACACTTTATTCATTTTGTATCCCCCATAAGCCCCTCCCTCCTACCCTCCCGATCCCACCCTACCTCACCTTTCTTTATGCATGGTCCTCCCCACGTCCACTGATAGGGGAGGTCCTCCTCTCCTTCCTTCTGATCTTAGTCTATCAGATCACATCAGGAATGGCTGCATTGTCTTCTTCTGTGGCCTGGTAAGGCTGCTCCCCCCTCAGGGGGAGGTGATCAAAGAGCAGGCCAATCAGTTTATGTCAGAGGCAGTCCCTCTTCCCATCACTATATCAGACCCTAAATGGGAAGTGGAGATGGAAAAGGCAGCAAATGTGTCACCCATGCTTGTAGACCCTGGCCTGGTGCCTAAGATCTTGCCTTACACTGGGGCTTATTTTGCTTCAGGACATGGATTTGCAAATGAGTTTCACGAGAAGCATCACTGAAGTAGGCATCGCTGTCCAAGACGCTGCAGACCACAAATTCCAGTTTACCTACAAGGAGATGTTGATCAGGTTTATGCTGGTGCGTGCATAAGAAGGAAGAAACCCCCCACCTTTCCCCAGTGTTCCATATAAAAGCGGGTGACATTCAACATCAATCTGAAACACATGTCTTACATCCTTCTGCCCAAGCTTTTCTGAAATATTTTGTCTTTTTTTTTTTTTTCTTTTTGTCTTAACAGGACTTGATAAAGGATGAGCCCCTGAACTCCTTGGCCAGTCCTGTTCGGTGGAAAGCCTTAATTGCCTTCAGATACCTAAGGTAGAAGAAATCCTTGTTCTCCCTCTCTCTCCCTCCCTCTCTCTCTCCCTCTGTGTGTGTGTGTGTGTGTTATGTGTGTGTGCACGCGTGTTCATATATGTGCATGTGCCAGAGATGGATATGGATTGCTCTTCATGTGAGCATTGCTCTTCTCCCCATTTTTAGACAGAATCTCTCACTGAACCTGGAATTCACGGTTTCCACTAGACTGGCTGGCCAGTGGGACCCCTTCCTCTGCTCACCCCAACACTACCCTGTCTCTGCCCACCCAGCACTGGTGTTCAGCATTTTTGTATAGGTTCAGAATCCATTATGTGGGTTCTGGGAATGAAAACTCGGGACCCATTCTTGTTAACCACTGAGCCATTTCCCAACCCCAAATCTTTCTTATTCTTATTGAAAGTGTATTTTCTCCCATTCAGCTACCTCTTGACTATCAACTGACCTCTATCATTGTGGACTCCAGTACATCCTCTCCAAAATAAACACATTATTCAGTGGGCTTACAAATGACAGCTTTTTCACCTTCCAAAGAGTTACCAAATTGGCTAAGACATTGATCATTTGATAAGTGACAGGGTCAAAAAGCTATTCAGAGGAGTCAGAGATTTAAATTTCTGCACAAAAGAAAATCTCTCTTCCAAGACTTTAGCCTACAAGCAAATTTTAATGTTCAAATTAAAAACTTATGAACTATCTAGTCAGACCCTAGCTCTAGTTAGCTACGAGTAATAACCCTGACAAAGAAAATAATTTTGTACAAGTCTTTAGAGTCATATTCCCTGATTCAGTTTTTTAAAAAAAATCACTGTTTACTGTTAAAATTTGAAAAGCAGAGGAAAATTAAAATAACAAAGCTCACCATAACACCCCCGCTGACATATTTGACAGCATCTTTTGCGCCCTCATTGCTGGTCCTCATTTTTTCACAGACCCGAGGTCCTGCTTGCATAAGACCTTTTACGCCAGTTTTTCCCACTTCCTGTTATGACTTTCCACATTATTATCAATCCTTTAAAAATGGTATTTTTCTTTATTTCTATGTATAATAGTTGTATATAAAAATATTCAAGATCACTAATGAAAATTAAAATCAAAAACCACCCGTTAGGATTATTTCCTAAAAAGAAACAAGTGTTTGTGGGGGCAGGAGAAAAGAGAATCCTGTACAATGTCTTTTGGCATTGACATTGGTCCCTTGGAGAAAACAATATGTATGCTTCAACAGAAATTGAAAATAGAATTACCACATAACCCATTAGCTCCTCTTGCAGATAGATACTCAAGGAAAATGAGATCACCACCTTGTGAAATACCTAACTCCAGTGCCCCTTGCAGGGTTTTTCATAGAAGTCATAGAAAAAAAAAAAGCAACCTAACTCTACATAGACAAGACTGTGAAGAACATATGCATAATAAAATATTATTCCACCTTAAAAATTAAAACACCTTGTCCTTTATCACAACACAGGCTCACCTAGAGGACACTGTGCCAAATAAAGTAATCCAGACATGGAAAGCAAAAGCATTTTTGGGCCTCCCTTTCATAGAAAATCTAAAGAAAAAAGCCCAATACAAAATAATAGCGAAAAAGACAATGGCTACTAAATGCAAGGCAAAAAGGAATAAGAAAATGTCAATCAAAGAACACAGAGTAGCATTCTGTACGACGAGTAAATCTGAAGAGAATGTGCTGCGTTAACAGCTGTGCAACCATGCCAATTCAAGATTTCAGCTGCATGAATAATGATGGGGGGAGGTTATATGACCTACTACATGAGTTATTTTGTTTTTCCATAGTAGTTATATATGTAATAAATAATAACATAATTATAAATATATAATTACTATAATATGCTATACTCTGAAATGCACACAGTAAATGTATCTGAAGAAAATAAAAGACTACCCTTCTTTTCCCATACTGAATGCTCTTGGCATCCTCATCAAAAATCAATCATTTTATTATCTGAGGGTTTATTTCTGGGCTCTCTGTTCCATCCCAGGGGTCCATGAGTCTACCTGTATACTTCCACTGCACTATTCTGATTACGGTGACATTGTGGTAAGAGCTGGGCACGTGGGTACAGCACAGTACACTGGTAGCATGACTGAAGAGCACGCACACAGCCTTGGTGCTGATTACCCGGCACTTAAAAATATCTGCATATTTTGTTTCACTCTTTCCAGTCTATCCAGCACATTATCATTTCATTATGTGTTCTGTAGTTTTTTAAGCTATATTATCTTTCATTCAAAATTCACTATGTATCACACTTACATGACTCAACTCGTATTAACATCTCCAATGACCATGTAAAGCTAATGGCAACACTCAGTTTGTATAGAACTAGAGTATTCTCTGATCACACACAAAAAGTCATTGACTGCCTGGGGCCAACCTGTAAGAAAAGATAACTTGCAAACCAGGACTAGAAAGGACATCAAGGGATGCTAGAAATGTTGTGGGTCAAAAATGGTGTCATTTTCATTTATGTGTGCAAGACAAAATTCATTCAAGTGCAGACTTTGGATAGATGCGGTTCACTGCGTGTGAGTTTTACATCAGTGTGCTAATTTAAGGAAATAATCAGAGAGTGCCAAGGAGAAGATGGTGGTCGTCCCAGCTAAGCACTGACTCACACTCCTCTCTGTGTACCTTTCTCCAGTTTTCTCAACAGTATCTCTATTTGGAAGCTCTGTAGTATACCTATCGTCTTGATCTACATCTGTACAATTTTTAATGAATAGCTTTTTATACTGAACTAACATTTGCATTTCCCAAGTCATACCAAGTTTTTTTTTTTTTCTGATAACCATATAGTAAATGTTTGGATGGAAAGAAAAGAGGAGAGAGGGAAGAAGGAGGGAGGGGGAAGGGAGAGAGCCAAATTGTCCCATTCTTCACTGTCTTTGCTTTTTTTATGAGAAATGCTCACAATAAGTATTTATCATTACCACCTGTATTGACTTTAACGGGTATTACCAATGTTTTAAAGGTGATTAACCTCTTCCCGGTGTCCCAAACAGCAATGTCTCCCCTTTTTCTGTCCTGCTATCACCACCTCCCTCAATAACTCAGAAATATTTCAGAAAGTGTGATAGATTTAGCACGTGCTTAGATTTTTGTAGCCGGATCTCGGGCACTCTCCTCGCTGGTTTGTTTATAATTGGGTCCCTTCCTCCACATGGTTCTCATTTCAGCAAGCTGAAACCTAAGCTGTCGCTAAGTGACCACCTGAATATTCTTGAAGAGAATATTCGGAGGCTGCTGCCCCTTCCACCTCTGGAAAAACTCAAAGACGAGGGCGAAACGGACAAGGACAAGGAACGCATTAAGGTATGTGACTGGGGCCTGAGAAGAAAGGAAAGCGCCCCTGGGACGTTTCCAGTGAAGCCTAAGACTAACAGCCACACTTGATTTCAGTTTCTCTACGAACGATCTATGGACGCCCTAGGGAAGCTTCTGAAGTCCATGATATGGGATGACATGGATGCACAGAACTGTGAAGAAATGTTTAACGTGAGTAGGGCCACCGCGCACTGGCTGCTCAGCTCCCTAAGGTGTCTGTTAGTGTGCCGCCATAACGAGCCCCACCCCATCTTCTCCACCGAAGACAACCAGCTTGACCCACTTAAACTACCATGGAGGGCCAACCTTTTTTTTTTTTAATTTTTCCCTTTAATTTACAGGCAGGTGACACCCAGTCGTAGAAGAAGCAGAGAAAGGGGGACAGTGAGGGAGAAGGGAAGAAAAATCAAATGCAAATGAAGAATACTAAGCAAAGGCATTCCTTCTTTGCCCAACAGCTTCTCCGGATGTGGCTTGTTTCCCAGAAAGAGTGGGAGAGAGAAAGAGCATTCCAAATCATCTCGAGAGTCCTAACAAATGACACTGAGGCAAGTAACTCCGTTAAGCAGAGATGGCATTGCTAGAGAACTGGCCTGACAGATCCCCGGTCCCAGACGGAGGGGGTACAGCAAACGGTTGGGTGGGATCTCTCGACTCCAGCGCAGAGCCACCGCGGTGGCTACTTTGTATAAATGCTTACGCAGGCTTCCACCACCCATGAGGAATCAGGTACCTTTTAGATGTTCGGGATTGAATTTCATCCTAAACGCCTGCGGAGGGCAAAGAAGGGACTTAACCCCGATGTACCATCACGCCACCCCATCCTGTACCCTGCAGGCACCAAAGAACTTCAGAATCGGGTCACTCCTCGGGCTCCTGGCTCCTCACACCTGTGACACCCTGGCCTCCATCCGTCAGGCAGCTACTAGCTCCACTATTGGTCTGTTCTGTGTAAAAGGTGAGGAAAGGGAATTGTTTTCCTAGCTTTCGACAATTTCCATGAGTCTTCATTCCAATAACCACGTCCTGCCCTCCATCTCAATTCTAATACCTTAGTAATGCCGTAATTATGTCACAGAATGTATTGTCTTTTGGATCTGTAACAAGTCAATTTGTCTTCTCAGTAGCTTCTTTCCTTTTCTTCTTTTCTATTTTTTTTTTGGGGGGGAGAGGGGAGTGTCTTTTTGATACAGGGTCTCTCAGTGTAGCCCTGGCTGTCCATGTAGACCAGGCTGGCCTCGAACTCAAAAAAGTTCTGCCTGCCTCTGCCCCCCTTGTGTTGGGACTGAAGGAGTGCACGACCACACCCAGATTTTTTTTTTTTTTTAAGTCTCACTATGCTGCCCTGACTGACCTGGAACTCATTATGTAAATCAGGCTGACCTGGAATTTACAGAGCTCTGCTTCCACCTCCAGAGTGCTGAAATGAAAGATGTCTACCACCACATCCAGATTCAATAAATAAATGAATAAGTAAATAAATAAAATGAAAAATAAAAACTAACACAAAAGTATTACAAAATTTTTAAAGCAGATGCACAAATTCAGAATTTTTAAATTTCTTTTTAATTTTCCTCTCATCATTATAACCCAACTGCAACTTTCCCTCCTTCCATTCCTTCCAATCCCATCATCCAGTCCCCTACTCTCTGCCACCTTAGGATCCTTTCACTCCACTGGGTTGTCTCATCCAGGCTTGATGTGAGGTTTGTGACTCATCTTGTTGCATCTTGTTATACCATATTTGGATGATACCTTTAGGAAGCCTGCTCTTTTTTTTTTTTTTTTTTTTTAATGATTTCTTAAAGTAGGTAAAAATATTCTGAAAGTCTCTGGTTTAAATCACTAAGAAGATGAACATATTAGCAATGTCTTTACATCACATACTTTTCTCCAGAAGAAAATTACACAGTTATAGTGGTGCCACATAATTTTTGGAGTTCCCTAAGAGAACATACTGTGGATGTTTTGTTTAGTTTCCGGATTAGACACAAAGACTTCCCCACCCTCAGCGTTCCAGCTATATGTGAATAACTGTCTGTACTTTAGAAGAAGAATTTGGGACTCTGCAGTTAGGAGTTTCCAATGTTCTTCCAGAGGACCTGAGTGCAATTCCCAGCATCCAAATGATAGTTTACAACCATCTGTAACTCCAGTTCAAGGGGAATCCAAGGTCTTCATCTGATGTCCATGGAACCAGGCACACATGCTGTACACTGACATACATGCAGGCAAAAAAACCATGCACATCAAATAAAAATAAGCATTTTTTTTAAGATTTTAAAATCTCATCTTGATTGCAACCTCTGGTTAAGGTGAATTAAGGAGGTGCATCACCAATGGCAGCTCGGCACTGCAGGGGCACAGAGATCGGGCACCACATCTAAGTTTAAGACCCCAGTGAGAGAAAAGGAGCACTCTGAGAAACAAAGAATCAGAATGGTTATTTTATAGCTTTTCTTCCTGTAGGTTGCTTTGTTTCCCTAATACAGACACAACTCTCATTCTCAAACACTTGATTAACAAGAAGTTCTGCCCGTCATGGAGGCGCCCCACCACCACAGAAACATATGCCAAGGAGGCCAGAGGCAGGAGAATCATGAATTCAAGGCCAGGCTGGGCTGTATGTGGAGGGCCTAGGAGCTGGCTCAGGGGTGAAGAACACTTGCTGCACAAGAATAAGAACCCAAACTGAAATCCCAACACCCATTTAAAAATCTGAGCATGGTCACATATACCTACAAGCCAGCAGCATGTAAGGAAGAGACAGGAGGGTCTCTGGAGCTTGTGAGCTGCCATGTCCAGCTCTAGGTTCGGTGAGAGGAAGAAAGCAGTGAGTGTGAGAGGAAACCACCTGGCATTGCAGCACACACACACACACACACACACACACACACACACAAAGAAAGCAAGCCAGAGAGTCATATCAGACAGGCACAGGTTCAAATTCAAACAGCCTTATCTTTAGTAATTAACATTACTCTTTTGCTTTAGTTGATCAAAAAAGGAACACAAAGGCATGGAAAAAGGGTGCAGTGTGACACTTAAGATAGAAAATTAGACATATTTGGTTCTTTGTTTTAATATAAAAGGGAAGAAAGAAAGAGAAAAAGGAAGGAAGGAGAAGAAAAGAAATAGAAGAGAAAAGCAGAGTGAGATCTCAACATGCAGACTTGTCTGGCTGGGAACTAACTTATGTTGTAGACCAGTCTGGCCTTGAACTCACACTGTGCCATATGCCTCTGCCTTTGGGATTCGGAGATTAAAAAGTGTGTGCCACAGTGGCTACGACACAGCTGATTCTAAGTCTGTGTCCGTTCACCTGGGCTAGGCTCCCTCCCACAGAATGGCCCAAAGTTCAGTTTCTACAGTTAATATGCATTCACCTGACAAGCAAGAAATCATTACTGGTTAGGTCTATTCATAAATTGTTACCAGCAATAAATTATACAGTTCGCTGATAATTCCCTATTAAAACTGTTCCTTTTTAATTTTCCTCAAGGTAACTCACCACAGAATGAAACTTCAAAAGCAGCAGTAGTAATAGCATTTACTAAGGCCCCAGCATTCGTAGCAGACAAACACAGGTTCAAATTCAGGCAGCCTATCTGTAGTAACTGTATGACCTCCAGCAAATGACCAGTTCTCTGCCACAGCTTCTTCACCAGCAAAAATAGAAACAGGAGCAGAGAACATAACCTCAGATGACCTCTCTGGGTAGTAATGGTCATCAGGTCATCAGACAGCCTTTCCTGGTTTAGTTGGTTTTTTTTTTTATTTTTTTGTTTTTTTTGTTTTTTTGTTTTTTTGTTTTTTAAGCATCCAACGGTTGAATTACGGTCACATCAAAACACTGCCAGACTTTTTAGCTTCCTTTGGGATTTTTGAAAACCTGTCTTTCTCCCTTTGCTGACTGTAGGCATTTTCCTGGAGGTGGACAGACTAGAAGGCTTACAGGAAGGGCTGGAATCTAATGATGACCAGGTCCAAATCAAGATCTCCTCCAAAATAGCTAAGGTAATAAATGGGAAAGACTGGCCCTGTAAACAAAGCTATGTCTAGTTTAATTTCCAAATGAGTAAGCTACGACCTCCCCATGATGAAGGCAAAAGGCAAAAAGGCCTTCAAACTAACTTTTCAGATGTTCAAACTAACCTTTCAGAGAGAGACCTTTTGCTCTCAGTTACTCATTTTACTAACTTTGAGTACATGTTCCAAGTCCTCAGCTGTGTTTAATGAGGCCAATACAGAAAACATTCTGAGCCAAGTGGCCTCCAAAAGGGGAAGCACTGGAGGAGAATGGACAGAGTACGTGTTTTCCGGTCAATCAGATGCACCCTCTGTATACTGCCTGAAGTACTTCCATCTCCCTCAGGCAATGAAAGTCTGCAGCTTATTTCTTAGTTATTGTAAGGACTGAATGATCAATTCTGTCACTCATTCAATCAGGCATCCATTCACTTGCCATCTCCTGAACATACAGCATATGTCAAGATCAACTCTTCGCTCTAATAAAAGAGAAACCAAAGTTATACTGCATCTTAGTCAAGGGAATATGAAAATAAATAAAATATCCAGTAATAATAATTGGGCAAAAGAAAATCAAGTAAGAGGATAAGGAATAGTGTTAAAGATGACCATCTAGAGAGAAAGAGAGTCCTGTAAAGTCAATAGAGGATGACAATAGAGTGGAGGAAATTGTCCTGACAGGGTGCAATTGTCTTAGTGGGTCTAAACGATCTGAAAGATCACTGGCTGCTGTTGGGAGAGTGGGATGTGGGGAAGAATAAGGGCAAAGCCAGTCCTGATGAGACCTGTTATACCAGGGTCAGATGGAAGGGGGGGAGGACCTCCCCTATTATTGGACTGGGAGAGGGGCATAGGAGAAGAAGAGGGAGGGAAGGTGGGATTGGGAGGGGATGCTGGAGGGGCCTACAGCTGGGATACAAAGTGAATAAACTGTAATTAATATAAAAAAATAAATTTTTTTGAAAAAGAATAAGGGCAAAATTACCAAATTCAGCCTGAAGGAAACTGGTCCAGTTTGTTAGGTGAGATAGCTTGTATCAAGATGGCAGCCGCAGAGACAATGAAGAATTGTCTCAGCACATTATGGAAGCCTGAGACATTTCTCTGGGAACTGTAACAACTCACAAACTGGCTTTTGTGAGCAACTACTCAAGGAAAATAGTTCATTATCTTCAACAAAACAGCATCAGACCATTTAATGCTGGGGGGAGTCTGTTGTGCTTAGGAATGTCCTCATGTCAATAAATTATAACCAACTCAAGACAAGTTAAAAGCCCAAGTTGATGCCCCTGGGAACTCATTTAATCTGCCAAACTCCACCTGGCTGCCCATCAGACGCAGACACTCACATCCACACACTGCTACCCATTCTGAACCTCCTATACCTAGAGACCAAAATTGCAGTTTTTATTTCCTTGACCTTGTTGGCTGATCTTAATAGTGAAGAATGGATCCTGCCAGCCACTTGATTATTCATCATGGTTCTTAGTATAGCTGACAAATTCTCCTGAACTTGAAACATACATCTATAATATGTAAAATATGTGTGAAGGTGCTTTCATATATATATATATATATATCCTCCACTGTTTTTCCCTTCTGCAATATGCTATAACTTTGTATTTGGAGAAGAAATTGCCACAGCAGGCTTGAAACTCAATAAATATGAAATGATGAAAGAAACCACCACAGGTAGGGTTTGCTTAGAGGAAAAATCAGACTAGCTCCTATTGTCTCTGCTCGCTGCAGTTTTGGTCATATGCTAAGCATTTGGAAAGCACAGTGGTTTCTGTTATCCACCACAGCAGCCGGTTTAGGTGTCTAGATCTAAAGTGAGGTGTGCAATAATGCATTTGTGCCTATATCCTCAGATTGTCTGTAAATTCATCCCCAATGAAGAAATCCAGGCATTCTTGGAGGAAACACTGGATGGGCTGGAAACTCTCAACCCCATGTGCACAAAAGCCTGTGGCATATGGATGATCACTGCCCTGAAGGAGCATGGGGCTCTGCTGGAAGAGCAGGTGAACTGACAGCCAGTTGTGTAACAGAGAAGTTGTAGCGCCTCTGAAATGCCAAGTCACATTTTCATTCTCTTCCTCTAATCATTAGAGTCTAATGGAAAGCAAGCAAGAGCTCCAGGGACCTCAGCAGAGTCCCAACCTATATGGTAACAAGGTTGGATGGCCTAGCCATATCTTCACTTGTAAAACACAACAGAGTATCTGCCTAGCAGGTCCAAAACTCTAGGTTCAATTCCCATCATGGTATGAACAGAGCAGAGTGGTACATGTCTGTAGTCCTGGCACATGGGGAATGGAAGCAAAAGATTCAAATGTTTAAGGCCATCATTAGCTACATAGGAATTTCAAAACAACCCTGGAATACATGAGACTTTGTCAAACACACACACACACATTCAAAATGGCTCCTACTCTGTCTGTACAAAGGAAACACATCTAGCCTTTAGACATTGGGTTAGTAGATTCACAAGGCTGAAAATGGGTAGCTGGATGCTTCCGAGATAGCCACCAACCCCTGGGAGGGTCTCTACTTTACTGCTGCTCTTCACACTGCTTTTTCACAGAGTGCGTCATCTGGTAAATAAGGTTGACGGTGGGTTGGGGAAAGCACTCAGTCTTGTATGAGACTGGAAACATAGGCAGAAAGAAGAGAATTTAAACTGAGGAAATGTCTGTTAAGAACTCCAGCTGGAGACACTCTGTCATGACTACTCAAGTCAAAGACAGAAGACACACTACTCCAAGATGAGCAAGCAAGAGGGAAAACTGACCTGAATGAGGCCATCTTATTCCCACATCCCATTGTCAGCAACCCTCAATTACACAGCTTTGAGTTAGGTTATTAGAAATCATCCCTATCCTAATTACCTTCCTGTAAGTTGTTTTTTTTTTTTTTAATGTGGCAAACCACACATTGGGCACGAGGATAAATGTGGGGAAATCATAGCTGATGAATATGGAAGAGCTGTGTGTGTGATTGGCATGCATAGATTGGTTCACAGAATCTGCTAAAGATTTTGAAAAGAAAATTAAACCCTCCCCAATTATCACTGAACTGGACCTTTGATATAATCACCATAAGGGATATTTGTAATTTTTTGAATAATATTATGCTTGTGATAAAACAACGTTATGCTTATAATAAAATTTGATTAAATATTCATACAAAACAAGAAAAAGAAACTTGAAGTAGAAGCAAGGTGCTTAGTATAGTTACATGCCCTTACCCATATCAAAAATCTGAACATACATGAAAGTATTCCCCACTGGTTACCATCCAAATGGAGGAACGTGGCTGGCATTCTTCATCCTCTGTGAGCTGGCTTCAGCTCTTCTGTGCAATCACCCTTCTTCCATCACCTCTATCCTCACGGTTTTTACTTTTACATTTGCACTGTGTCCTTTCTCTCAAGGATGCCCTGCTCTACCATCTCTGCCTTGCCCTGAGAAACTGCTGTATATCTTTACTACCCAGACCCACGGCTCCTCTAAAATTTTTTGGTTGCCTCTGGACCGTCTTGCCTTTTACCACCTAGAATCCAGTCCTTTGGGTAGATGACTGAAATCTTTATTAGGTCCCTCCCTTCTGTCAAAAAGTGGCTGCGTCCTTTTTCTTTTTCAACATATTCCCCAACAGTACTGATTACAGTACGCAGCACAGTGCACAAACATCTCTAGTGCTCACTAAGCTGGGCTAAAGTGATACCCAGTTCCCAGTAATATTGAGTGAGAAATGAGTCATGCACAGAAACAATTACTGTCTTTAACATTACTGTTTCTCCATCAACCACCCACCACAGTGTGAATGGTACCTCCCTTATACCATTCATGGGGAGAGAGAAAGTAACAACTTAATGCTTTCCTCTTAGCTTCTGGAGATCCTGAGCACAGTTTACCATCACATGCCAGTCCTCAGACAAAAGGAGGAAAGTTTCCAGTTTATGCTAGAAGCCATCTCCCTGATCGCCAGCTTTCACATGGAGGCAGTTGTTGTCAGCCTACTACAGAAGCCTCTGCCCTTTGACAGGTAGAGTCTAAATGCTTGTTCTCCTAGAAAAGGCCATCATACAAGGCACCAGGAAGGATGTATTGTTCAACGGAAAGTTAGCAAGGGTTGAAAATGTTTCACCTGAACAACAATTTTAAAATTGATATTTGAACCACAAGTAACATTTTTCTAAGTATTTTATTAAATGCAAAGGAGCTCATCTTAAAAGAGAAGTGTATTGCATTTATAATAAGAATAAGCAAATATTGGAAGTAAATATTTCTCCTCTTTCTGGTTGCATAGAATATACCAGTGTGAGAGGTTTCCATCTGTTTGGATATTCACATGTCTCCAAAACCCAAGGCCAAAAAGCTGGGCTTTTAAGTAAGCTATCATTACTGCCTCTTGACTTAGCTGCATATCTATGTGCCTTTGCAAGCGAGGTTCATCATAATGTGGTTTTAAAGTAAGTCAGATAGAAAAGCCCACAGTCCTAAGTGTTGTGCCTTATCTGCCATATTCCTGACCTGTTATCACAGGGACACAAAGACACTGTGGAAGGCGTTGGCTGAAAACCCTGCCTCCAGTAGCAAACTCATGAGAGCCCTGATAAAGAAACTGGAAGCCAGGTTAGAGGATGACATGGCCGGGATAGATGCCATTGCAGTAAGTTGGATATTTAATCACTTGCCTTTGTCTGTTCTGTACTCCGTGCCCTGCTCTCACCTGGCCCCAGGTGAAGGAGCACTAACCATTCTTCAAAAGTGTCATAAATTTAACCACAGTCTAGTTCACACTCAACAAATGTGGCAGCAGCATTGTCTGTGGTTGATCATTTTTGGAAGTAAATTTCTTATCGGTGCTAAAGAAAATATATTTCCAAATTAGTCTTCAATATATCCAGATGACCATTGTTGTGGTGGTTGAAAATCCCCTACACTGGAAAACCTGTTATGTTCTATGGTGTGTCTACCAAAGTCATGACGCCAGTATGGTAGTCCTAAGAAACCCAGCCTGTAAAGCAGATTAGAGACCACAAAAGAAAAAAAAAGTGTGTTTTTTACTGTGGGTATGCTTAAAATAGAAAATAATCTCTGGGAGAAAGTACAAACTTCTGTAGCAGTGCAGTGAAAAAAAATAGCCTTGGAGGAAAGAAAACTGCCTGACTAAGGGGTCCTTTGTTCCCTCAGGTGGCCTGTGCCATGTATGAAGTAATCTTAACAGGGGCTCGTATCACTCACTTGTATCCAGAGCTGTTCACCCTCCTCCTGAAGCTGGTCAGCTGCTCACTGGGCCAGAAAATGCCAACTTCTAGCTTGAGTCAAAGGCGACGAGTAATGCAACATGGGGAGCGGCAGCAGATTGCAGACCCCTGCAGGTAAAAGGCCCCTCAGGAAAAGCCTCCCTTAACAGTCCTGACACCATACTCCTGAAGAGGGCCTGTGGAAGGCAGATTCTGAGCCTTCTGCCCTGGCATAAAACCCTTATGGAACAAGCAAAGCTTTAGCAGCCTTTACCTGTGACTCCAAGCCTGGTCTTTCCAAGTTCTTTTCCTTGAGCCAGTACCCAAGGTACCTGCCTAGGGAGGTCACATGAGGAATGAGAGGCTGGGCTTCCTTCCCTAAAAGGTCCATGCCAGTTCCCTTGTGCACATCTTCCTGGGAAAATTGGAATTCTGTGATATTAAAGGCCACAGAGAAGGAAAGCACTGTTCCATCCATTCTAAGTCTTCAGCAATTGAAAAAGGCAGCCTCAGTCTATACAACACTAAGGAAAACAAGACTCTCCATCAGGCCACAAATCATGCTTTTCTTTCTTTTATTTAAATAGATCATTTTTAAAGGTATATTTTTTATCATGTTTCCCTTCCTCCGACTCCTCCCAGACCTCCAACCCTCCGTACACATCCAACTTTATGTTATCTCGCAAGTGCTCTCTCTTTCTCTCTCCCTTTCTCTCTCACTCTCTACACACACACACACACACACACACACACACACACAGTTGAAAATCAAACATAAGACCAATAAGGAAAAAGAAGCCAAAATTAAACAAAAAAAATTATTAAGCCTTAGGACTTATTATTTTCTTATATTTTTTAACAATTGCTTTATATTCATCAAGAGACCTGTTTGAAAATTGTAGGATATCGATTCTGACTTTATATCATGTCATTCTGCTTCCCTGACCTTTTGCATAGCTTTTCGTTCCAATGTCAGATCGTAATTCAACCTTTTAAAAGACATTTTAAACAGCATTTAGACTCAACATATGCTGCTCTGATAACACATGTAACTTCACCAAAATGACAGCAGTATAAAGGGCCGCACCTGAACCCAAACATGCAAATGTGAACGCACAGACAATAGCAGCTACATTGTGGCAACTGACAGGTTCCCAGTAAGATGTTGTCAACCATCCAATAAAATGTGCTATTTTTCACTCTCTGTGTGTAGGCTTTGGTTTGGTTTATTCTTTATTGTTTGGTTGGTTTTCCTTCTGGGCAGTTGACAAGACTTCATGTCATTATCTTCTGGCTCACATCACCTGTTGTCTCCTTTGACCCCAAGACGAAAGTGGGAGAATAAGGCTGTCTTATTTTTGTCTTGAACGACATCCACAAATCTAAGGTTGGAAGAAACAAGAAGTAGGAAGAGTAAACTTGGAAATTCCCAACTTCCTCTGTAGGGTTGATTTACTTCTACAGCATCTATTATCTCCTCTAGACTCTCAACTACAACTCTGAAATGCTTGCAAGCCCAAGCTATGAAAGAAGGCCTTGCAAAGGAATCTGATGAAGGGGACAATTTATGGACCCTACTTAGCAATCCTGATACCCATCACATAGGCGTGTGTGCCCTGGCCAGGTAATGAGCGGATCTAGCAGTGGATATAAAAAGAGAGAAAAAAAAGGAAGAGTGAAGATGCACCTTCACTAATAGCAATCAAGTCAGCACAAAGAGAGAAAGATCAAGGGGGAGAAGAGGAAAAGCTGTAGTTTTGGCCCCAAACTTACCACTTCCCTCAAAAGCAAAGATGAGTAAAACGAACTACTTTAAGTAAAATGTATTTAAATTGACTACTTGGGTGGGGTAAATATATTGGGGCTTATTTCATTGTTTAGGGTAGCTGCTCTCAACCTTCCTGATGCTGTGACCCTTACTACAGTTCCTCATGTTGTGGCGTCCCCCAACCGTAACAATGTTTTTCTTGCTGTTTCATAACTCTTAACTTTGCTATTATTGTGAACTGTCATGTAAATACTTTTGGAGACAGAGGTTTGTCAAAGGGGCCACGACCCAGAGGGGGAGAACTGCTAATCTACAAGGAAATAAGTCTCTTAAGATTTGCAGTTTCCCAAGGAAATCATGAAATTTGCAGGTAAATGGTGGGATCTGGAAAGGATTATCCTGAGTGAGCTGTCCCAGAAGCAGAAAGACACACACGGTATATACTCACTCATATAGACATATAATATAGGATAAACCTACTAAAATCTGTACACCTAAAGAAACTAATCAAGAGGGAGGACTCTAGCTAAAATGCTCAATCCCCACTCCGAAAGGCAAAGAGGATGGACATCGGAATAAGGAGAAAAGAGGAAACAAGTTAGGAGCCTCCCACAGAGGGCCTCTGAAAGGCTCTGCCCTGCAGACTATCAAATCAGATGTTGAGACTTATGGCCAAACTTTGGGCAGAGTGCAGGGAATCTTATGAAAGAAGTGGGAAATAATAGTAAGAGCTGGAGAGGACAGGAGGTCCACAAGGAGAGCAACAGAACCAAAAAATTTGAGCACAGGGGTCTTTCCTGAGACTCATACTTCAACCAAGTACCATGCATGGAGATAACCTAGAACCCCTGCACAGATGTAGCCCATGGCAGTTCAGTGTCCAAATAGGTTCCATAGTAATGGGAACAGGGACTGCTTCTGACATGAACTGATTGGCCTACTCTTTGATCACCTCCCCCTGAGGGTGGGCAGCCTTATTAAGCCAGGCCACAAAGGAAGACAATGCAGCCACTCCTGGTGAGACCTAACAGACTAGGCTCAGAAGGAAGAAAAAGAAGACCTCCCCTATCAGTGGACTTGGGGAGAGGAGTGTGGAGAGAAGGGGAAGGGATGGAGGGATTAGGAGGGGAGGAGGGAGGGAACTAGAGGGGGGATACAAAGTAAATAAAGTATAATTAAAAATTAAAAAAAAGAATTAAAAAAATTGCGGTTTCCAGGAGCATGGCAGTCTGGCAACATGGCATCATACTGGATATCATGGAATACCTACTCTCGTCTCTCACTTCGTCCTCTGAGAACTACAGGATAACCGGCATGGCTTTTTTCTCTGAGGTAAGGGAGAATATTCATCAGAGCATGGTCACTGGTCCCTTGCTCTGTTTCTCACATAGGACATGGAGTTTAGTGATACCCGGAGCCAGGAAAGGGGCCCTTCAGGAGGAGTTTTAGTAGTGAAGAGACCCATTTCTGCCAAAGATGCTCACAGAAGGAAATCCCTCTCTCTACCATCTTCTGCCTTTTCTGTGGGAACCAAACCTACCAGGTCAGAGAAGGAAGGATAATAAATGCGAAGGGAGGACAAAACACAGTCAGCGTATCACTAGCCCTTCCCCTGGCGTGAGGGCTAGCCAAGCCAGAGAAGGAACGTGATCAGTAACTGTGCTCTTCACTGCTCCCTGAGAAAATCCTCCTGTCTAGATAGTCTGGTCCTCACTATCTTGACCTGGGCAAAGCTCACATCTGGAGCTCAGCCACTACAAGATTTGCTGGTTCACTTGGGAGCTTTCTTCCTCTCCTCCACAGCAGTAAGGACCCATCTTTAATTGTAGTTAAGATGCCTTTAGCCATCCCCCTCAAGGAACTGACCTCCTTAAATAAAGGGGAGGAGTTTGTTGGTTTCAGCTTATGAAGGAGCCAATCCTTTGGAAGCACGGAAATCTTCGAGATGTCCTGATCTTCATGGATCAGAGCTCCTGGGAGTCCAACGCTATTCTGAGGCAAATGGCTATCCGAGGACTGGGCAACACAGCATGTGGGGCCCCTCACAAGGTAAGAGGCATTCTTGGAGGGAAGGGTTTGTATAAGCAGAGTTTCAAGGAAATAACCTAGCAATGCCCATCTGGTAACTTCACAGAAATGAAGTGAAAATCCCAAATGCCTAGCTGAAGTAGCAGCTTTGGGGTTGAAGTACAAACGACCGTAGCCCAATTTTAGTCACCATTCCCACCTGGGAATCCCTACCTATTCAAAAAACACACAGAATAATTTTATAGGTTAGGAGGCCTTGTTTTTATAACAGGTGAAGAAACATAAGCAGGTAATGTTGGAATCCATCATCAGAGGCCTGTACCACCTGGCTCGCACGGAAGTCGTCTGTGAAAGCTTGAAGGCTCTGAAAAAGATCCTGGGGCTGCTCACGGAAAGAGACGTCAGCTTCTACTTCAAGGAAATAGTGCTGCAAACAAGAACCTTCTTTGAAGACGTAAGTGAGCCAATTCAGGCGTCTCCCTTCCCTGGAAGAAGTGGGTGAACAGAGGATGGTCATGGTAGTGCACGGAGAAAACTGTAGGTGCCTCCGCCAAAAGTTCCCGTACAGGCTGCTGACTCCCAGTGTCCCTCTGCCTGAATGTGCTTCCCGGAAACAGAGCTGACCTAAGCAGCGTGGGATAGAATTGTGAAGGAGGCTAGCCCTGGGAAGAAACCTGAACAAATTTCCCAGGTTCCTCAGCCCACACAAGGTTTAAGCGCCACTGGCCCATGAGGGCGGCACACCCACAGACTCTCCTTTCTTTCCTTTCTTCCACCCCTATTCGATTGCCATTTCCCCAGGTTTGTTTCCCGGGTTTATCTCCCAAATAAATTGCTCACACCTCATTTGCTTTAGGGAATACAGAAACTGGGACAATTCCTAGTTCCTCCCACACGATCTGTTCCACTTCCCAAATTCAAAGACTCGTTTCATCCAGAAGTCAGCCAACACATGAACAACACATGAACCAAATCCAGTCCACATTCCACACTTGTCAATAAAGCTGGAACTTTATTGGAACCTAACCACACACTGATGATGTATTGCCCAAGCCTGCTTTCACAGTCTGCCTGCAGAGCTGCTAACTGATGAAGGGACCATGGAGCTCACAAATGTAACTTATTTGAATAATCACAATCACTAAGCAATCCTAGGTGAAGGAGTGTCATTTCCTTTCCATAGTCCATAAACTGTGGATGTAAAAATCTTTTTCACAACAACTGGTATTTTGTGGTATATAGAGTTTTCCTCAGGTCCTGTTGCCAGAGGAGACGGAGAACTGGTAGTTTCCCTCTCTAGTTTTCCTTTCATAAAAATTAAGCTCTTATTAAATCACTTATTTATCTTCTGGTCTCCAGACTGAAAACCCCTAATCCCTTCACTATTCATCACAAACCTAATTTTTCTATTCATATTTTATAAGCCACTGACTGAGTTAAATTCCTATTGAGGCTTGAGAAGTATTGCATAGAATTTAAAGAAAAATGAGCTTTTATGTGCATTTCTCTATTTATTCCAAATTCTTTTTGGTTGTGACAGGGTTTCTCTGATATCCTTGGCTGTCCTGGACTCGATTTGTAGGCCAGAATGGCCTCAAACTCGGAGATCGGCCTGCCTCTGCCTCCCTGAGTGCTGGGATTACAGGTGTGCACCACTGCCCCCAGCTTACTCCAAAATCTCAATGCTTCTCTTTCTTTCTGAAACTTTGCTGATTTGTTAGCTCTGGATTTTGACTCAACATAATTTTAATGTATTATTTTAATTTTAATATATAATATGTTCCCACATACAATAATTCTCAAGTGTTGTGTTTTTGCATGTTGTACTTTGTTTATATTCTAGTGTGACCTAGCAGGTGAAAAAAGCTTTCTGCCTATTCTTTTTCTCAGCCATTTTCTTTAATTTACTAACATCAGTTTAGTTCTCACATTGTCCTCGAAAATCCTTTTGGGCTCCCACTCAATGTAGCATTTTCTGGAGAAAAAAAAAAAAGTTTATTCTTTTACTACACAGATAATTGATGTCAATCTTTAGCAACATTGTGACTGAAGTTTGGTTTTCAGGCCCAATCTGTTAGATCTCCTGGCTTCTTGTTGAAATAATAATATTTCTCTTGAATCTGAGCCCCAAGTAAGTCACAAATCTTCGTAACAGTGTCAAAGCAATATTACACAGCAATATTATTAAAGAAAAAAATTCAAACTCTTCCTGGTTATTAGGTTGGACATTTCACCTTCCCAGTAAGGAGTAATTCCATCCCATGTGATTAAAAGTTTTACGAGACCTAGATGTCAGTAAAGACATGGAAATTTTCCCCTCACGGTGCCAACTTCCTCCAAGTGTGCATAACTCTGTGACACTTCCTCTTCTGTATTTTGCTATAGGTTAAGCATACAACTCTGTGATCAATCAATTCCATTCTCTCTCTTTCCTCTCAGCGTGCAAGTGCCTTCCTGTAATTCTCAAAACATGATGAGGGTTCAAGACAGGGCATAACTGAAAGCTCATGCCTGTGCTGTGCTCTTGTCCTCCCCTTCCTGTTACACTGCCATCTCACACTATCAGTTTACCCAGTGCTGATCCATTTTTCTCAACTGAAAAAAATGAACATTGAACTTGACAGATGTTTCCTAAATCTTAGACCAGTTTTGTTCAACTGAACAGAAAACTCATCTTTGCTTTTTCATCTTGTTGGAACTCTGAACCATCAACAGAGCACACACGTAAGCCAACAGAGGCTTCCTTCCCCATCATCTCACATTTTGCTCCTTGAAATCATTTCCAACTATGCTGGCCAAAAATATCCGTAATTTTACATATTCATAGGAAGAGGGCCAGGCAGGTTTTTGTTTGGACTCAATGCCAGTATTCTTGAACATCTTTTCATCACTTTAAAAAACATTTGGCATCTTGAAGAAAAGCACTGGGCCTTATGCAGCTTACATAAGATGACCCATAACTTTAGGATTAATGATGCAACCAAGACATTTTACAAAAATGGAAATCCCCCCCCATTCCTGCTGCCAACTCTCCCATTTGTTGTTCTACAATCATATGTCTCCACACAGTCAGAAATTGAATCTTCAGTTCTATAACATCACCCAAAACAGCGACTGGGGGATTATTTTGAAGCTATGTTTGTTTTTATGAAGAGTCAATGAAATAAACAGAGGCAGTGAAAAGACTACACCAGTGCCCACATTCTAGCCTGCCTGCCTTCCTTCTTTCCTTTGCTTAAAGTGTGGCAAGATGAGGTGGGTACCAAAGAAGTACCAAAGGAGGGAATATGTCATGAGATGATACATTTGTCACCACAGGAGCAAGATGATGTGAGGCTGACAGCTATCTTCTTATTTGAGGATTTAGCATCCCTAACAGGAAGGAGGTGGAAGATATTTTTTGCTGAAGAAGTAAAAAAGAGCATGATCTCATTCCTTCTCCACCTCTGGGACCCTAACCCCAAAATCGGAGCTGTAAGTAGACCTGCAGACACCTTCACCTCCTCTCTCCCCAAAGCTGAGAAGCACAAATAAGCCTGGTCTCTTGAACCAGAAGCCATTAGTGTACCCTTCAGACTGAACCCGAAAGTCGCTTTTCCAATTCAAAGTTCCATTTCGTCATCTCTTTCCATCTTTCTTTCCTGTTTCTTTCATGGTATCAATGTGTGATCATTCCCTTATAACAGATTACCCTGTTCTTACAGACTGTGATAACAAAACCTCTGTTTTCTAGGCTTGCCGCGATGTCTTGGTCATCTGTATCCCTTTCCTGGGCCTTCAGGAGCTCTACGGGATATTAGATCACCTCCTTGAACAGGAACTGCCACGGGCCAGGGACTTCTATAGGCAATTCTGCATGAAACTGGTGAGATGGTGTTACCAAAATAGCCAGACGGGAATCTAGACAAACCTCATGAGAATACACATAATTGGTACTAAGCTCTATCACAGAGCAGACTGAGGTGACCTCTTCAAGTCACATCTGTTGTATTTCCTGTTTTGTTTTGTTTTGTTTTGTTTTGTTTTTAATAATAACAACAGGGCCAGGACAGGCTTGCAGGGATGACAGTGATTTCTGGTATTCTTTCTCACACATTTCCTTCTCCTTCAAATCCAAGGGCAGTTCTTCTGTAGCCCTAGAACTAAGCCCCCAGTGCCTTCCTGATTAATCCTTATTAGAATAGTCATAAGACAACTTTCAATCAGCACATGGCGGTGGGTGTTAACAAGACCTTTCAGGTTCTCTTCCAAGGCATATGGGATAATACATGTCACCAAGGGTCACCTTCCAAAGGCTGTCTTTGAAATCATCCTCCACATCTCTTTCAGGCCAAGAAGAACCAGGAAATTCTGTGGATCCTCCACACACATTCGTTCACTTTCTTCAACAGCAGCTGGGAGATGATCCGGAGTGCAGCTGTCAAGCTCACAGGTGAAATTCCCTTCCTGGTCCTAAAGTCTTTTCTTTCCTGTTTAGCTTTCATTTTGGCTGGTATGGCATGGAAAGATTAGAGTGAAGAAGATAGGAGGAGAAGGGTTATTTGTCATGTGACATCATTTTTTTTCTTTCAAGAATGAAAATGCACAGCCCCTTCCAGCTGACCAACACTCCCTGCCCCAGACCTGATGATTCCTCTCTTAAGCCCTTGAGGCTCCACCACTTCCAAGTGTTTATTCTTCATTTTCCCAGAGTCTCGCTTGCCTCCTAGCCTGTTACCACAGAATAAATACTTTGCTCTGCCTCTTATAAGCCACATTCTGCATTCTCAAGCTGTGCGCATAATAGCAAAATGACCTAAGTGAGAAGCACATTGATCTAGTGGCCCTTGGTTCTGTTGTTGTGTGACACGGAATGTGTCACTCCCTTGTGTTACCTCCCGGACAAGTCTGTGAAACAGAAAAAAAAAAAAAAAAAAAAAAAAAAAGCTCTATGGACACTTGTCCTGTAAAATCTTAAGTGTTCTCTGTAAGCCTGCTCAAACTAGCCCATCTCACAGTAAACAGGGCCAGTGATGTGGTCAGGTTTAACACGACTTTTTATTGGCTCAAATCATCATTGCCTTCATTACACTGTAAATTAGACAACTGCAGAAACCCTATTTCATGCAGGCTTAAAACCTAACAGTATCTTCTCCTGGCCCCCAAGAAAGCCAGATTGCTAATTTTTTAAATGAACTGGACATGGGAACACTTTCCAGATACATTGCTAAAGACCCAATAAAAGTTCTTCTTACATCAGCCTCAGAGGCATATGAGGACTTGTACAAACCATTCACCAGTCAGTCCATTTGTCTGTTGACTAGGTACAATTGGTCCACTTTTCCCTGAGAGTGCCATCAGTAACCTTTTCTTTTGTTGACTTTAGATGCCATTATTCTCCATCTGACTAATCAATATTTGGAGTTATTAGACAGAGAACAACTCACCATGAGTAAGTATCACCTCTAGTTTGTGCACATGCTTTGGCTTCAGTCTTAGAGAAAGATTCATTGTTCCCAGTTCCAGATCAGCCCAGAAATAGAAAAGTTTGGCATCCAGTTTCTTTTTTTTCCTGAGGCTTCCTAGACCCTGGAATTTCTATGCATTGATAGCCCTTCAGCTCTAGTCCTCGGCGGCCATCATTCCCAATGATTTCTCCTGTTGATCACAGGATCATGAGCTTCTCCTCTTCCTCCCTCTTCTCCCCCTCTTCTTCCTTTTCCTCTCCCTACTTTCTCTCGTAAGGACCGAGCTTGAAATTGCTAAGCACACACTGTCCCGCCAGCTCCGTCCCCAGCCCCTCATCATTTTTGACCTCTCAGAGTGGAAGAGGCCTGACTGGGTGTCCATGCGGCACTGACCTGTAGAGCACTGCAGGGCTGTCCAAACTGGGCCTTGGCTCTGGGTTGCTTTTCCTATTAGGAGCTCGCTGACTCTTCTTGTTCATTTGATTTTGCTCCCGTTTCCATCTCAGGGCTTCAGGCACTCCGGCAGGACCCCTGTATCAGTGTCCAGAGAGCTGCTGAAGCTGCCTTACAGACCCTGCTGAGAAGGTGTAAAGAGATCAGCATCCCACTGTAAACCATCAAGGAATAAACAGCTAGGCTTTTTCTAAAACCAACTCCTGTCTTTGTCCTATGAACTCACAAATTCACATCTTCTTGAAAGCAGACAGGGCACCTAGGATGAGAATCTTCAAGCACATTTCTTACTCTCCAGAGTCTCCCAGGTGGTAGATTTATAAATTCACCTCAGAGGCAGCCTGTTATCTGACTGTTAACAACCTGTTGGATTTGGTTTGCCCTCTCTCTTGAGAAATTTACATCCAAACAGATGCAAATACCAAACAGTGGCATAGCCTGACACAATTACACTAAGAGTGAAAAGAGGGCTACCTTTAACTTTCATCCATAGGCCTTTAATATCTTTGTCAGACTTTGAATCACCACCCACAATTTTCCCTTTTTTATATATCATTACATGTTAAACTTTAACCTGTCTCTTGTCTCCAAGGCTGTAATTTCTTCATCAAAACTATGTTAGGTGTTATTCTACAAAACACCATTTCTGACATTCTGCTAAAAGGCATAGTTTCTATTTTTAACATACTGCAATGAGGGCTGGAGAGATGGCTCAGCCATTAAAGGCTAGCCTCACAAACAAAAATATAAGATACGGGGGACCAAGACCGCGGCAACCAGTACGCACCATATCTAAGGGACACAGGATCCAAAAGTCTGAAACTGGTGAGTGGCAGGGCAGCTGAAGCCAGAACAAAAACATTGAAGCTTCCTGGGTGAGAGGGTTTTCCATTACCATTACCACAATGTTGAATAGCTCTCTTTGATGACTTTCTGTGACAGGACTGTTCATTCGTGTGTCTTCAGATGAAACTACTGAAGAAACTGATTGGATTTAAATTCAGGTTTTTGACATAACTTTAAGTAATACACTATGGAGTACCAACCTCATTTCCAGGATCATCTCAGTTTTTCCCAGCCAGGGACAGTTTGGATCCAGGTCACCCATGGACTGAGAGTGGCAAATATTCAATCCTTCTGCGCTTCCCTTTTCCCCAAGCACAGGCCTCCCTACTCGGTGACTGAGATAGCAGAGGCAGCAGTAAGGGCCTCCCAGATCCACGGCCAACTGTACGGGCCTCCCAGGACTGAGGCTGCAGCAGGCAGCTTCATGGGCCTCCTATGTTTGCAACTGCAGTAGGGCAGGCAGAGGCTAGAACAAGCAAGAGCCTCTGTGCTCTGTGACTGAGACAGCAGAGGTGGCTGCTCCAAGTACGGGCCTCCCTGCCCAGTGGCCAAACAGTGGACACCACTGAGCTTATGGATCTTCCACATTCTCATTTGGCCTGCGGGCCCAAATCTGAGAGTAGAGAACAAGGGAACCACTGTGCATTCTGATTAGGCCTGTGAGCAAGTAAGTGTGCCTTCAAATGAGGACGCACAGAGCCCCAGATCCAGGGTCCCTCTAAACTAGCAGCCAGACATCAGATCCCTCTCACCCACACCCCCACTGTGGGCAACATAAGGAAACTTGGGACAGCATTCTCAACATTGAAGCCCCTATTCTGTGGGTCTACCAGTGGAGTCCAGGAAAACAATTCCTGGAGCCCAGACAAATCTGAACACCAAGAGACCAGTACAACAGGCCTGTAGGCCACTGAGGTATTCAGGGAAAATGTGCATGCCCATTGGGCCCACAAACAGTACCAGCACCCCTTCCTGTGCTTAAGACCCACCCTTCCAGGAATCTACATGCTCTGACATCCTGTCCTGCAAAGCATACATCCATGCACAAGCCCACCCTTGCTCATATGCGCCTGCAACCTTCCTCCCTTAGCTACACTGTAAGGACCCATCCAACAAAAATCAGGATGACATGGCTTCACCAGCAACCCCAAATGTCAATGAATATTATGATTAATCGGACATACATAAAAACAATCTCAAATCTATGCTTATCCAATTATTAGAGGCACATAAAGAGGAAACGAACAAAGCTCTCAAAAAAATACAGGCAAATACAGCCAAACAAATAGAGGCACATGCAAAGGCACAAGTAGAGGCATATATAGAGGAAACAAACAAAAAAATACAGGCCATCATGGAAAGACAGGAATCCACATTCAAACAATGAAAGAAATGGTGCAAGACATGAAAACAGAATTAGAATCTATAAAGAAAACACAAACAAGAAAACTCTGGAGCTGGAGAACTTTGAGAAAAGACCAGGAACCACAAAGGTAAGCCAACAGAATACAAGAGATGGAAGAGAGAATCTCAGGTACTGAAGATACAATTGCAAAAATGGATACATCTCTCAAAGAAAAAGTAAGATTGAAATTTTTCCAAACACAAAACATCCAAGAAATCAAGGATGCCATGAAAAGAAGAAATCTAAGAATAATAGGAATGGATGAGAAAGAAGACTCCAGGCTCCAAGGTCCAGAAAATATTTTTAAGAAAACCATAGAGAGGGGCAAGATGGCAGCGCCGGGAGGACTCTCATTCTGAGCAGCAGCAGCAGGATCAGCACAGTGACCAGCAATCAGAACCCACAGCCATAAAACAGAGTCATTGTGTTTCCCAGGTGAGAGGATACCCCATGGTGGGGGATTCAATCAGCTTTTAACTCACCCGGCTAAACCACGGAAGAGATCCCGGTTCCGCCAGATGCTTGGCTGCCAGCTGCCAGCCCCAGCCCCAGCCCAGAGCCACAAGCCAGTGTCTCTGGTCACGGTCCCAGACTGAACCGTGCGCACCACACTATCAGAGACTGGAATTTTCAGTTGAGAGATAACCCCACGGTACAGGAAACGATTGGGACCCACCTTAGGTCACCCAGACATCCCCTGGAAAAGACTCGGGTTCCACGGGCACCCCAGGAGCCAGCCTGGAGCCAGAGCCAGGGACCCAGGCTCCAGCACAGAACCCTGCCTTCCTGCGCACCTGATTCGCTGCCTGAGATAGAACTGTGGGCACCAGGGCACCAGCGAATGAGTTTCACTGTCCGGTGCAAACACAGGGAGGGAAATGGCTGGTCTGATCTCAGAGCACTCAGCTGACACCCCCACCCCGAATAGGTCTCGGGAAAATTACCAAGTTTAGGCAGACACCCAGGCTCCCAAAGGCCGGAAAGGCAGACACAGGCAGTTTCTGCGCGCCAGACAGCTGGCGGAGACTGAGCTGCCATCACACAGCTGTGCTCCAGACACAGGCAGTTTCTGCGGCCAGCCAGCTGTGGAAGACTGAGCAGTGTGCACCAGGGCAAAAAAAGAGACTGGGAGTCCCTGTCTCCAGAGAATCCACAGGGAAGGAAGGAAACTGTACTGACTTAAATCACCCAATCCTTCCCTGGAAAAAGACTAGCAGACCGGCGGGGCCGAGCTGCCATCACTCAGCTGTGCTCCAGACACAGGCACAAACAGTTGCTGCGCGCCAGATGTCCAACTGGGTCACAGCAGCTGATCATTAAATTTACAGCAAGAAACCCAGAAACAGGGCAGCTGTCCTCAGGACTTCCCTGGGTGAAAGGAAAACCCTCTCGACTAACAAAGACCACAGTTACCACTCAGGTCTCTATCCCTGAGGTGAGCAGCAGCAACTCCTGAAAAAAACACCAGCCATCCAGGGACTATACCCAAAAAGCTGAAAAGACATCCTTCAGGAAAAACCAGCTTTCTGCAAAGGGGATTCTCTCCACCACAGGATCCCCAGGAACCACCAGAAAATAACCCCAAACACCTAAGATAGCACAATGGGTAGAGGCCAGCGTAAAAGCTCAAGCAACAAAAGACAGCAATATGGCATCTCCAGAACCCAGTTACCCAGGGGCAAGTAGCCCTGGACACCCCAGCATAACTGAATTCCAAGAAGATGACCTAACAACTATGCTCATGAAGATGATAACAGAGGAAACAAATAAGATACGTAAAGACATAGAGGAAGATAAGCTCAAACAGAATATTGCCATCCTTAAAGAAATAGAGGAAGCTGCAGCCAAACAGTTTATGGCTTTTAGAAAGGAAATACTTAAAGCACTGAATGAAATAAAAGAAACAGAGTTGAAGGAACTAAAAGAAAAACAGGAAAGTACAATCAGACAGGTGAAGGAAGTAAACAAAACAACTCAAGACCTGAAGATAGAATTGGAAAAATTAAAGAAAACACAAATGAAGGAAATAATGGAGAGGAAGAATCTAGGGAAGAAAACAGGAACTACAGAGGTAAGCATAACCAACAGACTACAAGAGATGGAAGAAAGAATCTCAGGTGTAGAAGATACAATGGAAGAAATTGATGTATCTGTCAAAGAAAATGTTAAATCCAAAAAATTCCTGACACAGACCATCCAAGAAATCCAAGACAATATGAAAAGACAAAACCTAAGAATAATAGGTATAGAGGAAAAAGAAGACTCCCTTCTCCAAGGCCCAGAAAATATTTTCAACAAAATCATTGAAGAAAATTTCCCCAAGTTAAAGGAGAAGCCAATAAGAATACATGAGGCCTACAGAACACCCAACAAATTTGACCAGAAAAGAAAATCCTCCCGCCACATAATAATCAAAACAGTAAGTATACAGAACAAAGAAAAAATACTAAAAGCTGCAAGGGAAAAAGGCCAAGTAACATATAATGGCAAACCCATTGGAATCACACCTGACTTTTCAACAGAGACTATGAAAGCCAGAAGGGCCTGCACAGATATCATGCAGACCCTAAGAGAGCACAGATGTCAGCCCAGGCTACTATACCCTGCAAAACTCTCAGTCCTCATACGCGGAGAAAACAAGATATTCAATGACAAAAACAAATTTCAACAATACCTACACACAAATTCAGCATTACAGAAGACACTGGAAGGAAAAATACAACCCAAGAAAATTAGCTTCTGTCAAGAAAACACAGGAAATAATTAACCTTACTACAGCAAAACAAAAAGCAACCAAACACACAACCTTATGACCACAGCCAACGTCAAAATCAAAGGATCTAACAGCCACTGGTCATTAATCTCTCTCAACATCAATGGACTCAACTCTTCAATAAAAAGACACAGATTAACAGAATGGATATGTAAACAAAACCCAGCAATCTATTGCATACAAGAAACACACCTACGGCACAAAGATAGACATTGCCTGAGGGTAAAGGGCTGGAAGACAACTTTCCAAGCAAACGGACCCAAGAATCAAGCAGGAGTAGCCATTCTAATATCTGATAAAATAAACTTTCAACCAAAATTAATAAAAAGATATGGGGAAGGACACTTCATACTCATCAAAGGAAAATTCCACCAGGAAGACATCACAATCCTGAACATCTATGCCCCAAATACAAGAGCACTCACATTTGTAAAAGAAACATTGATAAAATTTAAACCACATGAACTAAACAAGCTGGAAAGCAACAAACCAAGTAATCCACTTAAAAAACGAGGAACAGAGCTAAACACAGAACTCTGTAGAATATCGAATGGCAGAGAAGCATTTAAAGAAATGCTCAACCTCATTAGCCATTAGGGAAATGCAAATCAAAACAACCCTGAGATTTCACCTTACACCCATCAGAATGGCCAAGATGAAAAACTCAAGTGACAACACATGCTGGAAAGGTTGTGGAGAAAGGGGAACCCTTCTCCACTTCTGGTGGGAATGGAAACTTGTACAACCACTCTGGAAATCAATCTGGCGCTTTCTCAGACA